>NC_068429.1:32241076-32589826 GCF_023373465.1 Oncorhynchus keta
AATGGAGCAGAGTGTGTGTGTTATTGTGGAGGCTTCTGTCACCCATGATGGAACATCTCATCCTACATCCAGGACAACACTCCTTGGTATCAGACAGATACAGCTACTGCAACACTGGCCTGAGGCTGCAGGGGAAACTCGCTGCTCTGGACTGTGCTGACCACTCTGTCTCCCATTCCATGTACCAGAATACTGCCATTGGCGAGGACATTATCACCTTTACTGTTAAGGCGAGGCTGCAAGTTCTACCAACAAAATATAGTATAGCACTCTGGTACCCTGCAAATCAAATCAAATGTATTTATATAGCCCTTCTTACATCAGCTGATATCTCAAAGTGCTGTACAGAAACCCAGCCTAAAACCCCAAACAGCAAGCAATGCAGGTGTAGAAGCACGGTGGCTAGGAAAAACTCACTCGAAAGGTCAAAACCTAGGAAGAAACCTTGAGAGGAACCAGACTATGAGGGGTGGCCAGTCCTCTTCTGGCTGTGCCGGGTGGAGATTATAACAGAACATGGCCAAGATGTTCAAATGTTCATAAATGACCAGCATGGTCAAATAATAATAATCACAGTAGTTGTTGAGGGTGCAACAAGTCAGCACCTCAGAAGCCAATGTCAGCTGGCGTTTCATAGCCGATCATTAAGAGTCTCTAGAGAGTTGAAATCAGCAGGTCTGGGACAGGTAGCACGTCCGGTGAACATGTCAGGGTTCCATAGCCGCAGGCAGAACAGTTGAAACTGGAGCAGCAGCACGGCCAGATGGACTGCGGACAGCAAGGAGTCATCATGCCAGGTAGTCTTGAGGCATGATCCTAGGGCTCAGGTCCTATGAGAGAGTGAAAGAAAGAAAGAAAGAAAGCAAGAGAGGGAAAGAGAGAGAGATAATTAGAGGGAGCATACTTAAATTCACACAGGACACCGGATAAGACAGGAGAAGTACTCCAGATATAACAGACTGACCCTAGCCCCCAGACACACAAACTACTGCAGCATAAATACTGGAGGCTGAGACAGGAGGGGTCAGGAGACACTGTTGCCCCATCTGATGATTCCCCCAGACAGGGCCAAACAGGCAGGATATAACCCCACCCTCTTTGCCAAAGCACAGCCCCCACACCACTAGAGGGATATCTTCAACCACCAACTTACCATCCTGAGACGAGGCCGAGTATAGCCCACAAAGATCTTCGCCACGGCACAACCCAAGAGGGGGCGCCAACCCAGACAGGAAGATCACGTCAGTGACTCAACCCACTCAAGTGACGCACCCCTCCTAGGGACGGCATGGAAGAGCACCAGTAAGCCAGTGACTCAGCCCCTGTAATAGCATTAGAGGCAGAGAATCCCAGTGGAGAGAGGGGAACCGGCCAGGCAGAGACAGCAAGGGCGGTTCGTTGCTCCAGAGCATTTCCGTTCACCTTCACACTCCAGACTACACTCAATCATATGACCTACTGAAGAGATGAGTCTTCAGTAAAGATTTAAAGGTTGAGACCAAGTCTGCGTCTCTCACATGGGTAGGCAGACCATTCCATAAAAATGGAGCTCTATAGGAGAAAGCCCTGCCTCCAGCTGTTTGCTTAGAAATTCTAGGGACAATTAGGCCTGCTTCTTGTGACCATAGCGTACGTGTAGGTATGTACGGCAGGACCAAATTGGAAAGATAGGTAGGAGCAAGCCCATGTAATGCTTTGTAGGTTAGCAGTAAAACCTTGAAATCAGCCCTTGCCTTAACGGGAAGCCAGTGTAGGGAGGCTAGCACTGGAGTAATATGATCACATGTTTTGATTCTAGTCAGGACTCTAGCAGCCGTATTTAGCACTAACTGAAGTTTATTTAGTGCTTTATCCGGGTAGCCGGAAAGTAGAGCATTGCAGTAATTAATTTTTCTGCCAAATTTTTGGACAGAAACTTTCTGATTTTTGCAATGTTTACGTAGATGGAAAAAAGCTGTCCTTGAAACAGTCTTGATATGTTCGTCAAAAGAGAGGGTCCAGAGTAACGCCGAGGTCCTTCACAGTTTTATTTGAAACGACTGTACAACCATCAAGATGAATTGTCAGATTCAACAGAAGATCTCTTTGTTTCTTGGGACCTAGAACAAGCATCTCTGTTTTGTCTGAGTTTAAAAGTAGAAAGTTTGCAGCCATCCACTTCCTTATGTCTGAAACACAGGCTTCTAGCGAGGGCAATTTTGGGGCTTCACCATGTTTCATTGAAATGTACGGCTGTGGGTGATCCGCATAGCAGTGAAAGTTAACATTATGTTTTTGAATGACATCCCCAAGAGGTAAAATATATAGTGAAAACAGTAGAGGTCCTAAAACGGAACCTTGAGGAACACCGAAATTTACAGTTGATTTGTCAGAGGACAAACCATTCACAGAGACAAACTGATATCTTTCTGACAGATAAGATCTAAACCAGATCAGAACTTGTCCGCGTAGACCAATTTGGTTTCCAATCTCTCCAAAAGAATGTGGTGATCAATGGTATCAAAAGCAGCACTAAGGTCTAGGAGCACGAGTACAGATGCAGAGCCTCAGTCTGACGCCATTAAAAGGTCATTTACCACCTTCACAAGTGCAGTCTCAGTGCTATGATGGGTTCTAAAACCAGACTGAAGCATTTCGTATACATTGTTTGTCTTCAGGAAGGCAGTGAGTTGCTGCGCAACATCTTTTTCTAAACATTTTGAGAAGAATGGAAGATTCGATATAGGCTGATAGTTTTTTATATTTTCTGGGTCAAAGTTTGGCTTTTTCAAGAGAGGCATTATTACTGCCACTTTTAGTGAGTTTGGTACACATCCGGTGGATAGAGAGACGCACAGGAAGCAGCTCTTTCAGTAGTTTAGTTGGAATAGGGTCCAGTATGCAGCTTGAAGGTTTAGAGGCCATGATTATTTTCATCATTGTGTCAAGAGATATAGTACTAAAAGACTTGAATGTCTCCCTTGATCCTAGGTCCTGGCAGAGTTGTGCAGACTCAGGACAACTGAGCTTTGGAGGAATATGCAGATTTAAAGAGGAGTCTGTAATTTGCTTTCTAATGATCATGATCTTTTCCTCAAAGAAGTTCATGAATTTATTACTGCTGAAGTGAAAGCCAGCCTCTCTTGGGGAACGCTGCTTTTTAGTTAGCTTTGCGACAGTATCAAAAATACATTTCAGATTGTTCTTATTTTCCTTAATTAAGTTTGACAAATAGGATGATCGAGCAGCAGTGAGGGCTCTTCGATACTGCACGGTACTGTCTTTCCAAGCTAGTTGGAAGACTTCCAGTTTGGTGTGGCGCCATTTCCGTTCCAATTTTCTGGAAGCTTGCTTCAGAGCTCGGGTATTTTCTGTATACCAGGGATCTAGTTTCTTATGACAAATGTTTTTAGTTTTTAGGGGTGCAACTGCATCTAGAGTATTGCACAAGGTTAAATTGAGTTCCTCATTTAGGTGGTTAACTGATTTTTGTCCTCTGACTTCCTTGCAAACCATGATCCATTTTGTATTCTAGATGAGTCAAATGTAATGGAGTCCATTGCCCATGTTGTAAATGGCTGCTGTTCATACAAGGATTTGTACATTGCTAGACATGACTGCCTTGTTGACCTTATAGCCAGCGAGGTGAGGCCAGGGATTTTGCCAACAGCACGCATGCATAAACATTCTTGTAAGGGAAAGCTGGTTTGATGTTGATGATGTGTTTTCCTGTGTGCCAAATACACCAGGTATTGTTGTTGCTTGGCCAAGGGAAGGTGCTTATTTTGCAAGTGGGTTGCTCATTTGACGGCTGATATTGGGCAGTCTCGGCCATGTTCACAGGCTTGCAGTGCGTTGCCTCCAGATTGTGGACCTGACAAAAACTAGGGCAAAGCAATTGGCTAGGTACTGCTCTGTTTCAGCTGTCGTGGGCAGCCTAGCTGTTTGGAGAAGGAGGTGGATCCTTCTCCAAATACAGGGACCTTTGAATTGTTTGGATCCTTTTTTTGTATATATGATTAATGGATTCAAATTAAGTATTTAAAATGTGTGTGAGCCTTCAGATCTGGTTCTGTAACAATACCTTTAGTGGTTTGTTTTTTAGGAGCGCGAACAAGCTAGCATGCAGAAGTTGAGTTGATTGCTCATGCAGACCCGAGAACCCCTTTCAAGGTCGTAAGCCTATGTTTGGGCAGACACTGAAATTTGCAAATGTGTTTCCCCTATATTAATCAAAACTAGACAGTCGGGGACAATTTAAAATAAAATGGCATGGTGCCCCAATTGATTTTGCTATAATGTTTGTGTCTCTCAGAAAGCATAGAAATATGGAATAAGCCTTGGCAAAATGTGTATTGGCGGAAATTAGCTTTAAAACTGAAAATTGTCACTGCAGCCAAGAGGGCCGCTACAATTGTGGTCGGACACAGCGCTATTGCCACTGCTGCTGAATAAAATTCTAGATTGTTGCCGGCACAAAAAAAAACAAAAACAAAAAACATTTGCTTTTACATTTCTGCTGAGATGCGCTTTTAAGATCAGAGTGACAAGTTACAACAAGTTACATATTTTCCTCAGATTGTCAACAGATAAGTGTCAAAGGAATAATTACATTTTCATGCATTTTGGAATAGAATGTATTTTTTTTGTCCTCAGAAGTGACCTTCTCAGTCATTTAACAAAAAAATCCCCCTCTGCCACCTACTGAAATAAATCCTAGTTTAAACACTGCTATTGTTCTGGAATGTGCTTTTATCTTTATTAGTCTTATTTACAAATCATAAAGTCTAACCTCATAGAGAAGACTACATTTTGTATGAACAGACAGATAATAAAATCAGGTCTGAAGGTTGTGTAATTATGTATTTTAACAACCTCTTTGTCTTTTGATTACAACAGAAAACAACTCTTTGATTACATTTCAAGCTGAGAGATGTTGCTTAGAGGCACATCCTGTGGTGCTAGTAGTTAAATTCTCGCCAAACTAGATTTGTTTTTGTACAATAAGTCATTCCACTCAAGTCGAGTTGCCCCAAAGATCATTGTTATTTCCACCCGAATATCTTGGAATCGTTTTGGCTTTGTTTGCATCCGTGGCAAAATTGTGTTTTTATTAGACGTTGGTTATATACCACTGCATCTAGTTGAGCTCTGTTCGATTTCTCTTTCATCCGGGGTGAGGTGATCACAAGTTCCATTGTCCAGTGCCGAGCCTCCTGCGTGTGGAAACGCCTCATTTTTTAAAAACCTTTGACTTTGCCCACAGCCTCTTGTACACTGGCGGGACTCCACTTCCCACAGGAAGTCCTGAGGAAAATAATGGGCTGGGCTGTGTTCTCCCTCCAAGTGTTTACTTCCTGTCCGAATGCCTTTGGTGTGAGAAGTGAAGGAACAGACAGACTGTGATACTAGCCCTTACTGGGCTTTGTTGTGGTCACCACATAGGCTAAGCCTACTTATAGGGTTACTTTGTCCACCAATTGTCTATGGTTTGAAGGCTGTAATTATGAAACAAGAGTCATTTGTTTGAAACATATGTCTTGTGATTGTGTCTTCAGCATTTCCAGACAAGTGTCTTGTCTGTACATTAGTGAGTTTAGTATTATTATTTTTTTTTTACTGTATCAATGTTGAAAACATATATTTAGGTGTGACTATAAGCACAGAACACTTACAGTACCTATGTGTTTTCCCCTAGAGATCTGACAGCTGATTTGCCTTTGATTTGTTTCCAGTTGCCTCCAAGGAGTTATATCGAACAGTGTTCAGGCAAGGAGGCTACTTATGTTATTGTGATTCTGCTAAAGGCCAGTTAAGGCTATATCTTACATTATGCTGTTACAGCCTAATCTAGCAGTACATTTTTATGTTTTCTAGAGTGAATGTGGAGGGAGTGTTAATCACTTTAATATAAAGAAAGGGAAAAGGGATGTTGTGTCCCCTTATGCTATTTTGTTGTTTTCTGAGAGGAATGAGCGGTGTAGTACTTTGTTTCTATACTTTGTACTGAGGTAGGTTTTGCTAGGTAACATGTGTTTTCTTGACTGGAAGGGATCGGAGCTAACAAGGTAATAATTCCTTTGCGGTCGTAAAAGTAGTGGGGAAAAGGAAAACAAAGTATAACCTTGAGGTATTTTTTGTTTTCTTGTGAGAGAAATAAGGGATTCAGCACTTTACATACTTTGATGAAGTGAAGTACTTGTTTTCAAGGTGGAAGCTACACTGCTAGGTCCTGGAATACAGTGGGGCAAACAAGTATTTAGTCAGCCCCCAATTGTGCAAGTTCTCCCACTTAAAAAGATGAGAGAGGCCTGTAGACAAAATGAGAGAAAAACATCCAGAAAATCACATTGTAGGTTTTTTAATGAATTTATTTGCAAATTATGTTGGAAAATAAGTATTTGGTCACCGACAAACGAGCAAGATTTCTGGCTCTCACTGACCTGTAACTTCTTCTTTAAGAGGCTCCTCTGTCCTCCACTCGTTACCTGTATTAATGGCACCTGTTTGAACTTGTTATCAGTATAAAAGACAACCTGTCCACAACCTCAAACAGTCACACTCCAAACTCCACTATGGCCAAGACCAAAGAGCTGTCAAAGGACACCAGAAACAAAATTGTAGACCTGCACCAGGCTGGGAAGACTGAATCTGCAATAGGTAAGCAGCTTGGTTTGAAGAAATCAACTGAGGGAGCAATTATGAGGAAATGGAAGACCTACAAGACCACTGATAATTTCCGTCGATCTGGGGTTCCACGCAAGATCTCACCCCGTGGGGTCAAAATGATCACAAGAACGGTGAGCAAAAATCCCAAAACCACACGGGTGGACCTCGTAAATGACCTGCAGAGAGCTGGGAACAAAGTAACAAAGCCAGTAACACACTACGCCGCCAGGGACTCAAATCCTGCAGTGCCAGACGTGTCCCCCTGCTTAAGCCAGTACATGTCCAGGCCCGTCTGAAGTTTGCTAGAGAGCATTTGGATGATCCAGAAGAAGATTGGGAGAATGTCATATGGTCAGATGAAACCAAAATAGAACTTTTTGGTAAAAGCTCAACTCGTCGTTTTTGGAGGACAAAGAATGCTGAGTTGCATCCAAAGAACACCATAGCTACTGTGAAGCATGAGGGTGGAAACATCATGCTTTGGGGCTGTTTCTCTGCAAAGGGACCAGGGCGACTGATCCGTGTAAAGGAAAGAATGAATGGGGCCATGTATCGTGAGATTTTGAGTGAAAACCTCCCTCCATCAGCAAGGGCATTGATGATGAAACGTGGCGGGGTCTTTCAGCATGACAATGATCCCAAACACACTGCCCGGGCAACGAAGGAGTGGCTTCGTAAGAAGCATTTCAAGGTCCTGGAGTGGCCTAGCCAGTCTCCAGATCTCAACCCCATAGAAAATCTTTGGAGGGAGTTGAAAGTCCGTGTTGCCCAGCAACAGCCCCAAAACATCACTGCTCTAGAGGAGATATGCATGGAGGAATGGGCCAAAATACCAGCAAGTGTGTGAAAACCTTGTGAAGACTTACAGAAAACGTTTGACCTCTGTCATTGCCAACAAAGGGTATATAACAAAGTATTGAGATAAACATCTGTTATTGACCAAACACGTATTTTCCACATGCAAATAAATTAATTAAAAATGATTTTCTGGATTTATTTTCTCATTTTGTATGTCATAGTTGAAGTGTACCTCCATAGCATAACACGGTGCCTGTCCGGTCTCTCTCGACCCCCGGTAAGCACAGGGAGTTTGCCCCTTTATCCAAACATGCACACACAAACAAACACACACGTGCTCTCATTACGTATTCCTGTCTCCACACTGTGCTAACCCATCCAACTACCTCATCCCCATACTGTTATTTATTTGATATATTTTGCACCTTTGCACACCAGTATCTCTACTTGCACACTCATCTTCTGCACATCTATCACTCCAGTGTTTAATTGCTATATTGCCACTATGGCCTATTTATTGCCTTTACCACCCTTATCCTACCTCATTTGCACACACTGTATACAGACCTTTTCTATTGTTTTATTGACTGCATGTTGTTTGTGTCGCACTGCTATGCTGTATCTTGGCCAGGTCGCAGTTGTAAATGAGAACGTGTTCTCAACTAGCCTACCTGGTTAAATAAAGGTGAAATAAATAAAACACATTTTTTAAATTTTGTAGAGTCCCCAGGGACCATTCTTTTTCTGACCAGGGCTCAGTCCAATAGCAGGCAGCCCCAACCCTGCAATCAACACCCCCCACTCGGACAGGAAGGAAAGGGCGATGCTAACAACAAATTCAGAAAGAAATGGAGAGAGAGCAGCGCAGCCCCTTGTTTCAGAGGGAACTCACACAGTCAAGCCTCCACAGCGGACAGAACTCCAACAACTACAAGAAAACATAATGGAATGCTGGGTGGACCTTGTGCTACCCCTGAGCAGGAGATGATAACGAACCACAGCTTGGAGGAGAAACGCACAAAGAGCGCCTTGGTCAGGGGAGGAGGAGGAAAGGGGGAGCACAGGTAAGGATAACAGAGGAGCAAAGGGGGGAGAGGAAGAAAGACTGAGAAGGAGGATGAGTCGAGACTGAGGAAGTAAGGAAACACAGAGGAGTAAAGAGTGGAAAGGAGGGAAGACTGGTAATCTCTTCAGAGAAGAACAGATCGAGAAGGGATACCAATGAGAGGAAGGTAACGGAGGCCCTATTTGGGGAAGAGAAACAGAGGAGAGGAATTGGGAAGAGTCGAGGAGAGGGGGAAAATGGACAGGGAATGAGAGGAAGGGAGTAGGAGGCTTTTCCACAGCAGGCTGCGTGTGTGTTTGTTTGCGTGTGTTGATGAAAGGTGAGTTTGTTCATGCCTAGCTGCCAACCGTTGGGGTAATAACGGCTGAGGAGCCTGTAGAGGTTTGCTGGGAGGGTGGCACAGATGCTGGAGTTTGATATATATACTATTATTATTTATTTATTTATTTTAAACATTTGGTCAGATCCAAGTGGTGGTGCTTTAGGTTGAGTGTAGGGAGACACTTTGTTATCTTGACTTTTTAAATTTCATTTATTCAGACCATCAGTTGTATTATTGCTGAACTTTGTTCAACAATAGCTTTTTCATTGTGCTCAGGCATCTTATAACCGTCACAGCGATCCTTCTATTTTACGGCACTGTTAAGCTAAACGAGAAGGGCTTTGTGTGAATGGTAATGAAGTGGATTATTTAATTATCTCTCTGTCTTTGTCCCTATGACTTGGCCTGTTATTTGTGCTGCTCCAGATGTATCCTGTAGGATGTCACTGATTCCTTCCTTATCCCCCTTGTTAGAGGTCGTCCTTCATGAAAGGACAATACTTCTAAAAGCCTATATCTGCGTTAGCTATTTTTGTAAAACAATAATGCTATAATTCATGAATCTGCTGTCAACCAGGTTTTTGACTTCTAGAGAGTATAGATCAATCAGCCTGCTAACCATTTTCAGAAATACCTAAAATATTGCCATTGTTGTGTATTATAATATCCACTTATATAGGCTACTAGTGCTCCCTCAGCTTTCTCGTTACAGTTCCAACGCAAGGTCATGGTGAATGTGTACCCATCTTATTAACTGGTGTGTATTCCTCCGGCACCACTTTGGTTCCACTTGAGTAGCCGTGTTAACCATTAGCATTTTCATGGGCTGGTGGGTCTGTCAGTGTGTAGCAGCCTAGCCCCTGTCCTCAGTTGTAGTGTAGGTGGTTATGTATACTGCTGTGCTGAGGTAAGGCTTTGGAAGCAAAAGTGCTTGGCTGTGCTCTGTCCGAGACCTTGTGTCAGCATGGAGCTAACTCTCCCTCACTCCAGTCTACACTCTAGAATCTCATTTAGGGACTCACGCTACGGTAAGGCTGGGCGATATGGCCAACATATCATATCAGTCTTTTTCAAATTTATGATGGTATTTGATGTTTTTGAATAATACAAGTTCTACATTTGCTTAAGGAGTAGTGCATGACCCGACACATAAATTCAGATTGATTTCATCGGGTCTTTTTCCATTATGATTGTTTTATACTGTTCCTTTAAACATTTTCATAAATTTCCTGCACTCGCTTGAAATCTTGAAATTCACTTGAAATTTCCACACTGCCACGTAGTAGGGCTGCACTACATGGGCAAAAAATTGAGGCCTTAGTTGCCAAATGTTCTGATTTGACTTGCAATTTAGATCAATACACTTGGGTGAACTGTTGGAATCATGGAAATATAATTAGTATTCTAATTCTATAGTTAGAATATAATTGTTGGCAGTTTGAACACAGTGCTGTTTGACATGACAGCGACTGAACATTCCAGGGAGGAATTATTCTGACAGGGTAGGAACCAAAGTATTGATCAGTGTTTGCTAGGGGACCTTATAATCTTTGGCTACATTAAATGTTTTCTCTTAGCTACTTCATATAGCTAACATATTCATGCTTCGCCTATTCCCCTTTGATTTAGAAGATACTGTTGCACAAACAATGTGCAGATTTAGGCCTAGTCATGCATTTCACAAGGGCGCAGCCATGGGTGGGCATAAGCTCACCGACTTGAGAGCCATGTACACCCATTAGGGAGCCAGGCCCAACCAATCAGAATGAGTTTTTCCCCACTAAAGAACTTTATTACAAACAGAAACACTCCTCAGTTTCATCGGTTGCCCAGGTGGCTGGTCTCAGATGATCCCACAGGTGAAGAAGCTGGATCTGGAGGTCTTGGACTGGCGTGGTTACATGTGGTCTGTGGTTGTGAGGCCGGTACTGACAAATTCTCTAAAACAACGTTGGAGGCAGCTTATGGTAGAGAAATTAACATTCAATTCTCTGGCAACAGCTCTGGTGGACATTCCTGCAGTCAGCATGCCAATTGCAGGCTCCCTAAAAACTTGAGACAACTGTGGCATTGTGTTGTGTGACAAAACTGCACATTTTAGAGTGGCCTTTTAGGTGGAGGGATTATCTTGGCAAATGAGAAATCTTCTCAAACAGGGATGTAAATAAATCTGTGCACAAACTTTGAGAGAAATTAGCTTTTTGTACGTATGGAGAATTTCTTGGATCTTTTATTTCAGTTCATGAAACATTTGACCAACACTTTACATGTTGCGTTTATATTTTTGTTCAGTATAGATAGCCAGCTAATTAGTGATTAGCATTAGCAGCTAGCTTTAGCGGCTAAGGCCATTTAGCCATTACTTTCTAAGAAAAGAAAAACTAGCTTTTTTTTTTTTACGTTTGTGGATTTATATTAAGAAGAAAAGCAGAAACAACATCGTCGTCATCCACATTGTTGCACTGACCCTGCAGACTCATCGTAAGTGTCTCGTGGTCAAGCAACTACAAATAATCTCCTTCAATGACAGGGCGGGGCTAGGTCTGTGTGGAAAGTGGCATGGAGAGAGAGCGGAGTAAACTATAAAAATGGATGTACAGCAGCGTATCACATTTAACAAACCAAACATTCCAATACCATTCTAGAAGGTAAAGTAAAAACCCAAACCGGTCCGTGCATCAATACCGGTATATAGTCAAATACAGTACACTGCCCAGCCCTACACTATGGCCATTACTGCTGTTTATGCTGTCACTGACCAATGTAGCCAAGCTGTCATAGTAAGCAACAATTTCGATAATTGTTTTGGGGGGGTAGGTAATCAAACGGCCGTGGTCTCAATTGTGGAGTAAGTTCTTTTCCAAAGGGATACCTATGGGCCTAGATGGGGAGGGTTGGGGGTGTTGCAGAGAGGTGGAGGTATTGAGGGTTGGATGTGTGACATGTGTGGGTCTCTCTAGAAATTCCAATGCTTTTATGGTAATTATAATCACGGAGAATTGATCAGTGAGGTATGGCTGGAATGCCGAGAGGGGGAGGGCCACTTCATGTGGCACATAGGCATGTCATTAAAGGAAATACAATGTGTGTGAATGTAGGCTGTCAGCATGTCACACAGACACATACCACTGGGAGAACCTTTAAAACCTTTCCGAGCGCTAACGTGCTAACCTGTTTGCACTTTCATAATGAGAAATACCTCAGCAAAGCTGTCTGATCCAAGGTCAGTTGTGTATGTTAACCTGATACACACACACCCTGCAATAGAAATAAAGGCAGTTGTCAGCAGCGCCATATACTGGGCGAAACAATACCAACAAAACAATTCATCACTAGGTACAACACAGTACTACTGAATAAGATGGCGATGCTGAGGAGGGTGCGTGTCTTGCCTGTTCCTGCCCGACTGCTTTTTTTTGCTGAGGGGATTCACATGGGTTATTGTCACAGCTTTGTACATACCGCCACAAGCAAACATCAAGGCGACACTCAGCGAACTGTACAAGATCATAAGTTAGCAAAAATCCTCTAACCCAGAGGCAGTCTTTATTTTTTTTATTTAAATGTAATCCCTCCACCTCTTCGGAGGACAAATGTCTTTTTTACAGCTTTCTTGCTACGTATACATACATTATACATACATGGTACTTTTATATAAAAAGCCACATTACAATAATACATTACCAAACATTTTCTTCAAAATATGCCGAACTTATTCTGCCGCACAATAAAAAAAATTTAAAAAACGCTCTGGACCATGTACACCGAGTACAAAACATTATGAACTCCTGCTCTCTCCATGCCAGACTGACCAGGTGAATCCAATGAAAGCTATGATCCCTTATTGATGTCACTTGTTAAATCCACTTAAAATCAGTGTAGATGAAGGGGAGGAGACAGATTTAAGAATAATTTGAAAGCCTGTGTTAAGAACTGCACCGCTGCTGGGTTTTTCACGCTCAACATTTCCCAGTGTGTATCAAGAATGGTCCACCACCTAAAGCTTCAACATTGAAGAGTTACCATATGATCATTTGTCTCTGTCTTCTTCTGGCAATAACACAAGCTAGATGTATGAATCACATTTTCCCTCAGCATGTGGAGCACCAAATTATTTTTGGTGCCGGGTGGTGAGGTGAAATTGCTTACAGCCTCTTTAGGAGTATCTGTTTGCGGACCCTGAGAGGGCAATTCATTGTTCTGTTGGTTAAGTAGGGCAGCTACAGTGAGTGCCTTCAGAAAGTATTCACACCCCTTGACTCTTTCCACATTTTGTTATTACACAATGATTTATTTGTGTTTTTTTCTGTCAGCGATCTACACAAATTACTCTGTCAAGTAAAATTCTAACATTTGTAAAATATTAATGAAAAATAAAACACTCATATTTAAACCCCTGAGTCAATATACAGTACCAGACAAAAGTTTGGACACACCTACTCATTCCAGGGTTTTTCTTATTAGGATAAGTGCCATGGGATCTTTAGTGACCACAGAGAGTCAGGACACCTGTTTAACATCCCACCCGAAAGACAGCACCCTACACAGGGCAATGTCCTCAATCACTGCCCTGGGGTGTTGGGATATTTTTAGTTGTTTTTTTGACCAGAGGAAAGAGTTCCTCCTACAGGCCCTCCAACACCACATCCAGCAACATCTGGTCTCCCATCTAGGGACTGACCAGAACCAAACCTGCTTAGCTTCAGAAGCAAGCCAGCAGTGGGTACTCAGGACATGAAGTTAATTACGTTGCCACAATTTTTTGCAGTGTTACGTTAGTGCCTTATTGCAAACAGGATGCATGTTTTTGAATATTTTTTTATTCTGTACAGGCTTCATTCTTTGCACTGTCATTTCAGTTAGTATTGTGGAATAAATACAATGTTGTTGATCCATCCTCAGTTGTCTCCTATCACAGCCATTAAACTCGGTAAGAGGTTTAAAATCACCATTAGGGGGGATGGTAGGGGACGGCAGGGGACGGCATGTGCGACCGACGTGTTTTCCGTTTGCTCCCGTGGTATTCTTAAAGTTTATGTGAATTCTGCAGCAGAACCGTATTTATTTTCAAATATTAATTTGGTGATCCCTTTCCATAAAAAACAAGACTACTTTGCTTCCGAATGTCAGCATGTCGACCAAACATAAGGCCAAAAGCATGACTTTGAGAAAACCCGGCCTACAAGACCCGCTCTCATCACCACCCTCTCCTGAGTCTGAGGGCCCGGGGGCGCGGCTTGGCCTGGCGGCGCTGAAATGAACATTCTCGAGGCCATCAAACTACTACGCTCTGAGATAGTTGAAATGAAAACACAGGTGGTTGCTACAATTGAGGCCAGAATACAGGAGGTTTCTGATACTTTAAAAGCAGATTTAACCATCCTGCGGAACGAGACTGTGCCAGCAATCACAATACTCAAAACAACAACTGCGTCACACACTACAACGATTGCGGCACTGGAGGCCTCCGCTACTAATGTCTCCGATTTAACTACATCCCTGGAGGCTGAAGTTAAACGCCTAGCTGCGGATTTGAAAAAGGTGAAGGAGAGCTGCGTGAGTCTAGAGGGATTCTCTCGCCGCAATAATCTGAGACTTGTATCGGTCCCAGAGTCCGCCGAAATGCATCGCGCCACGGATTTCGTTTCGGGGCTGCTGAAGGATGTTCTTGCCTTAGATGAAACGCCCCTGATTGATCGAGCCCACTGGTCGCTGCGCCCAAAGCCCCGGGATGGGGAGAGGCCCCGTGACATAATTCTTCGAGTGCACTTTTTTCATGCGAAGATGGAGATCCTCGGACGAGCCCGCAATACCACTCTGAGCTTTCAAGGACAGAGCTTCTCCATCTACCAGGACTACTCCCCCACTGTTTCCAGGCAGCGCTCAGCTTTCGGACAGGCCAAACGAGTACTTCGGGACCATCCAAGTGTGAAGTATGGACTGCGATTCCCGGCCCGTTTATGGATATCTCACGAGGGTAAAGACTACACATTTGAATCTCCGGATGAGGCTATGGCTCACATTCAACGTCATATCAAGAAGTCTTGAATATGCTCACAGTTCAGCAACTGTTGCTTGCGTACTGTGGATAGTAAGTAACCCACTTGTGGTACAATTATGCTTAGACATAACAGGCTAGTCTTGTATAGTTGGTGAAACTATTCAGGCTTATTTGAGGTGATCTAATGTTTTGATCGTCTAGTGTGCGTGCCTTATCTCGCTCACCTATTTAGTTTGTTCACACATGGTCTCGGTGACTCAAAATATTTTTGGTTATTTGTTTACTGCATCCGTTTGCATTGACCCAGTTAACAGTAAATGTCTCCCGAGGCTACACGGTTTTTGTGGCCTCACTTTAATTTTAAAAGTTTTGAGCGTCATTTATGCCCAGCAAACGTTCAACATTGCGCACACGTAGTTTTTTGGTATTGGTTGTAAGCTGTCTCAGCTTCAACTTGACTACTATTATAATTACTATTATTTTTGATTGTCTTACTACGATTTCCTTACTTCAAATTAGATTTTTGGCTGAGAGCCTTTATACATTTGATTTATTTTCCCTCTCAATGCCTGTTATAAGACTGGGAATACAATTATATACATCTACAAGTGGTGCTTTTGTCATTCCGTTTGCACAAGGGATTCGCCTTTTTTTTATTTGAAAAAATACATACAAATCTTTATTTTTGCTGCTTGATCCACTAACAAAACGCAACTTTAAAGAGCGGGACTGTGGGTTTAAGACCGCACTCTCACAGACATACTGTGCGAAGAGAACATGTTCTATTTAGGCTTGTACCTCGTTTGGAGAGGTATTGTCTGGGATGGGGGGAGGGGGTGGGGAGGCAGGTTGAATTGTTCAGTTCTAATGTTGTCATTCTGTCTTTTTAGTTTTTTTATCTGTTTTTTTTCCTGTACTTTTTCCAAACATTTACCACCGTACATTATTACTCTGAGACAAGTTATTCTGGGGGTTTTGGGCGCTCATTGCTTTTCCATTCTATGCTCTAATGACAGGGTTGAATAACGGGAATGCCCAGAGGGGCCGAAATAATACAATCAAGTACATTTCTTGGAATACCAAAGGGGTTAACAACCCGGTGAAGCGTAAGAGGGTGTTGACACACTTAAAGGGTTTGAATGCAAATATTGCATTTCTACAAGAGACTCACTTGAGGACTGGTGAGCATTTTAGGATGTGTAAGGACTGGGTTGGTCAAGTGTTCCACTCAAACTTTCATAGTAAATCAAGAGGTGCTGCTATTCTGGTTGATAAAGCTACTCCCTTTGTAGCTTCTGAGGTTATTGCTGATCCTAAGGGACGATACGTCATAGTAACCGGTGAACTGTTTTCTACCCCTCTTGTTTTGGCTAGTGTTTATGCTCCCAATTGGGATGACACAAGTTTCATTTCTTCCTTTCTGTCTACTATTCCCAATTTAGATTCTCATTTGTTGATTTTAGGGGGGGATTTCAACTGTAAAATGTCCCCAGTTCTTGACAAGTCCTTTTAGCCATCCGTGTGGAAGGCTTGCTGCACCAAGTAATACACTCTGACCAGACTGGCTTTGTGAGAAATAGGCATTTATTTTTCAATATTAGGCGCCTTATGAATATACTGTACTCCCCAGCGTCGGAGGACCCGGAGGTGGTGGTCTCACTTGATGCTGAAAAAGCGTTTGACCGCGTTGAGTGGGATTACCTAACAGCTGCCCTTTATAGATTTGGCTTTTGCCCCAAATTCATTGCGTGGATAAAGATTCTTTATTTTTCCCCCATGGCTTCGGTACGAACTAATAACTTGTCCTCTGACTATTTTCCCTTGCACCGTGGATCCAGACAGGGTTGCCCACTCTCCCCCTTGTTGTTTGCTTTGGCAATCGAGCCTCTCGCCATTGCACTACGCTCTAATGATGCCATTCAAGGCATAATCAGGGCGGGCTGGGAGCAGAAAGTCTCGCTATATGCTGACGACCTCCTTTTGTTTATCTCCAACCCCGATACCTCATTGCCACGTGCCCTATCTGTTCTTAAAAAGTTTGGATCAATCTCAGGGTACAAGCTGAATCTAGGCAAGAGTGAGCTTTTTCCGGTAAACAAGGCTGCTTTAAAGTGCTCTTTTACAAGTTCTCAGTTTAGGATTGTCCGGGATCAATTCACTTACTTGGGAGTAAAAGTGACAAGGAAATATTCAAATTTGTTTCAGGAAAACTTTGTTGCTCTAGCAGACAGATTGTTTCAATCTTTTACATTTTGGAATTCGCTACCCCTTTCTCTTATCGGAAGGATTAATGTCATTAAAATGAATGTGCTGCCCAAATTTTTATATTTATTTCAATGTTTACCCATTTTTATTCCAAAATCTTTATTTATTTCACTGGATCAAACATTCATGCATTTTATTTGGGATGGCAAGGTACCACGGATTGGTAGAAAACATTTACAGAAGCCTAGGTCATTGGGGGGTTTAGCTCTACCAAATTTTCAGGCATACTACTGGGCTGCAAATTTCAGAGCCGTTCTGTACTGGCTGCAGACTGATCCTACTGGCCCTAGACCACTCTGGGTCCAGATGGAGTCTGAATCGTGTAAACCTGCAGCACTTTCCTCTGTGCTGTGCTCATCTCTCCCAGTGTCCCTAGGCAAAAGGTGTGTCAACCCAATTGTAAAGCAGTCTCTTAAAATTTGGAATCCGTTCCGTTTAGCCTTTAACCTCCGAGGCTTTTCTCTATCAGGCCCAATCAATCAGAACATTTTATTTCCTCCATCTTTGAATGATGTGGCTTTTGGCATTTGGCACTCACTAGGCCTCTCCTCGCTAGCCCAATTATTCTTTGATTGATACATTTGCCTCTTTTTCTCAGCTGCAGGAAAAGTTCAATCTCCCTCAATCCCACATTTTCCTCGATCTCCAGACTAGAAACTTTGTCAGGGCTAACACACCTGGATTTCCCAATAGGCCTGCAAATACAGCTATAGAGAGCATCTTGGAGCTGAACAAGCTTCCTAGGGGCGCAATTTCAGATGTATATGTATCATGACTTACAGAACCCTTCTTTGGTGCCTTTAAAGACTCGATGGGAAAACTATTTGGGGGAGGAACTTGGGGAAGACGCCTGGGAATCTGTGCTGCACAGGGTGCACTCGTCCTCTTTTAGCACTATACACAGCCTCATTCAATTCAAGGTGGTTCACCGTATCCACTGGTCGGGGGCCAAACTTGGAAGAATATTCTCTGATTTTGATCCTACCTGTGTCAGATGTAAAGTGGAACCAGCCACACTGTTGCATATGTTTTGGAGCTGTCATAAACTGTCAGGTTTATGGGAATTAATATTTAAATGTTTCTCTGATATATATGACACTGTTATAGATCCGTCTCCCCTTACAGCCCTTTTTGGAGTACTGCCCATGGGTGACGTAGAAGTCCGTCACTGGCCGCGGGCAGCATTTGGTTCTTTAACGCACACACATATTCATCACTCCTCCCTGCGCCATTATAAGATAAGTTAACAATGTGGGTCGACACACAAATAAACTTCTGTCTTGGTGCATGCATTTCACACCTGTCAATGTTCATATTTGAGAGATACAATAATTATTATACTTATCAATGTTGTGGATGAGCGCATTGTTTGTTTGTTCTGTTCCTCTCTCTCCTTCTATGTAGCTTCCGGGTATGCTGGAAAAGGACCCGAGCTAAGGGAATTGGGTTGGCTTTATAGTGCCTGTCCCAAATGGCTCATTAATGCATATGGACATATTGAAAGATATTGTCAGTAGTGATGTAATGTTGTAAATGTTATGTTGTGATATTGTTTAAAACCGTGTTGCAATGTATATCCTTTAGTATGTTTAGTTCATGGAAAATGTAGGTTTGTATTGTTAATTGATTAATTAATTAGGGTTAATTGTTCTGAGGGGAGGGGCTAGCCCTACAAAAGGAGCCTCTCTTTCAGTCATGGGGAGGTTATTTTGGATTGAGCTGTGGATGGGGCAGCATTGTTTTTAAGCTGTCCCATAAGGTAGACGTTGATGGCAGTACTGTTGTTTTTTGTTCCGGAATTCACTTGTAAATAAACACCTTTGCACAGAAGAACTTTTGCGGTTCCGCCATCTTTTTATTTTGATAGAGGTTAGGTTATCCAGTTTAGCCTTCTGGCCTACTCTACGTGACACCCCCTATCAAGAATCCAGTCGGACACTGTTGCTTATACAACTCTTTTAGCTAGACGGTTAATACTACAGAACTGGAAGATTGCAGCTCCCCCATCTTATAAATATTGGGTGAGGGGTGTGTTGTGCTCTCTGAAACTAGAAAAAATCAAATTCAATTCACGTGGGAACACAACTGTTTAATGAGGCTTGGGCTCCATTCCGGTCTTACTTTAAACAGTCCATCCTCTGATGGCATTCCAATTAATACTAAAATAAGTCTATGACTTAAGGGTTCGAGGAGCCTCTCTCTGTGTTTTTGCTGGGGGGGCATTAAGGTCCATGTGCTTATTGATTGTGATCCGCAGATGCCTTGTTCATCTTGCTCGGGCAGAGACTGAAGTGTGAGTGTCACGCCTTGGTCATTGTATTTTGTGTTTTCGTTATATATTTGGTCAGGCCAGGGTGTGACATGGGTTTATGTTATTGTATTTTCGTATTGGGGTTTTGTATTATTGGGATTGCGGCTGTGTAGGGGTGTTGTATGGGCTTGGCTGCCTGAGGCGGTTCTCAATCAGAGTCAGGTGATTCTCGTTGTCTCTGATTGGGAACCGTATTTAGGTAGCCTGGTTTCGCTTTGTATTTCGTGGGTGATTGTTCCTGTCTCTGTGTAGTTTCACCAGATAGGCTGTAATAGGTTTCACGTTCCGTTTTTTGTTTTTGTATAGGTATAAGTTATTTCATGTATCGCGATCTCTTCATTAAAGACATGAGTAACCACTACGCTGCATTTCGGTCCGACTCTCTTTCTACAATCGAAGAACGCCGTTACAGTGAGCTTGTTTTTCCCAGTTATTTTTACACTTTGTTCACGCCTACATGAATAATCATTTTATTTTTTTATTTTAAAGCATTGTAAAAAAAAAAACTGTCCAGTGGATGGTCGGTCTGTGGCCATGACTCTCTGTGAGTGGTTGCATTTCTCCACCCTTATCCCCTGACTGTTTACAGGAACAATGGTGAGGTGTTTGCTCTGTCCCTGTACTATAGATTGCCCTTTAACCTCTGTAGCCTTCTGCCTGGTATGTTTAACTTGTCTAAAGTATGGTATCTTTAAAGCTATTTTTTTATTTGTATTTTTATTTGCATTTTTTTTCTAGTTGAGTATATTATTTATATTGCTTTGTCTTGTCTATGTGTGTGTGTGTGTGTGTGTAAAACTTAATAAACAGAGTTTATAAAAACACCATTAGCCTCATGGTGAAATCCCTGAGCGGTTTCCTTCCTCTCCTGCAACTGAGTTAGTATCTTTGAAATGACTGGGTGTATTGATGCACAATCCAAAGTGTAATTAATAACTTTACCTGTCTGCTTTTGCATTTTTTACCCATCTACCAATAAGTGCCCTTCTTTGTGAGGCATTGGAAAACATCCCTGGTTTTTGTGGTTGAATCTGTGTTTGAAATTCACTACTCAACTGAAGCACCTTAATTGTATGTGTGGGTGACAGAGATGAGGTAGTCAATCAAAAATTATGTTATACACTATTATTGCACACAGAGTGAGTCCATGCAACTTATTATGTGACTTGCTAAGAACATTTTTACTCCTTAACTTATTTCGGCTTGCCATAACAAAGAGGTTGAATACTCATTGACTCAAGACATTTCAGCTTTTCATTTTTAATTAATTTGAAAATAATTCTAAAAACATAATTCCACTTTGACGTTATGGGTGTGTTTAGGCCAGTGACACGCAATCTCAATTGAATCCATTTTAAATTCAGGCTGTAACACAACAAAATGTAGAAAAAGTCAATGGGGGTGAATACTTTCTGATGGCACCGTATGAGATAAATAGGCTGCATAGCTACTGCGCCTCTGTTGAACTCTGAATTCTCCTGTACTTTGTAAAGGTTGTAGTTGTACTGGCTTAATTCTGCCTTAGTGTTGGTTAATGAACAGTGTTGCCCTCTTCATTTGGTGGATTTAGTACACATTTACACAGGGCAAACACAGAGGTTTCAGTCAAGCATAGTCCCGAGTACAAAACCCACTGTACTGTAGGTCTAATACTTTTTTACAATGGGGACAGTGGCAACAAGACCTTTACCTTGAGTTAATAGCTCAGACACAGATTGGGGACAACCTTTATAAGGTCACTCACTATCGTAGCCTTGTATATTACACCTGACCAGATATCATTTTGGTATGTGGCACTCTTGTATTTGTGAAGGTTTCACCATATGGGGAACATATAGTCCTACATGATATGTTTTGTTGCTGGTTTAGGCTAGATATGACATGTCTATAGTAATGACAATGTATCTCTACCAGTGGAGGCTCCTCAGAGGAGGAAGGGGATCAATCTAACTACATTCACATGACACCAGATAACTGATTAAAATACCATGGTGTAGCTGGAGTCCTCTTCTGGGTTCATTGACGTCAATACAAAAATACAAAACCTAGGAGGCTCATGAGAGATATTTTTGTTGTTGGGGTGAATGGAACATGATTGACAGTTATCCAATATGCTGTAATAAAAATAAGGCCATGCTCATTAAAAGAAACATCGATATTGCTGAGAAATGATATTAAACTGAAAGGTTAAGGCTTTGATTCATGCTTTATTTCAAACCTTTTAGACTTAAAGTCCACTGTTTTGAGACCTGCATGGTTCTGTCCAGATGATAAAACTATTTTTATCATCCAGATATTTTATAATATTTTATAGTTATTAGATGACGCTTACCTGACACGCTTGTCTAAATTAATGGTTCATGTGAAAGAAATGCTATAAGCACCCCCCAGCCACATCTAGCTAAGTGGATGTGTCACTGTTGTCTAGACATGTACATATGTTCATGAAATACAGTAGATGGTCGTAATCAGCCCCAGACACACCTGGCTAATTTGATGGGTCATGTGATCATCTGGCCGAAGTGGATTCTTTTTTTGTTTAGACGTACATTTTGTCGAACACTAAACATACAAATATATTATAAGGAAGGCAAAATCTTATATTTAGTTGTTTTATAATTTGATTATGCTACATTTAGAAAGCATATGTCATTTCATGCCTTATTCATCCAGTTCTGTTGAATAGGAAATACATTATATAAAATATTTCATATTTTCATATTGTCCTCAATTGTGATTTATAACAATGTTTTACCAGAAAGGTGAGCTTGAACCTTTCTTGAAGTACGCAGCCTTTCTAGTTGTTGTTTATGGCCCTCTCATGATAAATAATGACTTTTGGATTACGTACATTACATTTTCGATTACATTTAGTCACATTTAACAGGTTTTAAGGTTTGTGTGTAAGGTTGACATGGCAGTTTATTTAATTTTTTATTTCACCTTTATTTAATCAGGTAGGCGAGGAGGTAGACGAATAATTACAATATTGCAGATTAACACTGGAGTGATAAATGATCAGATGATCATGTACAGGTAGAGAGATATTGGTGTGCAAAAGAGCAGAAAAGTAAATAAATAAAAACTGTGGGGATGAGGTAGGTGAAAATGGGTGGGCTATTTACCAATAGATTATGTACAGCTGCAGCGATAGGTTAGCTGCTCAGATAGCAGATGTTTGAAGTTTGAAGCGATTTTTGCAATTCGTTCCAGTCACAGGCAGCAGAGTACTGGAACGAAAGGCGGCCGAATGAGGTGTTGGCTTTAGGGATGATCAGTGAGATAGACCTGCTGGAGCGCGTGCTACGGATGGGTGTTGCCATCGTGACCAGTGAACTGAGATAAGGCGGAGCTTTACCTAGCATGGCCTTGTAGATGACCTGGAGCCAGTGGGTCTGGCGACGAATATGTAGCGAGGGCCAGCCGACTAGAGCATACAAGTCGCAGTGGTGGGTAGTATAAGGTGCTTTAGTGACAAAACGGATGGCACTGTGATAAACTGCATCCAGTTTGCTGAGTAGAGTGTTGGAAGCAATTTTGTCGATGACATCGCCGAAGTTGAGGATCGGTAGGATAGTCAGTTTTACTAGGGTAAGCTTGGCAGCGTGAGTGAAGGAGGCTTTGTTGCGGAATAGAAAGTCGACTCTTGATTTGATTTTCGATTGGAGATGTTTGACATCATTGATATATACAGAGAAAAGAGTCGGCCCGAGAATTGAACCCTGTGGCACCCCCATAGAGACTGCCAGAGGACCGGACAGCATGCCCTCCGATTTGACACACTGAACTCTGTCTGCAAAGTAATTGGTGAACCAGGCAAGGCAGTCATCCGAAAAACCGAGGCTACTGAGTCTGCCGATAAGAATATGGTGATTGACAGAGTCGAAGGCCTTGGCAAGGTCGATGAAGACACCTGCACAGTACTGTCTTTTATCGATGGCGGTTATGATGTCGTTTAGTACCTTGAGTGTGGCTGAGGTGCACCCGTGACCGGCTCGGAAACCAGATTGCATAGCGGAGAAGGTACGGTGGGATTCGAGATGGTCAGTGACCTGTTTGTTGACTTGGCTTTCGAAGACCTTCGATAGGCAGGGCAGAATGGATATAGGTCTGTAACAGTTTGGGTCCAGGGTGTCTCCCCCTTTGAAGAGGGGGATGACTGCAGCAGCTTTCCAATCCCTGGGGATCTCAGACGATATGAAAGAGAGGTTGAACAGGCTGGTAATAGGGGTTGCGACAATGGCGGCGGATAGTTTCAGAAATAGAGGGTCCAGATTGTCAAGCCCAGCTGATTTATACGGGTCCAGGTTTTGCAGCTCTTTCAGAACATCTGCTATCTGGATTTGGATAAAGGAGAACCTGGAGAGGCTTGGGCGAGGAGCTGCAGGGGGGCCGGAGCTGTTGGCCGAAGTAGGAGTAGCCAGGCGGAAGGCATGGCCAGCCGTTGAGAAATGCTTGTTGAAGTTTTCGATAATCATGGATTTGTCGGTGGTGACCGTGTTCCCTAGCCTCAGTGCAGTGGGCAGCTGGGAGGAGGTGCTCTTGTTCTCCATGGACTTCACAGTGTCCCAGAACCTTTTGGAGTTGGAGCTACAGGATGCAAACTTCTGCCTGAAGAAGCTGGCCTTAGCTTTCCTGACTGACTGCGTGTATTGGTTCCTGACTTCCCTGAACAGTTGCATATCACGGGGACTGTTCGATGCTATTGCAGTCCGCCACAGGATGTTTTTGTGCTGGTCGAGGGCAGTCAGGTCTGGAGTGAACCAAGGGCTGTATCTGTTCTTAGTTCTGCATTTTTTGAACGGAGCATGCTTATCTAAAATGGTGAGGAAGTTACTCTTAAAGAATGACCAGGCATCCTCAACTGACGGGATGAGGTCAATGTCCTTCCAGGATACCCGGGCCAGGTCGATTAGAAAGGCCTGCTCACAGAAGTGTATTAGGGAGCGTTTGACAGTGATGAGGGGTGGTCGTTTGACTGCGGCTCCGTGGCGGATACAGGCGATGAGGCAGTGGTCGCTGAGATCCTGGTTGAAGACAGCGGAGGTGTATTTGGAGGGCCAGTTGGTCAGGATGACGTCTATGAGGGTGCCCTTGCTTACAGAGTTAGGGTTGTACCTGGTGGGTTCCTTGATGATTTGTGTGAGATTGAGGGCATCTAGCTTAGATTGTAGGACTGCCGGGGTGTTAAGCATATCCCAGTTTAGGTCACCTAACAGAACAAACTCTGAAGCTAGATGGGGGGCAATCAATTCACAAATGGTGTCCAGGGCACAGCTGGGAGCTGAGGGGGGTCGGTAGCAGGCGGCAACAGTGAGACTTATTTCTGGAGAGAGTAATTTTCAGAATTAGTAGTTTGAACTGTTTGGGTATGGACCTGGAAAGTATGACATTACTTTGCAGGCTATCTCTGCAGTAGACTGCAACTCCTCCCCCTTTGGCAGTTCTATCTTGACGGAAGATGTTATAGTTGGGTATGGAAATCTCAGAATTTTTGGTGGCCTTCCTGAGCCAGGATTCAGACACGGCAAGGACATCAGGGTTAGCAGAGTGTGCTAAAGCAGTGAGTAAAACAAACTTAGGGAGGAGGCTTCTGATGTTGCCATGCATGAAACCAAGGCTTTTTCGATCACAGAAGTCAACAAATGAGGGTGCCTGGGGACATGCAGGGCCTGGGTTTACCTCCACATCACCCGCGGAACAGAGAAGGAGTAGTATGAGGGTGCGGCTAAAGGCTATCAAAACTGGTCGCCTAGAGCGTTGGGGACAGAGAATAAGAGGAGCAGGTTTCTGGGCATGGTAGAATATATTCAGGGCATAATGCGCAGACAGGGGTATGGTGGGGTACGGCGGAGGTAAGCCCAGGCACTGGGTGATGATGAGAGAGGTTTTATCTCTGGACATGCTGGTTGTAATGGGTGAGGTCACCGCATATGTGGGAGGTGGGACAAAGGAGGTATCAGGGGTATGAGGAGTGGGACTAGGGGCTCCATTGTGAACTAAAACAATGATAACTAACCTGAGCAACAGTATACAAGGCATATTGACATTTGAGAGAGACATACAGCGAGGCATACAGTAATCACAGGTGTTGAATTGGGAAAGCTAGCTAAAACAGTGGGTGAGACAACAGCTAATCAGCTAGCATAACAACAGCAGGTAAAATGGCATTGACTAGGCAACGGGGCCGACATATAAAACAAACAAGCAGAATGGAGTACTGTGATTAATGGACAGTCCAGCGTGCATCAGCTATGTAGCCAAGTGATCAGAGTCCAGGGGCAGCGGTGGATGGGGCAGGGGGGCAGCGGTGGATGGGGCAGGGGGGCTGGACTGGCGAGTGTTATCCAGGTTAAAAAACTAACAGTGACTAAATAGCTTGTAGCTAGTTAGCTGGTTAGCTTCTGGAGGTTCTTGAGTGTGTTCTAAAAATGACAAATAATAGCGATTCCATATCACATTGGGTGAGGTAGGTTTCCGGAAGGTATAAACACATTTTAAAAAATCGGGAAGAGATAGAAAGTTACATATGGGCCACTGCGTGTTTGGGACGCGGCGATGCAGACGGTTAGCAGGCCTGTGCTAACAAACTAACAGATTAGCAGGCCGGGGTAAACAAGGTAGTAGTTAGCGGACCTGGGCTAGACAAGCTAGCAGTTAGCATACCGAATTAGCAAGCAAGGATATAGCGAGGGCTAGAGAGTTAGCCTTTGGAGGACGTCGCGATGGGGTGAGTCTGTTTATTCCTCTTCATGCAGTGACATCGATAGACCGGTCGTGGGTCCGGGTATTGTAGCCCAGGAGTATGCTAGGAGCACAGGAGCTCTGGCCGGGCTAGCTTCAAGCTACGTGAGTGGAAACGCTAGCCAGGAGTAATCAACCAGGGTTGCGGTTTAGCTCGATAGCTAGTTGTGAAGATCCAGCTGAAAAATGTTCCGTTTGCGGTGATAATCCGGGGATAAAAAAAATAAATAGGTCCGTTATGCTCTGGTTAGCGTCGCGTTGTTCGAACTGGCGAGAGCTAATATAATAATAAATAATATATGCCATTTAGCAGACGCTTTTATCCAAAGCGACTTACAGTCATGTGTGCATACATTCTACGTATGGGTGGTCCCGGGATCGAACCCACTACCCTGGCGTTACAAGCGCCATGCTCTACCAACTGAGCTACAGAAGGACCTCACACAGAGCTTTCCGAGCTAATGGTTAGCTGATGACCGGTTAGCTGAAGACCGCTAGCATAGCTGGTGGTTAGCTGCCTAGCTTCAGTTGAGGGGTTCCGGTTCCGAAGTAAATATAAATACTTTAGGAAAAGTAGCTACATTGGGTGAGGCGGGTTGCAGGAGAGTATTTGGAAGCTTAGGTTTAGCAAAATGTTTTTAAAGATATGCAAATAAAAATATCTAAAACGAAAAAGAGACGATATTTACAGAGAGACGATACGACAGGACGACTTACTGCTACGCCATCTTGGATTGGTGATGGAGTGATGGGGTGATGGAGTTGTTAGAGGATTGCCCTCCGTCGGAAAATAAGAACCCTGAATTCCCGGGAGTGGAATCTGTAGAACGGCCCTCTCCTCCCCAACCCCTCACTCCCTGCCCTCTACTCCCTCAAATAGATAATGGAAGTGCATCATGGAGCTCTAATTAATATCATTTTACCCATGAGATAGGCCTAACTCCCCCCGGAGCCTGAAATGGGCCCTAGCTGTGTGTGTGTGTGTGTGTGTGTGTGTGTGTGTGTGTGTGTGTGTGTGTGTGTGTGTGTGTGTGTGTGTGTGTGTGTGTGTGTGTGTGTGTGTGTGTGTGTGTGTGTGTGAGGGAGAGATAGGAGAGAGGGCTAAGAACCTTCCCAGGCAGAACTCAGTAAACACATCAGTGCCAGCTTGTCGCCTCAGACTGCAAGGGTCACTTGTCTGCCAGAAAAATGATATTAAATGGCACACACACAAACACACACACACTGAAGGCCAGGTCAGCCAATCATTGAGAGCTAAATATCAGGTCAGAGGAAAACTCAAATCATTTATTTAGGAGGAATTATGTAATTAACTCCAAGCCTCTTAGAAATAATAGTGCAGAGAGAGCAAAACATTGGCCTGTATGATTACTACTACTCACTATTTGTGGCCATGGAACTAGCTTTGATCATAACTACTCAGGCAAATGATGTAGGCAACAAGACTTGTCTTTTGGCACAAAATAATTACTGTTAGTGCTGAGCAATTAGTGCTTTATGAGGTTGGATCGATTATTAAACAACATCACAGATTTAGTTTTCGATAAAAAATGTAGGACACTAAATGCGCTATGCATTATGTGGGTTGAATGCTGTAACAACTCTTCTTGAACTGCACTGTTGGTTAAGGGCTTGTAAGTAAGAATTTCACGGTAAGGTCTACACTTGTTGCATTCGGCAGAAGTGACAGATAAGGTTTGATTTGAAAACAGAATAAAACAATACAATTCCCTTGACGGTAGTGACTGCCCATTACTGCTTATCACTTATTAATCATCATTTATTCACATTACTTTACTTTAATGAAATATTTCAGTTGCTGTGTATATATTACATTTTGTTTTATTTAATTACATTATTATTTCCTCCCAAGTCATCTCATCTCTCTATTGCTGCTGCCTATGTGGTCTGACAACATTTTTATTTGAGTTGATCTTCAAAGTAAATGGCATACTTTTATGACTGCTTGAATGTATTTTTTGGGTAGAGATACTTTGTGAAGAAAAGATCACCCGTTCTACTCTCTTCTCTCTGTCCCCTTGTCTGTTTCACACAAACTGGACAAGTAGGAGCGCAATGGATTATTGTTATTGTAGTTAATTACCATCATTTATGCACTAAACTATGTAGAATATTGGCCTGTTGGAAACTACAACTCCCTACTACATCACACAGTTCGTGCTTGATCTGATTTATCTCGAGAGAAACTGGGCATCGAGAGAGAGAAAAATAACTAAACTAAATGGAATTCAAATAATTGGACCGATGTTGGTGAAATAGTTTCAAAACTGAAAATTACAGACATTTTGGTTAATCCCTCAGCACTAACTACTGTATTCAATAACTCCATTTGAAGAACTGTCATTGAAATAGAGCAGAGCAAACTTTTCTGAGCCGAGAGCATACATTGAAATAATGTGCTTTCTTTATTTTACTGGACTGATTCTGCTTGCATCTGATGGTCATTCTCTGCAGAGGGAGAGCATCAGAGGTTCTGCCTCTCACAGTCAGACCGTCCCTCAGCTCTCACCCCTCTGCAGAGGGAGAGCATCAGAGGTTCTGCCTCTCACAGTCAGACCGTCCCTCAGCTCTCACCCCTCTGCAGAGGGAGAGCATCAGAGGTTCTGCCTCTCACAGTCAGACCGTCCCTCAGCTCTCACCCCTCTGCAGAGGGAGAGCATCAGAGGTTCTGCCTCTCACAGTCAGACCGTCCCTCAGCTCTCACCCCTCTGCAGAGGGAGAGCATCAGAGGTTCTGCCTCTCACAGTCAGACCGTCCCTCAGCTCTCACCCCTCTGCAGAGGGAGAGCATCAGAGGTTCTGCCTCTCACAGTCAGACCGTCCCTCAGCTCTCACCCCTCTGCAGATACTGAGCAAAAAGGGGACACCGTCTTTGAGCTGATGGCAAAACGCCACATTATTTCTGCCTCATGCATTCATGTTGTTAGTCCTATGACCAGAGAAAGTGAAATATTCCTCGATATTAAAAAACATATCCGCTAATAATAACAACACAATCCTATCGCTACAATTTGCTACTCATTCATTGAAGCTGCAGTGCTGGTTGCAGCGCAAGTGGAAGAGAGAATATCATAAAAGTATTGAATAAAAACATTAAATCAATCATAACAGGACCTCTTGGCTGTGTTTGTTGAAAGTCTCTCTCTAGTCATGATTTTAGACTTTTTGAAATCAAAGTATCAACTTTTCAACACACTCCAGCAAACTGCAGACAGACATGGTGATCTGAGCAATCCGATTAACTAGCGGTAGGTCTATGGGTTCACTTGATTTGCTCTCCGGGCATGCAGAGTAAGCGTAGTTTTTACCTTGAGACACATAAAATGGTTCAAAATGGGAACACCTCGCCTACCCAGAGCACAAGGCAGCTGAAATAAGTGCACCTACTGCCAACAGCGCGAGACAGAAAAAATAAGGAATGCAAGGCTTTATCGTTGTTGTTTTTTATATCAATGTTTCGCGATCGACTTGGAATGACTTGGACCAGTCGATCGCAATCAACCATTTAATGACCATTAAAATAGATTAAGGAGGTCAAGGCTACCCCGTCCTTTTCTCTCCTCATGGTGAATACCCAACACTGAGATCAAGGGCCGTGCTTGTGTACTGTATGGGGTCACTAATTACCTCTACTTCATACCTCTGCCGGCCTGCTTTTCTGTCTGTCTTTCGTGTCATTTCCTCTTTCCACCGCTGATCTCTCTCCCGACTCTTATAGATTTTTTTCCCCCAGGGTTCAGTGGTTTTGGATGCTCTTCTGATTGGATGTGGACCAAGGGTTAGTTCTGGTGGTTGGCCCCTCCAGTTGAGTGAATGATGAAGATTACCTTTTTAAACGATACATTGATTTATGTCATTGTCTCACTCATTCACTTATCATGCAAGCCCTTTCATACAAACTACAGTGTTTTATTTAAATATATATAATAGCCAATGCTGTGTATCTAATACCGAATTGATTTAGATTATACATTTTGTGAACAGTCACATAGCAATGTGCTTGCAGGTGCAAAGAGGCTCACTGTTCAGTATCAGGAGAAGATGTTTTACTATCCACTTCACCTGGATCTTCCCCACTGGATCTTCCCCACTGGATCTTCCCTACTGGATCTTCCCCACTGGATCTTCCCCACTGGATCTTCCCCACTGGATCTTCCCCACTGGATCTTCCCCACTGGATCTTCCCTACTGGATCTTCCCTCTATCTATGAAATAAGGCCTTTAATAAACGTCCCTTATTTGAAATGCTCCCTCCATCTCTTTCTCTGCTTGAGTGTTAAATGGTCCATTTGGAACAGCAGGTGAACCTTGTGGTCCATCTCTGATGTTTGCGTTTTTTTTCTTCACTTCCTGAGAGGATTCATTCAAAGCGTTTCTTCCGCTCAGGGCTCATCAGAGACGGCAGAGGAAACGCACTATCGCTGGTTAATTCATTCAAATCGCTGCCGACGCAGCAATGTTCTATTCATAGTTATGGTGTAAAGAGTCCATGTGTATGGAGTTTTTTGTATAGAGAAAACGTAGGTAAAATGGGGGAGAGAGAGATTCACCTTGAAGTTGTGTACATGAATAACACTTTCCTTTTGTGCGATTGACTTTTCACCAAGAATGTACTATTCAGGAGTTATTGTCAAAAATATCCAAAATATTCACCGTTAATTATTGTAAGCCTGTTCTTTGTGTAGCCTGTTTGCTAAATAGTAGGTAGACACACACTTGGTGGGTCGCAGACAATTCTCACTCGTTAGGCTTACAACATTGCTTTGTCTAGAGGTCCACAAGATAATTTGTTTTAGTTTGGTATCCAACAAGTTTTGGAACCACTAGGCTATACTGCAAACTCAAGCAGTGAAAATATATCTTCAGGGGCTGGTTTGAGTTAGGTTAGCAGAAGAGGCTAATTTAAGAATCACAGACCAGGATTGGATATATTTGGAAGTTGGTCTTTCTTCCCTTGAAAACCAAGTCAGCTCCCCTGTCTCGTTTGGAAAGGACTCTCCTTGCAGCTTAGTGGCATGCAGTCCCATGTGAAGTGTCTGGACTTGGTCTCTGCTTAGTCACGACAGCTTTAGTTCCTCTGAGCGTTAAGCCTCCCCGCTGCATGGCGAAACAGAAAGCTTGTCGCAGAGAAGATAGCAGTCTTTTTCTTATCCCGCCTTTCCTAGAGTTTTCTGTTCTTCTGTTGCTATATGCTGAGTTAAGGGGTAAGAGCAGAGTTTCTGAATGCCCCTGGGCTTATATTTAGTTTGAGAGACTTTTCCATTGATATGAGAAAGCATGACTGTGCTGTTTAAAAAAATATGTTTTTTAATGGAAGTTGCCTTTGCTATTAGGAAAGCATACGGCTTAAAGCATGACTGTGAGCAGGTTACCTGACTAGAGGAGTGTGTATATGAAATGTGTGATCCCTCAGATAGTTGAACAGGCGTGCGTGCGTGTGTGTGTGTGTGTGTGTGTGTGTGTGTGTGTGTGTGCGTGCGTGCGTGCGTGCGTGCGTGTGTGTGTGTGTGACACCTCGGCCCACCCAAGTGACAAGTCTGCGTGATCCACATGCTAGTGTTAGCACTCTCTCTGTTCTGCTTTGGGCTTAAACCCTTCCCTAGAGTGTCAATGTGTGAGGACAAAGAAGTGCATTTGCTCTGTACTCACTGAATCTGTTGTAACTTGGTGTGTGTTATGGTTGTAACACTCTCTCCTCTCCCCTCTCTCTTTAGCTCCACCTGGCAGCCCTGGCCTCATTGAAGGGGGACGTGGTGGAGCTGAACAAACGGCTGGTGCAGACGGAGAGAGAGCGAGAGATGCTGGAGAAGAGACTGGCCAAAGCACAGGTACTCTACTCTACTGGGCCGTAGACATACACTCAGTTTATTAGGTACACCACCTCGTTCACAAAAAATGGATGGCTCCTACAGACAGTGAGTCAGGTGGCCGTGGCTTGCTATATAAAGCAGTTAGACAGGCATCAAGACATTCAGTTACTGTTCGATTGAACGTTAGGATGGGAAAAACAAGTGACCTAAGCGACTCTGAGCATGGTATGGTTGTTGGTGCAAGGCCTTCACCAACAACCATACCATGCTCAGAGTCGCTTAGGTCACTTGTTTTTCCCATTCCAGTACCTCAGAAAGGGCCGGCCAATTGGGCTTTTCACACACGACAATGTCTAGGGTTTATCGAGAATGGTGCGACATACAAAAAACATCCAACATGAATGGCAAGAATCGTGGCAAGCTGACAGGCGGGACACAAACAGGCAAATAACGGTGCGGTACAACAGTGGTGTGGAGAACAGCATCTTGGAACGCACAACTCGTTTATCTTTGTCACGGATGGGTTTTTGCAGCAGACGAACACACCGGGTTCCACTCCTATCAGCTAAAAACAAGAACAAGCAGCTCCAGTGGACATGCGATCACCAACACTGGACAATTGAGGAGTTGAAAAACATTGCCTGGTCCTGACGAATAGACTGGTCACTAGAAACACACGTCGATTTCAGAATTTTGAGAAGGTTCTGAGGATGTGGATATACAGTGGGGCAAAAAAGTATTTAGTCAGCCACCAATTCTGCAAGTTCTCCCACTTAAAAATATGAGAGAGACCTGTAATTTTCATCATAGGTACACTTCAACTATGACATACATAATGAGAGAGAAAACAATCCAGAAAACCACATTGTAGGATCTTTAATGAATTTATTTGCAAATTATGGTGGAAAATAAGTATATGGTCAATAACAAAAGTTTATCTCAATACTTTGTTATATACCCTTTGTTGGCAATGACAGAGGTCAAATGTTTTCTGTAAGTCTTCACAAGGTTTTCACACACTGTTGCTGGTATTTTGGCCCATTCCTCCATGCAGATCTCCTCAAGAGCAGTGATGTTTTAGGGCTGTTACTGGGCAACACGGACTTTAAACTCCCTCCAAAGATTTTCTATGGGGTTGAGATCTGGAGCCTGGCTAGGCCACTCCAGGACCTTGAAATGCTTCTTACGAAGCGACTCCTTCGTTACCCGGGCAGTGTGTTTGGGATCATTGTCATGCTGTAAAACCCAGCCATGTTTCATCTTCAATGCCCTTGCTGATGGAAGGAGGTTTTCATTCAAAATCTCACGATACATGGCCCCATTCATTCTTTCCTTTACACGGATCAGTCGTCCTGGTCTTTTGCAGAAAAACATCCCCAAAGCATGATGTTTCCACCCCCATGCTTCACAGTAGGTATGGTGTTCTTTGGATGCAACTCAGCATTCCTTGTCCTCCAAACACGACGAGTTGAGTTTTTACCAAAAAGTTATATTTTGGTTTCATCTGACCATATGACAATATGACATTCTCCCAATCTTCTTCTGGATCATCCAAATGCTCTCTAGCAAACTTCAGACGTGCCTGGACATGTACTGTCTTAAGCAGGGGGACACATCTGGCACTGCGGGATTTGAGTCCCTGGCGGCGTAGTGTGTTACTGATGGTAGGTTTTGTTACTTTGGTCCCAGCTCTCTGCAGGTCATTCACTAGGTCCCCCCATGTGGTTCTGGGATTTTTGCTCACCGTTCTTGTGATCATTTTGACCCCACGGGGTGAGATCTTGCGTGGAGCCCCAGATCGAGGGAGATTATCAGTGGTCTTGTATGTCTTCCATTTCCTAATAATTGCTCCCACAGTTAATTTCTTCAAACCAAGCTGCTTACCTATTGCAGATTCAGTCTTCCCAGCCTGGTGCAGGTCTACAATTTTGTTTCTGGTGTCCTTTGACAGCTCTTTGGTCTTGGCCATAGTGGAGTTTGGAGTGTGACTGTTTGAGGTTGTGGACAGGTGTCTTTTATACTAATAACACGTTCAAACAGGTGCCATTAATACAGGTAACGCGTGGAGGACAGAGGAGCCTCTTAAAGTAGAAGTTACAGGTCTGTGAGAGCCAAAACTCTTGCTTGTTTGTAGGTGACCAAATACTTATTTTCCACCATAATTTGGAAATGTTGTTGCCTACCCTCACCACCTGGGGGCGGCCCGTCAGGAAGTCCAGTACCCAGTTGCACAGGGCGGGGTCGAGACCCAGGGTCTCGAGCTTGATGACGAGCTTGGAGGGCACTATGGTGTTAAATGCCGAGCTGTAGTCGATGAACAGCATTCTCACATAGGTATTCCTCTTGTCCAGATGGGTTAGGGCAGTGTGCAGTGTGGTTGAGATTGCATCGTCTGTGGACCTATTTGGGCGGTAAGCAAATTGGAGTGGGTCTAGGGTGTCAGGTAGGGTGGAGGTGATATATGGTCCTTGACTAGTCTCTCAAAGCACTTCATGATGACGGAAGTGAGTGCTACGGGGGGGCGGTAGTCGTTTAGCTCAGTTACCTTAGCTTTCTTGGGAACAGGAACAATGGTGGCCCTCTTGAAGCATGTGGGAACAACATACTGGGATAGGGATTGATTGAATATGTCCGTAAACACACCAGCCAGCTGGTCTGCGCATGCTCTGAGGGCGCGGCTGGGGATGTCGTCTGGGCCTGCAGCCTTGCGAGGGTTGACACGTTTAAATGTTTTCCTCACGTCGGCTGCAGTGAAGGAGAGTCCGCATGTTTTAGTTGCGGGCCGTGTCAGTGGCACTGTATTGTCCTCAAAGCTGGCAAAAAAGTTATTTAGTCTGCCTGGGAGCAAGACATCCTGGTCCGTGACTGGGCTGTTTTTTTTTTGTAATCCGTGATTGAGTGTAGACCCTGCCACATACCTCTTGTGTCTGAGCCGTTGAATTGAGATTCTACTTTGTCTCTATACTGACGCTTAGCTTGTTTGTTTGCCTTGCGGAGGGAATAGTTACACTGTTTGTATTCGGTCATGTTTCCGGTCACCTTGCCCTGATTAAAAGCAGTGGTTCGGGCTTTCAGTTTCACGCGAATGCTGCCATCAATCCACGGTTTCTGGTTTGGGAATGTTTTAATCGTTGCTATGGGAATGACATCTTCAGCGCATGTTCTAATGAACTCGCTCACCGAATCAGCGTATTCGTCAATGTTGTTGTCTGACGCAATACGAAACATATCCCAGTCCACGTGATGGAAGCAGTCTTGGAGTGTGGAATCAGATTGGTCGGACCAGCGTTGAACAGACCTCAGCGCGGGAGCTTCTTGTTTTAGTTTCTGTCTGTAGGCAGGGATCAACAAAATGGAGTCGTGGTCAGCTTTTCCGAAAGGAGGGCGGGACAGGGCCTTATATGCGTCGCGGAAGTTAGAATAGCAGTGATCCAAGGTTTTTCCAGCCCTGGTTGCGCAATCGATTTGCTGATAAATTTTAGGGAGTCTTGTTTTCAGATTAGCCTTGTTAAAGCCTTTTTATTCTGGAGGCAAAGGAGGGTCTGAACCGGTACTAGATGGGTGTACCTAATAAACTGGGCACTGAATGTATATTCACAGAGACTCATGTTCATCATTGTATTGGACACTCACTTATCTAAGCTACCCATTCAAAGTACCATGCCCAGAACATTGGTGTAGTGCAGTGGTTACTGCCACCACTCCATTTATAAATTACAAATCTTAATAATAATTCTGTCTACAAGCCAGCTGCAGTGGATCTCTCATGACCCATAATTGGAAAAAACACTGTAAATAGTTCCTCTTTTCTGCACCTGAGGATTAGACCTCTGGTATGGAAACTTTATTTTATAGGGTTATCTTTGCATAATAACTCAAACTGCTTAATAATGTTTTATTTGTTTAACCTTTATTTAACTAGGCAAGTCAGTTAAGAACAAATTATTATTTACAATGAAGGCCTACCCCGGCCAAACCCTCCCCTAACTCGGACGACGCTGGGACAATTGTGCGCCATCTAATGGGACTCCCGATCATGGCCGGTTGTAATACAGCCTGGGATCAAACCCTGGTCTGTCGTGATAGAGAAGAGGTGCAGAATGCTGATCATTTTTTTTTATCATCCTAGCATGCTCGAAATTACCTGCTTTTTTTTTTTCAGCTGTCGGTTATCACCTTCCCATAAACATTACATTGTCTTCAGTGTAATGTTATTGTCCCAGTGACAGTGAATCTCTGTGACCTTGGGTGTGTATTAGAGGAGTAGGAGGATTTAATTCCAGCTCTGGTTCTCTGGATACCTGCTCTCATACAGTGATGAGTGACTGGAAGCTTTACTTTTTTAAATAAAGAGCAAATAGATTTTGGGATTATTTGGCATGAAGCAACACACCCCATATGTCACAGGAACCAGGAACGTCAGTAATCATGCCAACTGCTCAGCTTCGATCTGCTTTGTAGTTTTCCCGGTCCCAGTGTTTGGCACGGTCTCTCTCAGAGGATGGCGTTTTGGGCTTGCTTGGTGTGTGCGAGAACGAGAAAGGGGGAGAATGCTTGTTTATGGAGAGAATTATTGGGTGTTTATGCATTTGTGTAATGGAGCGAGTGTGATAGAGGGAGAGAAATAGAGAGACAGATTGTGTGAGTACCTGTTCTATAAATGCCCTGGCGCCTTTCCCACTGGACGCTGCTTCAAAGAGCTGTGGAATACCTCTGGTGGCAGCTGAATCAGCTATGGGTATTTACCTAGTGGCGGCGGCTGTAAACAATATCTGGTACTATTATTTGTGTCAAATATTAATGCTAGAAACATTTGCTTTTTATTCTAGTTTCCCATCAGTTCCACTGGAGTTAGATGAAGAGGGATAGACCATTCATTTTAAGATAAAGAAATGGCTTGGAATATACTTGCACTTGCCATTGTTGTTAGATTCCATTGTGATTAGGGTTGGGCGGTATCAACATTTTCTTGTCGTCATTACTGTCCTTCTCGCATCCCGTTTTGGTACATAAGGGTCGCCAAAAAGCATCTGGGTGTCTATTACCAGAATGCTAACCAAATTAGAACAAGTAATAACGAATTTCCATGGAAGCTGCGTGCTAAATATGCTAATGAGTGCAAACGTAAATAAACTAATTGCAAAGACTGGCAGTCCAGCTCATAAAGTTATACATATATAGGTAGGAGCTACCGAATGTCATTTTTGGTGAGTTTGGACATTTACAAGCGAATGTGAATGAGAGACAGAGGAGAAAAAAACGCAAGGAAATCAAGATAGCAGTGGCAGCTGTACAGCTTTCTCAAACTCTGCAGAAAGCAGAAACACTATGATGCCCTGTCTCAAGATGAACTTTGAAAACATTAGGAAATGTAGCTGGCTACATTCATTCTATGATAATCATTAGAAATATGGCCATGTATTGTTTTTCATTGTGAGCTCATGTACTTTTTTGGCTGCCAGACAAATAGCGTTGCACTTCTGTTGTCATCTGCTGAAAATGAAGCATTTTCTGCCGAATGTGCTGCACAAATGTTTTCTGTGATGGAAAACTATAGTTGCATGTCCCTGATCACTCTATTGAAGCAACAAAAAAACACTGTTGGCTCTATGCGACCCTTGTCGATTGTTATTTACAAATCAACACACTGTGTGACATGACAATGGCTGACTGGAAGCTGCTCTTTGTCACTGCAGCTCTCCCTGGGGCAAGGGAGCTAAACCACTCAGCTCTTCTAATTGTCACCGCTGGCCAGTTGACTGGACTCCTGACTCAACACAGGATAACACACAGACACATTGGGGCTCTGATGGCTGTGTCAGCCTGAGGCTCATATCTCGTCACCTGAACCCCTGACCTTTCATACACAGATGTTTTTGTTTAGGGTGAAGTATACCCCTGACTCCTGACTACCCGATCTATTGACCTATGACTCCCACTCTCAGAATCCCGGGGCTGAGACTTATTCAATGGGGCTCTAGTTTAGAAGGTCGCAGAACGATTCCACACGACCTCATGTTTCTCATGACAGAGGTTTGTCTTTTCATCATGTAATTCTATGACATGTTTCACATTCTTCTGGCAGTGTAATGTCTGTATACAAAAACATAGGAATTATTTTCATGACGTTAAACCTTTGTGAATAAGTCCATAGTACTTGTATGGGGCCGCTTCAAATCAAATAAAAGTGTATTTGTCACATGCATCGAATACAATTCACCTTACTGTGAAACTCTTACTTACAAGCCCTTAACCAACAGTGTAGACCTTACTGTGAAACTCTTACTTACAAGCCCTTAACCAACAGTGTAGACCTTACTGTGAAACTCTTACTTACAAGCCCTTAACCAACAGTGTAGACCTTACTGTGAAACTCTTACTTACAAGCCCTTAACCAACAGTGTAGACCTTACTGTGAAACTCTTACTTACAAGCCCTTAACCAACCGTGTAGACCTTACTGTGAAACTCTTACTTACAAGCCCTTAACCAACAATACAGTTTTAAGAAAATACCTATCAAAAAAAAGTTACAATTTAAAGTAACAAATAATTAAAGAGCAGCAGTAAAATAACAATAGCGAGGCTATATACAGGAAGTACCGGTACAGAGTCAATGTGCAGGGGCACCAGTTAGTCGAGGTAATTGAGGTAATATGTACATGTAGGTAGAGTTATTAAAGTGACTATGCATAGATAACAACAGAGAGTAGCAGCGGTGTAAAGGGGGGCAATATGCAAATAGTCTGGGTAGCCCTTTGATTAGCTGTTCAGGAGTCTTATGGCTTGGGGGTAGAAGCTGTTTAGAAGCCTCTTGGACCTAGACTTGGCGCTCTGGTACCGCTTCCCGTGCGGTAGCAGGGAGAACAGTTTAATGACTATGGTGGCTGGAGTCTTGGACAATTTTTAGGGCCTTCCTTTTCAGTCTCCTGAGGGGGAAAAGGTTTTGTCGTGCCCTCTTCTTGTCTGTCTTGGTGTGCTTGGACCATGTTAGTTTGTTGGTCATGTGGACACCAAGGTACTTGAAGCTCTCAACCTGCTCCACTGCAGCCCTGTAGTCCACAATCGTCTCCTTTGTCTTGTAGTGGTTTTAGTGCTTGATTAATGTCAAATTGTATAAAGCACTAAGCAGACCCCTCTTTGTCTGTCTTTGTTTTATTTTCATGTTCAACCTCTGACGCAGGCCAGGAAAGGTCATTCTGAGGTCATTCTAGGAAGCATAGTATGACACACATGACACACTCTCTCTCACTCACACACTCTCTCTCTCTCTCACACACACACACACACACACACACACACACACACACACACACACACACACACACACACACACACACACACACACACACACACACACACACACACACACACACACACACACACACACACACACCTCTTCTTCCCCTTCACTAATATAGCTGAGTGGAAAGCGGATACCTTTCCCTCTCTCCCAGCCTCTGAGCTCCATGTAGACAATCCACAGAAAAGCCCTTAGGCCTGACCTTGTACACAACGGTGCAGTGTGTGTGTGTGTGTGTGTGTGCATTTGTACGCCAGAGACAAAAATCTGGCAACCCAGCAGAGAATTTCCTCTGGATTTATTCTCATTCCAAATTACACGCGACTGTGTAGAAAGATACCTTTTGTTGAAATGCCATTCTCCACACTTCAGCATTGAATGGGCGTCATTGTTATGGGTTTTGAATGGTGGCTTTTTACAGTAACATGATTCAATCTCTAAATTGTGATGTCAGTTAAGAAATGTTGGATGTTTTTAGATTGCATTCCTTCCAAAATTCCCAAATAACAGAATAGGTCGCCTCTCAGATATCAAGGCATTAGCTCAGTGGGATAACACGGTTAATGTGTATGCGTGTGTTTTGCCAGTGTGAGCAGTCCTATCTGATGCGGGAGCATGAGGACGTTCAGGAGCAGACCACCCTACGATACGAGGAGAGGATCACAGAGCTGCACAGCATCATCGCTGAGCTCAACAAGAAGATAGACGTGCTACAGGGCTCTACCATCAGGTGGGTGGTAGACACAAATGCACACTCACACACACAAGCAGACACATACATGCGCACATAGGCAGGTATGCAGGCTAGGGTTGGGCGATATGGCCTAAAAATCATATCTCTATTTTATTCAAACTTAAGGGCAGTTCAATTAAAACATATATTATTTTTTTCTCTAAATAAGCTTTGTTGTACATTTAAAGGTCAAATACACTGTATTTCAAAGAGTCAGCGATAATCTAATGAATTCAGGGCTTGTGAAATTATACCTAGGCTAAATATAAGCCTTCCACATCCATAAGACCCACTAATAATTCAATGTTATCAAAATAGTTTAACCTGTTTTTTTGTTGTTGCAATAATCACTCATCTGGCTTTCACGTCTGTCTATGAAAATGCCCTATTTTGTTACCAATTTAACTAGAACCATGCGTAATGCACATTCACAAGTAATGACTAACTTCTTGTAGCAGGTATTATAGAAAATTAGCACAGGTCTCATAAACAATCTCTCAAGCCTAACGTGCCAGTGAGTAGCCAGCTAATCTTTATATTTCAAATTGAACCAACTTGGATCTATGTGTTAGCTAACAAGGTAGAACAGTTTAATTGTTATGAACACACTCTTCTGTCCATCTCCAACTGTTTGAACACCATGCTGGCCTGTCCACTTTGTTCAGATGTTAAAATCAAGTGGCCTGCCTTATTTCTCAGACTGAGAATGAGTTGCCAATTCCTTATCTAATTGTGTTTTATGCTTATTGCACATTTAAAAACACAGACCAGTATAACAGTCTTTAGCTAAAATGCTGCTTGCGATATGTGGTACCCCAATGCCACGCGACAAACTGAGCATTCATTTTCCAGAATCAATGTTCATTGATACTCACGTTTTAGTAGTCTGCTCTGCACGCAACTACATGAGTAGTTGAGGTTGGGACAGCGACTTCCATTGTTAGGGCGGAGACCTGCATCACGTCATTATACACGGATCTCTGGTGTAAATGGGAAGGTGCACAGAGGAGCAAAGGAGACGAGACCAAATATACAACATGAGAACAAGCGGACATAAACACTCAAAATAACAGGCATTTGGAATATTGCGCAAAAACATACATTCAAATGAATTGAATATATCGCCCAGCCCTAATGCACCACACACACACACACCACCTCCACCCTCAATTCCCTTAGGGACCCTAATTGTGCCTCCCTTTGATTGGAATCCCTTTTTCGTACCCTGTCGTATAACTCTCTTCCTCCATTGTTTACTTACTGTAGTGAAATCAAAATGGCAGCATTTGCATCAGAGGCCTCCTAAATGTTTGTTTTCCTAGCTCAAGTGCCCTCTCCAGCCCTCTCCATAGGTGCTCAGCACACCGGAACAAACTCCTCTGACATAACAGGCATGGTTTTGAGTGCTAAGCAGGAACATTAACCAAACAATTCATTAGAATGAACTCAAGCATGGCAACCCCCCAAAATTCCTCCATCTCCAAAATGTGTACTGGTTTTTGATTAGGTTCATTATAAGGTCTGTTTTCTTTCATGCTCTGGTCATTTGTGTGTGTATGTGTTTGCATAAATTGTGCCATACCAATTCAGTGTATCCTGCGACATGAACAGAACAGCACACAAGTCTGTGAGTCAGTACTTTCTATTTGCCGACCTTGTGAGAACTCTGCGATGTGAATTTACTGCCTGGCTATTTATTTCACAGATGTACAATAAAGATTGTATCAAATCAATGAAATGCAGTCAAACGACCCTATAATTCAGATCTACTGCCAGGACTTGACATATCAATGTTTGGTGGTAGCAGCAGTGAGGTTGTCTGTGCAGTACTACTTTCACCAATAGAGTTTATTATTTCAATATCACATGCATACGGAATATTCACATAGTCCTGTATGCTTGTGCATATATTTAAATACTAATGCCGAGAAGTTCATCTGAAGCACGTACTGTACATATGCGCGCACACACGCACATACAGTATTCACACCCCTGACTTATTCCACATTTTGTTGTTTCAGCCTGAATTCAAAATATATATATATATATATATTTAAACCCATCTACACACAATACCCCATAATGACAAAGTGAAAGCATGTTTTTAATTTATTGAAAGTGAAATATCACATTTACATACAGTATTAATTCAAACCTCTGAGTCGGTACTCTGTAGGAGCACCTTGTGGCAGCGATTTACAGCTGTGATTCTTTCTGGGTAAGTCTCTAACAGTTTTCCACACCAGGATTGTGCAACATTTGCCCATTATTCTTTTTTCAATTATTTAAGCTCTGTCAAATTGGTTGTTGATCATTGCTAGACAACCATTTTCTCAGGTTTTGCCATAGATTGAAGTCAAATCTGTAACTTGGCCACTTAGGAACGTAAGCATCTCCAGTGTAGATTTGGCCTTGTGTTTTAGGTTATTGTCCTGCTGAAAGGTTCTCCTCTAGGTTTTTGCCTGTGCTTAGCTCCATTCTGTTTTTTATTTAATTTAACAACTTTCGGTCCTTAATGATTACAAGCATACCTATAACATGATGCAGCCACCACTATGCTTATGATACTCAGAGAGTGGTACTCAGGAATGTGTTGTATTGGATTTGCCCCAAATATAAAACTTTGTATTCAGGACTAAAAGTCATATTCCACATTTTGTTTGGAGTATTACTTTATTGCCTTGTTTAAAACAGGATGCATGTTTTGGAGTATTTTTATTCTGTACAGGCGTCCTTGTTTTCACTCTGTCAATTAAGTTAGGTATGTGTGGGGTACAGAGATGAGGTAGTCATTCAAAAATTATTTTAACCACTAGTCCATGCAACTTATTATGTGACTTGTTAACCACATTTTTTACTCTAACTTATTTAGGCTTGCCATAACAAAGGGGTTGAATACTTGTTGACTCGAGACATTTCAGATTTTTCAGCATTTTTATTAATATGTAAACATTCCTAAAAACATAATTCTACGTTGACATTATGGGGTATTGTGTGTAGGCCAGTGACACAATCTCAATTGTAATCAATTTTAATCAATTCAAGCTGTAACACAATAAAATGTGGAAAGAGTCAAGGGGTGTGAATACTTTCTGAAGGCACTACGTGCGGTATAGGGTCAGTCAGCTTGCATTTCACGTGGAAAATTTCCATATTTGAAAAGGACAAATTCTCACAACCGGTATATACTGTATGAGAGGTATATATTTCCATATTTAATAATGCATAGCTAATCACATGAAATGGCTGTATATTGCCGTTTTACAGAGGAACTAATGTTAAGCCTACAGTATATAGGCTGCATCTCAGAGGGGTCAAAGAGACATCTAAAGGTTCTCTCAGGTCATTTTTTCCAGATATTAACCATGTTAACTATATTCAAAGCTTTTAGGATTCACACGATGCATGGTTATTGTGTCCGCTATTATTCGATGAATAGCTCATACCCTACAAAACAAAAAGATCTGTAATTTCTTCTTCTAGATTCTGTACACCATCATCTGGTGTGTGTGTGTGTGTGTGTGTGTGTGTGTGTGTGTGTGTGTGTGTGTGTGTGTGTGTGTGTGTGTGTGTGTGTGTGTGTGTGTGTGTGTGTGTGTGTGTGTGTGTGTGTGTGTGTCTGGTCATGAAAACAACATTGAAGTAAAAAACTGGAATTTGTAAGAATTTCTTCTTTTGAAAATATGTGTGAGTCATACCCGTCTTGTTGCCAGATCTGTTTATGCTTTAGCCGATGCCATTTGCCATGACAGCGTCATCCAAGCACAAACATATCTGGCAACAAGGCTACTGTCATATCTGTTGGACCTAACTCAGACATAACTTTGTGACCCTTTGTCTCCCAGGGAGGAGGATGAGTTTTCGGAGCTGCGTTCGGAGCTCAGCCACAGCCAGCAGGAGGTCAATGAGGACGGACACAGCCTGGACCAGGATGGGGCGTCCGTCTCACTGCCTGAAAACCACTCCACCCTGGTGACCGCCGACATGGGTAAGGAAGGACCCAATGTGCCTGTCCTGCTTGACTGTATATCAAGTTAAAACTTCTTACGGCTGCAATCCCGTTAACGGGATCGATATGACAACAGCCAGTGAAAGTGCAGGGCGCCAAATTCAAAACAACAGAAATCTCATAATTAAAATTCCTCAAACATACATGTATCTTATACCGTTTTAAAGGTCATCTTGTTGTTAATCCCACCACAGTTTCCGGTTTCAAATAGGCTTTACAGCGAAAGCACCACAAACGATTATGTTAGGTCACCACCGACATAGAAAAACACAGCCATTTTTCCAGCCAAGGAGAGGAGTCACAAAAAGCACAAATAGAGATAAAATTCATCACTAACCTTTGATGATCTTCATCAGATGACACTCATAGGACTTCATGTTACACAATACATGTATGTTTTGTTTGATGAAGTTCATATTTATATCAAATAAATCTCATTATGCATTGGCGAGTTATGTTCACTAGTTCCAAAAACATCCAGTGATATTGCAGAGAGCCACATAATTCTACAGAAATACTCATTATAAATGTCGATGAAAATACAATTGTTAGACATGGAAATATAGGTATACCTCTCAGAAAATAACATTATAAATATTCCCTTACCTTTGATGATCTTCATCAAAATGTACTCCCAGGAATCCTAGTTCCACAATAAATGTTTGATTTGTTCGATAATGTCCATTATTTATGTCCAAGTAGCTACTTTTGTTAATCCAAACGCTCGTGCAGGTCCAGCCAAATGTTGGACGAAAACTTCAAAAAGTTATATTACAGGTCGTAGAAACATTTCAAACTTAATTTCATCCGGCCCCACATCACAGTAGAAGCCTCATTCAAGTTTCTAAAGACGGTTGACATCTAGTGGAAGCCTTAGGAAGTGCAACATAACCAATATCCCACCGTGTATTCAATGGGGGCTGGGTTGAAAATCGACCAACCTCAAAAATCTTCCCACTTCCTGTTTGGATTTCTTCTCAGGTTTTTGCCTGCCATATGAGTTCTGTTATACTCACAGACATCATTCAAACAGTTTTAGAAACGTCAGAGTGTTTTCTATCCAATACTAATAATAATATGCATATATTAGCAACTGGGACTGAGGAGCAGGCCATTTACTCTGGGAACCTCTGGGCACCTTTCATCCAAGCTACTCAATACTGCCCCTGCAGCCATAATAAGTTAAGCTAAACCCATGTACAATCAACTCCTGATAACGGCACGTTACTTAAGTGCAAACTCTGTTTAAGAGCAAAGCAAACAGCAAAGGGGTGACCAACTCCATATTAATAACCATGATTTTGCATGAGATGTTTGACGAGCAGGTGTCCACATACTCTTGGTCATGTAGTGTTTAAACTCTCACTGATCAACTGCTTTGATCAGTGGTTCTTTTGAATCATCTCTCCCATAGAGAGACTGTTCCCTATCTGTGTATGTCCTCCCTTGATGAATGGCCTGTTACAAACCAGTGGCTATAGGGTTGATGGCACACAATGCACATTTATAGGCTTCTACAGGAGCAGTTATGTGTGTGTGTATACATGTGTGGCTCTGACAGAGTGAGTGTGTGTATGTGTGTGTGTTTGTGCACTCTCCCACAATGTACAATTGATTCAGCACTCTGCTAAATCAATTTTCCACTGTGGGGGAGTGCACAAACACACTGTTGGGTCTGTAACAGAACCATTTCCCCCAAACAACACTGCACTGCACGGCAGTTCCTTCAAGTTGCTATTAATAGTCCCCTCTATCAGTGGTGCTGAGAGCACCCAGCAATCAGTTGTCAACGGTAAAGAGCTTCATCGGTTTTTCTTATTCATCATCCTCAACGTTTAGCAGAGCGCTAGAAGAAAAACATCTTTCAATCTTCGCAGTCCTTCGTCCCTGGCTGTAGCTGTGGCAATCTTATCCCCACACAAACAGGATTTCACCAGTCAGGAAATAGTTTTCAAGTTTTGTTCATCTTCACATTCCTTCGCACTGTGCTAATTGCATTTGCATTGTTGGCAGAATCTGCACTTAAGGGGGGCACTTGGGGAAATACATCCGCCACTCTCCACATTTTAATTTCCCACACAATGTACCCAGGCTCTGTTTGGTCTTTGGACAATAATAATCATCATCATCTTCATTATTATTTTGGATGCAATATGGAAGCAGATGCTAACCATCGACATGCATGTCTTTGCTGCTTTGCAGGGATTGTATTAATATGCCAATTGAAATGAGTTTCCGATGAGCTCATTTGATTACCTCTGGAGATAAGAAGTTGATAGTGAATAGGGAACGGAAGCTCTGAAAGTGATGATGAAGCTTTGGTTGGAGCTAGTTACAACCCCAGGGTTGTGGGTTTGATTCCCGCAGGTCTTAACTGTAGGTTAATGTACGGAATGACAATATTGTCATAATATATCATAAAAAAGAATGGTCCTGCTTGTATCTTCATCACTGTTGTCTTTCTCTCAGATAGTTATGTGGTGTGTGTTGTGCTCTAAGCAGAAGATGTGTGTGATGTGTTTTACTAGCCTGCAGCATTCCTCCAGTCAGCCTCAGGTATTCAGTTAAACCATTAAGCACATGGCCTGTTATTAGTATATCACTAGTTGTCTTTCTTTCTTTTATTTGACCTTTATTAAACTAGGCAAGTCAGTTAAGGACAAATTCTTATTTTCAGTGATGGCCTAGGAACACTGGGTTAACTGCCTTGTTTAGGGACAGAACAACAGATTTTTACCTTGTCGGCTCAGGGATTCGATCTTGCAACCTTTCGGTTACCAGTCCAATGCTCTAACCACTAGGCTACCTGCCGACTAGTACACAATACATCATCACTATGCTGCTATGCTAACAAGGTCACCTTACCCATGCAGACTACAGTAGTTTTGTTGTTCTTTGCACATTGAGATTTTAACTATTTTCTCCTAGGTCTGTGTATCTGGCTCTAGCCCTATTATTTATCCCTGTATCGGGCATACTGGCATTCATTCATCTGATACAAGATCAGTTTATTTGACCCTGGCCCTGGGCTTCCTTGTTGTAGACTACTGCAGTGACCTCAACTCTGTTTGTAAACATTTATCTGTTCCTAGACCAGTTACATCTGACCCCGGTCCTGTGTTTTCTCCGTGTAGACAACTGCAGTGACCTGAACTCAGAGCTACAGCGGGTTCTGACGGGGCTGGAGAGCGTTCTGTGTGGGAGAAAGAAGAGCACATGCAGCCTGTCTGTGGCCGAGGTGGACCGCCAGATAGAGCAGCTGACCACCGCCAGCGAACACTGTGACCTCGCCATCAAGGTAAGACACCAGGAAATGACTTGCGGCGAAGACTGAGACCCTTCTAGAAAATCCATTTCCTTCCTCATTATAAACACAATTAATTGGGAGTTAACAGTAAAGGATGAGAAAGAGTGGCCAGAGTGAGAAAAAAACAACATGCAGGATAGATTAATATAGGTGAACCCAATACTGGTGTGCAAACCTCTCCTATCAAATGCATTCACAGACACTGTAAATAAAAGAGAGTGAGATTAGTTATAATAACACACACTGTCATATGATGTTGAACTGTCCTGCTGGAACAGAGCCACTTCCTGTAATCAGTCAGTAGGGGTCCTGGGGTGACCCTGGGTTGGACCCAGCAGTAACCAACCGCCTGTTTCAGCCTGGGGGCCGGGGCCTGTGTGAGTCAGACTGATGTCAGCCTAATGTCTGACTGATGGAGGCGTGAAGGTGGTCCCCACGGTGATGCTTCAGCTCTGGTAATGTAACCCTGTCTGCCTAGTTGTCGTCTTCGCAGCGATGTGAGTGCCAGCAGTCCTGATGGGAATTCAGTCTGCTAGCTATTGGTTTCCTCGCAAAATTATTATACAACACACACACACACACACACACACACACACACACACACACACACACACACACACACACACACACACACACACACACACACACACACACACACACACACTGAAAGATGAGGGGGGTTGAGAGAGGCAGAGTGAAGGATGTAGAGAGAGCAAGCGATAGACTGAAGGGAGCTCCTTGCCTCATACACCTAGTGATTTCACTGAATATGAGCTGACGGCTCAATGGAAATATGTCCTTGGTGTTAAGACTACTAAAGGCTTGACAGACAATCACCATCACTGGCATTCCTTTAGTGACAGTCACAGCCCACTGTAATGTGGGATAATGGATTTACTTGGCTTTATTTAGCCAAGTAATAGATAGCCAGCAATAGATAGCTAAACAAACTAAAAGTATGTACACATCCCTTCACATTAGCAGATTTGGCTATTTCAGCTAAACCTGTTGCTGACAGAGGTGTATAAAATTGAGCGCACAGCCCTGCAATCTCCATAGGAAAACATTGGCAGTAGAATGGCCCATACAGAAGAGCTCAGTGACTGTCAACGTTGCACCGTCATACAGTAGGATGCCACATTTCCAACAAGTCAGTTCGTCAAATTTCTGCCCTGCTAAAACTGCCCCAGTCAACTGTAAGTGCTGTTATTGTGAAGTCGAAATGTATAGGAGCAACAACGGCTCAGCTACGAAGTGGTAGGCCACACAAGCTCACAGAATGGGACCGCTGAGTGCTGAAGAGTGTATCGCATAAAAATCATCTGTCCTTGGTTGCAACGCGTTAGCACAATAACTGTTCGCTATAGCATACAATGACATTTTAGACGGTTCTGAGCTTTCAACTTTGTGGCAACAGTTTGGGGAAGGTCTTTTTCCTGTTTCAGCATGACAATGCCCCCATGCACAAAGCTAAGTCCATACATAAATGTTTTTTTGTGACTGGTGTGGAAGAACTTGACTGGCCTGCACAGAGCCTTGACCTCAACCCCCCGGAACACCTTTGGGATGAATTGGAATGTCGACTGTGATCCAGGCCTAATTGCGCAACATCCGTGCCCGACCTCACTAATGCTCTTGTGGCTGAATGGAAGCAAGTCCCTGCAGCAATGTTCCAACATCTAGTGGAAAGCGTTCCAAGAAGAGTGGAGGCTGTTATAGCAGCAAAGAGGGTACCAACTCCATATTAATGCCCATGATTTTGGAATGAGATGTTCGACGAGAAGGTGTCCACATACTTTTGGCCATGTAGTGTATCTAAATTTCTTAACAAACAAATTGGACTTGGCTCTCAAATTCAGTTTGTGATTCCAAAACTGAATCCTAAATCCTAAAATGTGATGTGAAAGAAGTCATTGAACACTGTTCTTGTATTTAATTTCTCTCCCTTTTGTTGGCTGGTCACAGTGGACACAACCAGTGCTAATCGATTAGGATGAGGACAAGAGCTTTCTCCTTGTGCTTGAAAGAGAGGATATCGAGCTGGCTTTTTCCATTATGAATCTGACCTCACTTAATCCTAATCCAATTACCTTTTGTGGGAAGAAAAATGGACGCCTTCACATTTCCAGTTGAGGCTTAATAATCCCAAACCGATCCCTGGAGTCGTCTCTAGACTGAGTTGTCCTAATGGTGTCACCCTTACAAAAACACATCTAAAATAACGGAATGTATGTTAGTTGATAGAAACAATTATTGTCCAATGAGTATGAGAGGTGGATCGGATACCATTTTTCCTACACCGACCTATCCAGTCCTTTCAGATTTGCGAGGAGAGTCAGCCAAGGGTCTAGGGATGGGTTTTGGATTGGGCCATGGTATCCCGTGAATGTGGGCCCAATCCATTACCATGTACTAATAAGCCTATTAATAGATATTGGGTGTTCATTTGGCACAGACAAGGTTAAGTTACTCGATGTTCCATAGTGGTAGTTGGGCTTCTAAAACAGTTTCGATGCGGTTGATAAAGCCGATCCATACCTCATACAGAGAGAAAGGCGATGTACTTTATTTTATATAGAGCCCATAGACACCATGCCTTCTTAAACCCACCAGAATCCGCTACCATGAAGTCTGAAGTTTAACAAGAGAGTGTAAAATACATATGTAAAGTGTTTGAGCATTTAAAATTATTTATCAGAGTGAATTCAGGACATATTGCACTACACTCTGCTAATTCAGTGCATTTTCAAATATGTTACAGATTTCAGATGTTCTTCGTTAGAAAAGAACTGTGTACTACTACTGTAAACAATGTATAAGTTCAAGCCAATACCAGGCCACAGAAATAGAGAATATTCTATACAGTACCACCCATCAGTATCACTGGGGCTTATCTTAACCATGCTGGGAGGACGCATGGCTTTCGACCTTCGTCTCTCCCGAGCCCGTATGGGAGTTGTAGCGATGAGACAAGATAGTAACTACTATTGGATACCACGAAATTGGGGAGAAATGGGGGTAAAATTCAAAAAAAAAAAAATAGAGATAGAGGGAATATGAGGAAAGGAATGAAATCCCAAGTCTCATTGACTGTTGTAGATCCCAGACCAGCCCAGCACTCAATCTCCCTAACCCGCGCGATGAGACAAGGATATCCCTACCAGCCAAACCCTCCCTAACCCAGATGACGCTAGGCCAATTGTCGCCCCATGGACCGGCCGGCTGCGACAGAGCCTGGGCGCGAACCCAGAGTCTCTGGTGGCACAGCTAGCACTGCAATGCAGTGCTCTAGACCACTGCACCACCAGGGAGGCCCCTCCTTTTGTCTCTGTGTCTCTTTGTCTGTCTATTTCTGTCTCTCTGGCTGTGTGTGTGTCAGTTGAGAGGGAGATGGAGGGATTAGAGGGCTAGCTGGATGGAGGGATAAGCGAGATTGACGCTCCATGGTGGAGGACAAATGAAGGCAGGACTCAGGCCTGTCTACACACCTATGAATCACTCACCAGAGATGAGGATCTGTAGAGGCAGACATGGTCATAGACTCCATCCCTCTGCCATATCTCACACTCACGCACACACATGCGCACATACATAGAGTTATACACTCTGAAATATGGGCACTTTGGGAGATCAGGTTTTTTTCTCCACTGGATAAAAATAGGAAAAAGACACATGTACATACATCATAGTCTAGGATGCCTGTTCTACTCGTGTAAATTGAGACACATGGTGTAGGGCTAAACTACCCACAAATTATGAACATGAAATTGGTGAACTGACAGGGGAAAATCCTGTGTGAAAATGTATGTGCCTGACGTGTTTGTATTTTTGTTTTGTCTGTCTCACTTTTGTTTTGTCTCTGTTCTTTGTTTACATTTTTTTCATTGATTATTCTCATAGTTTTCTTCTCTTTCTTGGGACTACTTCAAGGTACCTAGAGTCCCAGAGAAACCAGAGTCATTCACATTTGGTTACTAGAATTGTGACCATGTAATCGCAATCTCAACACTATACATACTGCTCTGTAAAAAGGTTTGCCATGAAACAACATTCCCCCTCTGTCCTTTCCTCCTTTCCCCAGACGGTGGAGGAGATCGAAGGGGCCCTGGGCCGGGACTTCTACCCCAGCCTGTCGGAGGAGCGGGTGCGCTGGGAGAAGGAGCTGGCAGGCCTGAGGGAAGAGAACGAGAGCTTAACAGCCATGCTGTGCTCCAAGGAGGAGGACCTGAACCGCACCAAGGCCACCATGAACGCCATCCGGGAGGAACGCGATCGCCTGAGACGACGGGTCAGTCAGCTGTGTCCCGTAGAATGTTTTTTCATTTGGTCATTTTGTCTGGAGCGACACAATAGAGCTGTGTACCTATGAACCTTTCTATGTGACTGTGTTGGTGGCTGATAAACTGGGATGCAATGTTGCTTATTACCAAGGCAGATTTAATAACATTTTGATTGCCTCTAGCCCATAACAGAAAATACATAGTGATACATAGTACCTTGTATCTAGTGAGGTGGGAGGAAAAAAGAAGTGGATCAAATTAGCAATGCATGTTTCTCAGTTTTCTTTCTATGTTTCATGTTTTTATTGGCTCCCAAAATAGTGGCGTGAACTTGAGCCTGTTGCCAAATCTCCAGTAAATGTGTCCTAGTGTGAACCAGTTCTAGGCAGAGAACGAAGACCTGAATCAGACTGAATCAAAGAAATCTCTGCAAAGAGGCTCTAAAATGTAATTATGGTCCGCCATTTCCATTGTTGGATTGAATGATCTGCGGAGAGCGGCGAGGGGTTAATATATACACATGATCTCTGATGTGTTGTCGCTAGGCCACTGCACTGACGTACGCGCGCTTCCGTCTCTAATTACAACATGTTTATTCAGGGACGTCTGAAGGAGAAGAAGACATTACTGGGCAGGAGCGGCCAGACACATGTATTTATCCACACTTCTACAAGAATGAACCCTTTGAATTCTCCAGCTGCAAACTGAGACCTACTGTCTGAACCAAACAATGGTTCCCCGGTTAGGACGGGCCTCCGAATTAATACGTAGAGCACTTTTAGACACATAATCAAATCTGGTGTCCTAAGGCTTGCTGAAGCTGGTTAAGGCGGTAATGCAATTGGGTCTTTCTATGAACTAGGGTACCAGTGAGGATTTCCTACACTGGACAACGTGTTACAGCTGTCATGTCATTAGTTTAAGATATAAGGAGGATCATAGCTATATTCGATACAATTAATGAGTTGATTTAACATCTATGTTTAATCCTTTATCATGGTTGGTGTCTTGATGGAGTGATAAGTATCATTTTTTTGTCTTTATCTGTTGTGGTCTAGTACTGTATTTTTGCTATCTAGGGCCATCAACTTTAAGTGCTGCCTGTCTTCCCAGTGACCTACTTGGTGTGTGAACTGCTGACTGCTCATAATTTGCAGATAGTTGTTGACACATCAACCAGGATCAAGATGCAGGGCAATTTGTGACTTGTTTTGGTAATCAGTGGCTGTATTGGAGGGGGAGTGGTTTCACCTTTCCTAGGCAGTCAGCAGTTAGTACAGGAAGGTGTGCTTTCCACCTCTGCTAAGCAATTAGTGTTAGTTCTTCAGTTTCCCAGCTGCGGCTGTAAGCGGCGGTTGTGGTGGTTTTGTCGCAAAACAAAGATCGTTGCCAAAACAAAGACGGTTCTACCGAGTTGTTCGAGGAAGGAAAGAGAGGAATGCTCCACACCACTCTCTCACTTGAGAATCTTACCTAGTTATTTATAGATGATCTCATTTTGCTCTTTTGTAGCTTTATCAACTGTGTGTGTGTTTTCTGTACCTGTTTGCACCTGTAGGCTTCACAGACGCTCTCCACCCCTTGGCTGCAACCCTTCTAGTTTAGTGTAGCCTGCGCGTACAACTCATGTGGAATTCCTGATCTCTGGCAGCGTTTGGAACTGCCGATATTGGGTAAGAACGCCGAGTTCATCTCAGCCTATGCTGCCCTTCAGTCCCTTGCCTTTTTGGCCCTGACCGAGACATGGATCACCCCATCTCCTCATTTGAATTTCATGCTGTCACTTGTCCACTCAAGCTTAACCTTATTGTCATCTATTGCCCACCAGATGCCCTTGGAGAGTTCCTCAGTGTGCTTGACACCTTGATAAGCTCATTTCCTGATGATGGCTCACCGCTCTTTGTACTTGGCAATTTCAACCTCCCAACATGTGCCTTCAACTCATTTCTTTCCAACTCTCTCTTCCTCCCCACTTGTCTCTCTTGACTTCACCCTTACCCAATCCCCAACAACTTACAAGATAGGCAATACGCTTGACCTCATCTTCACTAGAGTCCGCTCCGGCAGGTTTGTGCGCTACAACATCTATAGAGTATGGCCCTATCCCACACAGGAAGCGGCGCAGATCCTAATCCAGGCACTTGTCCTCTCCCATCTGGACTACTGCAACTCGCTTTTGTCTGGGCTCCCTGCTTGTGCCATCAAACCCCTGCAAGTTCTCTCATGTCACCCCGCTCCTCCACACACTCCACTGGCTTCCAGTCGATGCTTGCATCCACTACAAGACCATGGTGCTTACGGAACAGCTAGAGGAACTGCCCTTCCCTACCTTCAGCCTATGTTCAAACCCTACACCCCAACCGAGCACTCCATTCTGCAACTTCAAGTCTCTCGGCCCTTCCACCCCTACAGGAGGGCAGCTCCTGCCTAGCCCAGTCCAAGCTCTTCTCTGTCCTGGCACCCCAATGGTGGAACCAGCTTCCCTCTGAAGGACAGCAGAGTTCCTGCCCGTCTTCCGAAAGCATCTGAAATACTACCTCTTCAAAAAGCATCTTAAATAATCCTCTTCCCCCAACCCCTCTTTCCAGCTCTGACTCGACTGATAGCTACGTTATTGAGATTTTCTATTCTATTCCTGTGATATGTGGTTGTCCCACCTAGCCATCTTAAGATGAATACACTAACTGTAAGTCGCTCTGGATAAGAGCATCTGCTAAATAACTCAAATGTAAATGTAAAATGTATGGCCGTGTAAATTGTCATTTATATCATATATTAAGCATTAGTCTGTTAAAGTAGACATCGCTTGAACCCTGTAAGAATTCCATATCTAGCTGTCAGACAGTGTTTTTGTATAGAGAGTTCAGACATGTAGTGTAACTACTTAACATTTTGTGTCTCCTTAGTTTTCACCCCATAACATGTTTTCATGGGCACACAAATACAAAATAATGTATGCATTGCAAAATTGAATGCTTCTAACCGAAAGAGTCTCATACTTAACCTAAATGGATACTGTCATTAATGTGATTATTTAATAATTATACATAATACTTGTTGGATGTGCATTTGGTGTCTAGCTGATTGGTTACGCCATGATATTTTCACACATCTTCTGATCCCGGAAGGAATTTTCCGAATGACAGTCAAGTGACGAACAGCTGTCGTGATAGTGCATGCATAGTGCATGCATAGTGCATGCGATGCAGCCAACAGCCCGAGAAAAGTTGACTGCGAGGAATGTCCACAATCTTTTGGTGTCTCACACCAGTGAATATAGTTGTCGTTGGATCTACACTGAAGAAAAATATAGATGCAACATGTAAAGTGTTAGTCCCATGTTTCATGAGCTGAAATTAAAAGTCCCAGATTTCCATACGCACAAAAGCGTATTTGTTGTGCAAAAATTGGTTTATATCTCTGTTAGTGAGGATTTCTCATTTGCTAAGATAATCCATCCACCTGACAGGTGTGGCATATCAAGAAGCTGATTAAACAGCATGGTCATTACACAGGTGCACCTTATGCTGGGGACAATAAAAGGCCACTTTAAAATGTGCAGTTTTGTCACACAACACAATGCCACAGATATCTCAAGTTTTGAGGGAGTGTGCAATTGGCATGCTGACTGCAGGAATGTCCACCAGAGCTATTGCCAGATAATTTAATGTTAATATCTCTACCATAAGCTGCCTCAGTGTTTGCTGAGTGTTTGCTGAGGAGTATTTCTGTCTTTAATAAAGCCCTTTTGTGGAGAAAAACTCATTCTGATTGGCTGGGCCTATGCCTTCCCAGGCCCAACCCTGCCCAGTCATGTGAAATCCATAGATTAGGGCCTTATTAATACATTTAAATTGACTGATATCCTTATATGAACTGTAACTCGTTAAAATCTTTTTGTGTTCATATTTTTGTTCAGTATAATATCCCTAGAGAATTGATGTTGAACATCTGTTGTCTGCTTGATTTACAGCAGGCCCGTTAGATTGAACAGAGAACGCTTCACGCAAATGAATTCATGTCTTCATGTGTTTTTGTGCTTTGAATTGGACACTGAGTCTACTGTGCGCAATTGTGTAGGATAGACTATCGCGCAACACTCTATTCCTATTAATTATTCTGAATATAATGACAACAAATGACATAGCCTAGTGGGCTTATTTTAGTAATGGGTCATTCGTGAACGACTCTAAGAGCCGGCTCTTGTAGGTGAACGTTGGGAGCCTGCTCGCATATTAGAGGAGCCGAATCTATTTATAAAAATAATTTTTTAAAATTAAGATATGAATAATCAAAAGATTTAAATGAATTAAGTAATAGAATTAAGTAATTCAAATAACGAAAAAAGAAATAAAATAATACAGGCCTAAATGCTCAAGCGCACACACATTTGTTCTGACTGTCTGCTCAGACTAACAGCCACACCTGTTGTTCCTGTCAATCAGACACGCAGTGTCAACCAATGAGCCAAAGGTGTGTGAGGGATGGCCGAGCCAACTCACTCAGTCACACACTTAGCAGCCGAGGAGAGAGAGGAAGGACAGCTGTGATAACAACAGCTGGAAAATGAGTCAGAAGCACAGTAACATTTGGATGCATTTTAATAATGTACACAATGTTAGAGCACAGTGTAGAATTTGCCAAAACAACATTTCATATAAAGCCGGTTCTACACACAACCTACACCGGCATATGCGAACTGTGCACCCAACTGTGAAGCTAGTAGCTGTAGCGGAGCTTCGAGAAACTAGCGGGACTGCTAGTGATAGTGGTGGAGCCAGGTATCCACTCAGTCAAGTAGGCCTACTCCGCTACCCACAGTAACACAGTCTTCTATGGACCAGTGTATGCCAAAGTCTATGTCTGTAGCACAACAAGGTTAAATTGATATTGCATTAGCTAACATGATTGCCACCGATTTCCAGCCATTTTCGATCGTGGAGGACAGAGGTTTTACAAATTATAGCAATAGTCTAATTCCAATGTACCTTATTCTAAGCATGAAAACCCTTTCAAAATAATTTATTTCACAACTGCATGAGAGCACACAGGCTTCAGTGCGGGAAAGAGTCCAAAAAGCACTGCAGTTTGCCTTACCACTGACTTCAGGACATCAAGGGTAACCACTTCTTACATGTTGGTTACATGTCACTTCATTGGAGATTTTACGATGTCTAGCTGACTGCTTTGAGTTCAGCGACAGACACACTTCAGAGAACTTGGCAGAGGAACTGTTGAGTGACCAGAAAATGGCAAGTAGATGGAAAAGTGGTCTGTTGTGTTAGCGACAATGCAGATAACATAACCAAAGCCATAAAAATGTTAATATGGACCCATCATCCATGTCTTTCCCACACAATCAACCTGGTTGTAAGAGATGCTCTGAAGATGATGAAGCCCACTGTGGACAAAGTGAAAGCAGTTGTGGAATACTTACACAGGATCACAGTAGGTGCTGAAAACTAAAGTCTGCACAACGCCAGATGGGGATGTCTGAGCTGAGGCCTGAACAAGACTGCACTACAAGGTGGAATTCATCATTTTATTTGTTGAAGTGGTTTCTTGAGTCCAAGGATGCCATCATCTCTACCCTGGCCATTGTCAATGCACCTGTTGCTGCTCTGACCCAAGAGTAATGGGAGGTGGTGGAGGAGGTGTGCAGAGTCCTGGGACCCTTTGAGCAGGTCACTGTGGAGATCAGTGGAGAGAGGTACAGTAAGCAGTTATTACAACATCATTACTTAATCCAGTATTATATATGTATTTGAGCAGTAGATGAGAATCAGTAGACACAACATGAACCTGAACTAATAAGTTACTGTTCTCTCTTTTCAGCTATGCGACAGCCTCAAAAATGATACTCCTGTGTAAGGGTCTGCAGGGTCTGCAGCGTAAGGGTCTGCAGCGAATCACAGCCAGCTGCTAGAGAGAAGCAAATGTAACCACAGGACATGTGACAGAGTTGATGGACACCCTATGTTTCTCAATGGACAGAAAGTTTCACAGAATGGAATATAACCACGCGCTATTAGAAACCGCTGCACTTGACCCCAGGTTTAAGAAGTTAGCCTTCAGTGATGCCAGAGCGATTGATGAGGCTCTTCAAAGAATAACCTCAGCAGCAGGGAGGGACACTCCCAACAGTCAGCTGGCTCAGGCACTAGGGCAACAGGAAGAAGAGGGACAGCCCCAGCAGTCAGCTGGCTCAGGCACCAGGGCAACAGGAAGAAGAGGGACAGCCCCAGCAGTCAGCTGGTCAGGCACGAGGGTAACAGGAAGAAGAGGGAGCAGATGGAGCAGAAACACCAGCAGTAGTTCCACAAAAGTCTGATGTTTGGATGCTGTTTGACGAGAGAGCAACTGGGGATGCAGCACAAAGGAACCCCTCAGCAGATGCCATAATGGAGGTCCGATCCTATTTGCAGGAGCAGATCCTCTGAGCTGGTGGAAGAACAAGGCCTCTGTCTACCCACGACTTACTAAAGTCATGACAGGGAGACTGCATAGTTGCCACATCCGTTCCCTCTGAGAGGGTCTGCTCGAAAACGGGACAAATAATTACTGAGAGAAGAAACCGCATAAGCCTTTCGAAAGTGAGGCAGCTTGCATTTCTGAATGCAAATCTCTCATAAAAGCAAAATATGGTCAGCATTGCTGTGTGCTGCTGGTTATAACATGGCAATAAAGAAGAGAGAGAAAAAGAGGGACCAGTTTAATGTTTTAAGTGGGATGCTGCAGTTTTATACATTGTTATTTATTTTTCTTTGATATGGTGCAATATTCTATTATGCTGTTCAGATTGTATTCGTTTTGAATGGTTAGATTTATATGCACTTGTTTATATACATTAAAAAGTTGTACTTTAAATGTAATGTTTAATAGCATTCTTTTTCAAAACAAACCAATACATTTTTAAATACATTGTGGTTAAGGTAGAGTATGATTTTATTTAATAATTAAATTAGAATCGTTTTAACACCAATCATAGTCAAACTATCGCAAACTGTTTGACTTGAAAAAATACAAAACATATATTTTTTTAAAGAGCCGTTTGGGATTCAAAAGAGCCAGCTCTTTTTGGTGAGCTGAGCCGAACGGGCCTGCACACTGGAAAGAGCCGGAATGCCCTACACCCTTAAATGTATCGGTTGTTTTCAGTTTTGATCCGTTTTTGTGAGAGATGTGACCACTTTCATTTGTTTCCCGCCACTTCATATGAAGGGTGTTGTGCTACTCTGTTGCAGTAAAACCATGTGGTTATTATGGGGACAACAACATCACTTTCTCATTATAAAAACAGCAATGGTGAGATTCAAATGGTGAGATTAATGCTACAGCAAGTCATGGCTTTATTATGTGTGCCTGCGTTGGCCACATAAGCTACAGAAGAATCGCCACGCATCTAATCTATTTAGTCAGGCAATGTCCACATTATTCTCACATATTTTAGAATGCAATAATAATTTCAAAATCAATGCATTGGTTAGGCCTAAAAAGCTTTTTGGGAGATGGGGTTCTATATTAGGCCCTATATGTACATTTATAAAAATTATACAATTGTATGACATTGGGGTCTTTAAAAATTACAGTTAAGTGCTTGGAAAAGGCCCCTGAAAGTCCTTGAATTTGATTTGCCAATGTCTGTATGAATCCTGATTAAAGGATGTGTAATCCTAGGCCTATGATGTTGTATAGGTGAAGTTATGGGTCAATTTCTTTTAAGTACACATGGAACTGCATGAAAATCCTTCTTTTTGTTTCAAACCATTTTAAAATGTTGATCCCAATCTCTTCCATTGGCCCCATTTATTTATAGAAAGACCCAATTAGACTGTGAGATGCATCAAGAGAAAACAGTCAGGCGGACCAGTCCTGCTAACCAACCTCACAGATTCTGTTTGCCTTGAGAAAGGAGATCCAGACGCAGCAGAAGAATCACTCCAACTCAGCTCAGAGCTCGTTCCTCTCTCTCCTCATCCTCTTTCCTCTCATGAAATCTGTCCATTTTGCCGACTAATTGGACAAATGCATTGCATTGCTGTTTCAATGCGAGGCTCCTTGAAAGGATTTGCTATGCACACACCGGCGCATCCTTGGGGGCCCGTGTCCTCCGGCTCAGCTTTTAAAAGATGGATTCAACCTAATTTGAGTGTCAAGGTCCGGAGACTATCTTAACTTCCCTTCCTTAGGCTTTTACCTTCCATTGAAGGAGAGGTACTTAGGTAGTAAGCATATTTTATACCTTTTCTAGAAACGGTACTGTATGTCGCAAGCCCACATATTTCCTCTGCGTCAGCAGTTTGTTTATGATACAAAAGAGGCTATTCTTGTGTTATTAATAGCTTGATTTTTTAGGTCAGATACAGACCTTTATAGTGTCAGGTCGTTGTAAGCATTCTAAGCTTTTACAATTCTCTCCACTTAATACAACTAACAGATATGTAGGAATCAACCACTGCCGGTGATAAAAGACAGTGGGACATTAGTCTTTTTAAAGATCTGTTGAATTGAAGACCTGTCCTGGACAGATGTGCATGTGAGTCAAACCTGTTCACTCCCTCAGGCAGAGTGTCACAGTCGTAGTTCCTTTTGAAACCAGAATATTACACGGAAGTCCTCGATTACATAATTACTGGCCAGGACTGAACAGAACCTATCATTTTCTTTGCCATTTATTTTCTTGGGGATCATGAGGGAGGCAGCTGGCCAGGGGACTGGTTCATGATGGTACAGTCGCAGTCCTCTTTGTGTCCTTTGGCAGCACATGGCAGCCATGTTGGCTTTTTTAGACCCACGGCTCCAAGGGAGTTTGGCAGGAGAGGAGAGCAGGAAAAACCGCAGTGTTCAAAGTCATGGCCAAGTACTCTCTCGCTCTCTCTTCTGCACGCTCTCTCTCTCTCCCCCCTATGTTCCTTCTCTCCCTCTCTCTCTGTCACTCTCTCCTTCCCCATCTACCCACCCCACCTTCTCTCCCAGTATCTCTCTGCTACACTGTCTTCCCCATCTCCATCTTCTCTCTGTCACTCATTCTCTCTTCTATTCTCCACCTGTCCCTCCCTTTCTGTCTTCTGTCTCTGAAATGAATCCTGTCTCTTTCCTGACGTCCCTGTGAAATAGAGGTGGGGGAAATCACTGACCGAGTTAGAGGCAGGCTTATCGCCTCATCTGTTTTCCAGACCATTATGTCTGGCTCTAGAGGAAGCCTGATTTACACACCTGCGTATGGCAGGGTAGCATACAGTGCATTCAGAAATTATTCAGACCCCTTGACTTTTCCCACATTTTGTTTCGTTAAAGCCTTATTTCACACTTAATTAAATCAATAATTTTCCAATCGCACACAATACCCCATAATGACAAAGCAAAAACAGGTTTGAAGACATGTTTACAAATTTATATAAAATACTAAACAGGCTGTATCACATCCGGCTGTGATTGAGAGAACGCACAATTGGCCCAGTGTCGTTCGTCATTGTAAATAGGAATTTGTTCTTAACTGACTTGTCTTGTTAAATTTAAGGTTTAAAAAAAGACAGATACCTTATTTACATACGTATTCAGACCCTTTGCTATGACACTTGAAATTGAGCTCAGGTGCAAACTGTTTCCATTGATCATCCTTGATGTTTCTGCAACTTGATTGAAGTCCATTTGTGGTAATTCAATTGATTGGAAATTATTTGGAAAGGCACACACCTGCCTATATTAGGTTCCACAGTTGACAGTGCAGGTCTGAGCAAAAACCAAGCCATGAGGTTGAGGGAATTGTCCGTAGAGCTCCAAGACAGGATTGTCGAAGCATTGAAGGTCCCCAAGAAAACAGTGGCTTCCATCATTCTTAAATGGAACAAGTTTGGAACCACCAAGACTCTTCCTAGAGCTGGCCACCCAGCCAAACTGAGCAATCGGGGGAGAAGGGCCTTTGTCAGGGAGGTGACCAAGAACCCAATGGTCACTCTGACAGAGCTCCAGAGTTCCTCTGTGGCGATGGGAGAATCTTCGAGAAGGACAACCATCTCTGCAGCACTCCACCAATCAGGCCTTTATGTTAGAATGGCCAGACGGAAGCCACTCCTCAGTAAAAGGCACATGACAGCCCACTTGGAGTTTGCCTAAAGGCACCTAAAGGACTCTCAGACCATGAGAAACAAGACTCTTTGGCCTGGATGTTTTTCAGTGGTCAGGACTAGGAGACTTGTCAGGATCGTGGGAAAGATGAACGAAGCACAGTACAGAGGGAACCTTGATGAAAAACTGCTCCAGAGAGCTCAGGACCTCAGACTAGGGTGAAGGTTCACCTTCCAACAGAACAACAACCTTTACACACAGCCAAGACAACGCAGGAGTGGCTTCGGGACAAGTCTCTGAATGTCCTTGTGTGGCCCAGCCAGAGATCGGGCTTGAAACCACTCGAACATCTCTGGAGAGACCTGAAAATAGCTGTGCAACGACGCTCCCCATCCAACCCGACAGAGCTTGAGAAGATCTGCAGGAAACTTTCCAAATACAGGTGTACCAAGCTTGTAGCATCATACCTAAGAAGACTCAAGGCTGTAATCGCTGCCAAAGGTGCTTCAACAAAGTACTGAGTAAAAGGTCTGAATACTTGTGTAAATATGATATTTCAGTTTTGTATTTTTTATACATTTTGGAAAAATCTATAGTAATTTGTTTTTCCTTTGTCATTATGGGGTATTGTGTGTAGAGGGGGAAAAATATTTAACGTGTCCCCCTGCTTAAGCCAGTACATGTCCAGGCCCGTCTGAAGTTTGCTAGAGAGCATTTGAATGATCCAGAAGAAGAATGGGATAATGTCAGATGAAACCAAAATATAACTTTTTGGTAAAAACTAAACTCGTCGTGTTTGGAGGACAAAGAATGAGAATGAGTTGCATCCAAAGAACACCATACCTACTGTGAAGCATGGGGGTGGAAATCATGCTTTGGGGCTGTTTTTCTGCAAAGGGACCAGGACAACTGATCCGTGTAAAGGAAAGAATGAATGGGGGCCATGTATCGTGAGATTTTGAGTGAAAACCTTCCATCAGCAAGGGCATTGAAGATGAAACGTGGCTGGGTCTTTCAGCATGACAATGATCCAAACACACCGCCCGGGCAACTAAGGAGTGGCTTCATAAGAAGCATATCAAGGTCCTGGAGTGGCCTAGCCAGTCTCCAGATCTCAACCCCATAGAAAATCTTTGGAGGGATTTGAAAGTCCGTGTTGCCCAGAAACAGCCCCAAAACATCACTGCTCTAGAGGAGATCTGCGTGGAGGAATGGGCCAAAATACCAGCAACAGTGTGTTAAAACCTTGTGAAAACTTTCAGAAATGTTTGAACTCTGTCATTGCCAACACAGGGTATATAACAAAGTATTGAGATAAACTTTTGTTATTGACCAAATACTTTTTTTCCACCATAATTTGCAAATAAATTCATTAAAAATCCTACAATGTGATTTTCTGGATTTTTTTTTCTCATTCTGTCTGTCATAGTTGAAGTGTACCTATGATGAAATTTACAGGCCTCTTTCATCTTTTTATGTGGGAGAACTTGCACAATTGGTGGCTGACTAAATACTTTTTTGCCCCACTGTACATGTACTGATGTTTGTACAGATAGTTACAATGATGTAGATATACTGTACCTTTTTCTATAATGCCACATGTGTATATATACAATGTAAAAGATTGGCCATATTATTGAAAACATGCAGGTAGATAACACGATTTAGGCATCTTGACATGTCTGTGTATGCAGCTATATCCCGTTCTGCTAACAGCACATGCCAGTAGATGGCTGTGTGTGGTATGTTTGCGACATCAATGATTTATAATTCCATATATTTCCTCTCTGTCTGTGCAATGGGTGCTGTGAAAGCACAAAAGGCTCTTGTATCGTCATTGTTTATATTTTAGTGGGCCAGCGTTCAAACTAATGTTCCTTTCCACGCTCTTCCTGGCAGAGGAAGCTCTCTCCCTCCGACACACACACATACACACACCCAACATACATGCATGCACGCACACACATCTAGGGCCTAAACTGCTGTAGTGTTGTGAAGAGATAACAACAATTAAACAGCGTTTGTATTTTGTACACTAGCTGCAAGCATAATGCTGACAAATCCAAGCTGGCATAACAAATTCATTGCAAGACCTGGCAAGTCTTTCCATGAGTTCTCTGATGCTTAATATAGAGTGAGAGAAGAAGCCTGTCAGCAGTGGAGCGACTCAAGTACCCTCTGCATCATCACTGTCCCACAATTCCTGCCTTTGCCCACTGCACAGAAGAGATCAGATGGATCCTCACATTGTCTCAAACTGGAGCAAGAAGTGCCTTAAAGTAGCAACAAACTGAGTCCTTCTGTAAATCGTCTGTATGATGAGATTATAAGCAGGTGTGTGTGTTCTCAGCAGATCTGCGCCCATGAACCTCAGCCTGTGTGTCTGTGTGTCCCATAGAATTAAATAGAACACATTCACAATAAAATAGTGATATAAGGTATCTCTATGGTGTCTTTTCCCCAGGTGCGAGAGCTGCAGACGCGTCTCCAGAGCTCCCAGTCTGCAGGCCCGTCCAGCCCTGGGCGTCTCACCCCCGCCTCCCGCCCCATCAATCCCAGCACTGGGGAACTCAGCACCAGCAGCAGCAGTAACGATATACCTGTGGCCAAGGTAGAATGCACACACACGCTATGTCATGCACAGTAAGGTACAAAACACCAAAGTACTGGAATGATGGACTAATGAAATTGGAACAATGGGATGTTGTACATTCGTATGAGGGACACACACACTGTGGGGATATTCTGAACTCTCCTCTGAAATGTTCTCCACCTCTCTTTTCTCTCTTATTGTATTATCACTTGAATGACACAAACACACACATGCTCGCACACACACCAATCTGTGTACTAGCCTTGAGCTAGTCCAGCCAGAGAGGGACAATTGTAATCAAAGAGTCAGTTTGATCAACCATATTACTCTTCCCCTTTCCTGTGTGTGTGTCCTTGACATTGACCCTCAGAAGGAATTCAATATATTAGAGATCCAGTACAATCCCTACATGTATTTATTTTAGGGGCCAAGCACTTTTTATCAGTAATTCACAGTAATGTATTGAGTGTGTTGTCTTGTTGCTAGGTGGCAGAGCGAGTGAAGCTGTCTAAAACCAGGTCAGAGTCTTCCTCTACCGAGAGGCCTGTTCTGGGATCAGAGATCAGCAGCATCGGGGTAAGGAGATACTGGATGGATATTCAATACTGAAGGCTTTGAGAGGGGAAATATGCAAACGGGTTTAAAGAAAGGAAGAGAGGGATGTAAGAAAGAGAGAGCGGAAGAGAGAGAGAGGGGTGGACAGGGAGAGTATGAGAGAGCGACATTAGGTAGGGGCACATTTCCCTGTAGCAGCTGGCCGAAGGTAACAGCAGCATCAGCAGATGTGTCAGAGATGGGTATCTCCAGTGAAGTGTGACAGACCTGGTGTCACTCACTCCCCACTGTCCCCTTCCCCTGGCACCCACACAGCCTTGTTGACACTAAAGGTGACCTGCCAACGTCCCCTCTAACAGTTATCACTTTCCTCTTCTGGTGCCCTTTTTTTCTCTTGTGCCTCCCTCGCTCTCTCTCTCCCTCTTTCTCTCTCCCTCGCTCCTGTTGGTGTGTGTTCGTGTGTGAGCGATTGGAAATCAATCCTAATGATTCCAGGGCTTGTCTTTTCCCTGAAAGCTCCGGCCATTAAAATTCTCCTCTCAATCTTTAGCCGGAACCCATCTGCTCCAAAATAGACTGAAAAGAGAGGAAGAGGGAAGAAAGAGAAAGAGAGGCAGACTGTTAGCATTCCTCTGGGAATAGGCTGCGACAGATTATGTAAAGTTCAGTAGAAAACCGGTCTCTTTCTGCGTACAGTCTCTCTTGAAAAAGAGATTTGATCTCAAGGAGACTAACCTGTATAAGTAAAGATTATAAACACTATCTGTATACACTGTGGATTAAGAGAGTGGAGGATCACAAAGAAATGCCAATTTACCCCAATTTACCCCCAATTTACTCTTTACACAAAAGTAGTGCACTTCATATGGTATAAGTTACCATTTGAGACTGGGAGGCGACCTTAGATCTATGTAAATGTCTGTCTGTCCTTGAGCTGTTCTTGTCTATTACTGTTCTGTATTATGTTATGTTTCTTATTTTGTGTGGACCCCAGGAAGAGTAGCTGCTGCTTTTGCAACAGGTAATGGGGATCCTAATAAAATACCAAAATACCATGTAACCCTGTTCCTCCTCCTCCCAGGTGTCCAGTAACGTGGCGGAACACCTGGCCCACTCCCTCCAGGACTGCTCCAACATCCAGGAAATCTTCCAGACCCTCTACTCCCATGGATCAGCCATCTCTGAGAACAAGATCAGGGAGTTTGAAGTAGAGACAGAGAGACTCAACAGGTGATACTTAAACCATGCTGTCATTGTCCTTATTATGTCCTTATCATTTTTTTTATCCATTCGTCGGTCCATCCATGCCTAATTAATACTGTTAAAGTGGAACTGACAGCATTTTAACAAACTGAAATCGTATTCAAATCTGTAGCTCAGTTGGTAGAGCATGGTGCTTGTAACGCCAGGGTAGTGGGTTCGATTCCCGGGACCACCCATACGTAGAATGTATGCACACATGACTGTAAGTCGCTTTGGATAAAAGCGTCTGCTAAATGGCATATATTATTATTATTATAAATCTTTTCATATACACCCCCGGGAAGAATATGACACCTTTTTTTCATTTTCTGACAAGCGAGCACTTAGATATGGTCATTTTCACCTTTTCATAAATTCATAGAATGTTTGGTAATGACGAATAGAAAGGCATTTGAGAAATGTATATAGCAATATAGAGTAGGAAAGCGGCTGTGCGTTTGGACAATTAAGACACTGCAGTAAATAAAACCAAATAAAAATGTGTCTTGTCCAGGACCGGAGTCTATGCATACCGGTGAGCCACAGCCAATTGAGATACAGTAGGTCTATATGCTAATAAGCCATTTGCCACATGGGCAGTGTTGCCTACAATATTTAACAAGTTTTCAGTACCCTCCAGCTACTTTTATTGGTCATAGATTCTAGCAACAAATTCAGCTACTTACATGGGCTTGCCATCATTCACTTTGAACTGGACTGTGTGTTTACAGCCAGTAGCAACAACACGATTTTAGATCATTAGAAAGCATTTGCCAAAGCCACATGTTTCTGCAAATATATAAATACCGCGGGAGTCGTCTTTTGGGAACAACAGTCTTATTGATCAAACAGCCATGAAATGGTATGCTGTTTACTTCAGTTGCCTATGCACATCAACAATAACAAGATCATTAACTAATGTTAGCCAGAGTGAGATGAGCTAAAATCTACCGAGAGAACAGTAGGTGAACCCTCTCAAATTGTTTTAGCTTATAGTTGGCTGTCAAAATTGCACTGCTAAACGATGGGAAATAGTAGTCTGCTCGCCCTTCTGCAGCTTGCCTGCCAACGTGCGGTGTAGTTATCTCTATGTTAAAGATTCAGACTCATTAATAATAATATGAATATCTCTTCATCGGAACGTGCAAGAATGATATAATTTACATATTCTGAATCAGCTGACAATAGCCAAAAAAATGCACCCCTTGTTTTTGCAATTCGGCGTCCTTTTCTTTTCGGAGGCAAAATGTAGCTTAAACATTACTCTCCTCTACTCAGAGGGTTAAGGGGGACAGTCTTACAACTCAAATGCCTACTTTTGCATGTTAATGAATAGCTTCTCAACCACATGACATATAGCTCTCAAATCAATTTGACATCGTTCAGAGGCCTCTTCTTTTGAATTCACAGCTATTTGTTTAGCGTTTTTTTTTACTTGCTAGCTAACCAAATGACACCTGCATCTCTAGCTGTAGCCACAGAAAAACGATATGGGGGGGGTTGTCAATGTGATCATTGCCCATGCTTTGATTGTGTTGACATTCCCAGCCCTGGTTACATTTGTCATTTTTTGTCCAAAATATTGAGTCATTGAAACTGAAACATTGCTTCCCAGATAGCTAGACGAATTAAACAAACAAAGCTAAGATTTACAACCTGATAGCAATATTTGCTGGACAACCAAGACATATATTGGTGAATTATATTAATCATGCATTGATCTATCTATTCTGCCAACAATACCTTACTCTACATCATGGAATTTTTTGTCAAATTGAACCTATTTTTAAAACATCTTATAAAGTTGGTTTTGTAGCATAAACTGGGAATTTCATATTTATGACTGATATTATGATTGTCTGTTTCATATCTGTAAAGTAGTTAAAACTCTGTCAGCTCCACTTTTAAGCAATACTTTATCACATCATTGATGCAAAAATGCCATGACAGTAACCATACTTCATTAAAACGCAAGCATTAGATTTGGAGTTATTTTGTATAGAGAACATTTGGACAGATGGAAAGAATAATACAATCAAATACACACATTTGCTTTGGATTGGTTTAGGATTCAAATAAAGAGACATGTTTATAATGTCAACTGTAGTATTGACATCCTCCATGGTGTTGCGCTGTGGTGTAGAGATACAGTTCATTCAACCTCATTTACTGCCTTTTTAATAACCATAGCTGATATGGTTGACTTGCTTAAACAAATGTGGTTACTACTGACTCCTTGTGGATTTGTGGAAGTCGATAAGAACCGCATTCTCCTTCAATAATAACGAATGCCAAAATGAATTTTGACTTTTGAACTATGCACAAACATTATTACATTTACAGTACCAGTTTGGACACACCTACACACCTTTATTTTATTTTTAAAATGTTCTACATTGTAGAATAATAGTGAAGACATCAAAACTATGAAATAACACATATGGAATCATGTAGTAACCAGAAAATCGTTAAACAATCAAAATATATTTTATATTTGAGATTCTTCAAAGTAGCCACCCTTTGCCTTGATGACAACTTTACACATTCTTGGCATTCTCTCAACCAGCTTCACCTGGAATGCTGTTCCAACAGTCTTGAAGTAGTCCTGTTGGTTCAGCACCTTCAAAATGGACACCTACAGAAATTCAGATGTTAGTTCAGATAAATTCAACAACATTATATAGTATCTCCTCCTCGTCAAGAAATGCACATTGTAACGGCGTTCTTCTATCTCCTCCTCTGATGAAGAGGTAGAACAAGGATCGGACCAAAATTCAGCGTGATGATGATTCATGATGTAATTTTAATGAAGGAAAAAACAATACAAGCGGAAACTACAAAATAATTAAAAGTGAAAACCGAAACAGCCCTATCTGGCGCAAACACAAAGACAGGAACAATCACCCACGAAAACACTCACAGAATATGGCTGCCTAAATATGGCTCCCAATCAGAGACAACGATAATCACCTGACTCTGATTGAGAACCGCCTCAGGCAGCCATAGACTAATTAGACACCCCACAAAAACCCCAAGACAAAAAACACACCACAATAACCCATGTCACACCCTGGCCTGACCAAATAAATAAAGAAAACACAAAATACTAAGACCAAGGCGTGACACACATGAGCTAATTATAATACACAAAGTAAGCAAAACAATGAAATCATTCCAAAATTGCCTTAAATGATGAATAAGATGCCTATAACAATTGAGATGTATAAACTATGGCATAAGGGAATGATGAGCAGATAAGAGGCAATCCGAAATTTCAATTAAGACATTAATGAACAAGCTAAGATGGACGTTGTCAATATAAATATTTGTTCAGCACTTTTCAAATGCACAGCAACAGAATTCAGAACATGGGCCGTTCTTACAGTATTCTCCCTGTACACCAAGTCAGAACTGTAGAATAGATAAAGGGGGCATATAAGCAGACAAATAAAGCTCCAAACCACCAGGTCAGAACAGTAAGCTAAGTTCTGAGGGGGTAAGTGATCACATTATTAGGGTGAGGCACATGGGCTACTAACAGCTTACTACACAACATACACTTATTATTACTTTCTTAGTTACAGTATACATAACTCCCTGACATATCACATATTTTATGCAGCAGCTTTTAAGACATTTTTGGACTTACATTGTTGTGCTGTGCTCACTTGAACAGGAAGGTGGCGCGGCGGGTCTTCTTGTGGGAAAATATTGTCATCAAAGTCTGGTGTTCTCTGGATTTATCATGCTTTCAAAACAACTGGGAGCTCGGGGGAAAAAACAAGGTCTAATCATGATGCCAGTGAATCGTGCGTGACATTAGGTCGGAGCTCTAGAAAGAGGCCCGAGTTCTCGACTTGGAATCCCGAGTTGGATGAGTTCAAAACGTATTTTCCCAATTGAGCTCGTTGTTTTGTTGTTTTGAACTCACTGGAGTCTGAGATTTCCCAGTTCTGAGTTTCCAGTTGTTTTGAAAGCGGCAGAAGTCATGCTGGATTGACAGCATGGTCAATCTATTCAACCTTTTCTGGCACATGGTGTTGCGTGTTAATGTTTATCATTTTAAGCTTGGAAAAGAGACCCTTTCAGACAGATGTTTTAAACCGTTAAACCCAGACTTGGACCACACACCCTCTCCACTGAATAGCAGGCAGGGGAAGCAAAATAGTTAGCCACTGATTCCTTCCAAAACTATTCATTGTTGAATTTGTTTATGTCCAATGGCCATTGAGCACTGATACTGATACGTTTTATCTATAATTTCTCTTCATATAAAAAGGATTTGCCAGTAGATTGACAATGTGATTCATGATGATGAATGCTTGTCGAGCTTGCTAGCTAAGATTTTGAAAGTGTGATGTTGACATGATCAAATATACGGTGTATATATATAACGTGATTTGACGTCATTTTATCTGTGCCCAATGACCTTGAGCCTTCTTGGATGGTCACTTCTAATGTAAATCTATGGCAGCACCCAAGGGGGCTTGACCTGCCTATAGCTCTCCCTGTAGATTCTGCTGTGATGTAGTGTCCCCATGAGTGACAGAACACTGAGTCAATCACAGCGCAACTAAAGACGATTACCAATGCCTACGCTCTGTATGTTCCGACGGCTGCTCACAGGAAGCACTGAGCTTGGCTAAAACACCTGATTTTTGGAGCTGCCTTACTCAAGAAAGCAAGAAAGAGACAATGTTTGTATGTGGCTTTATTCACTCAATAAATGTGTTTTTACATTGTTTGCAAACTGATATGTGACATGAATTAATTCCCAAATAAAATGCTAAACAGGCAACAACAACAAACAAACAAATTGATGGGTCACCACTGCTTAAAGGGATAGTTCACCTTAAAATCCAACCAGTATTGGTGTAATGGAGTCAATCCAAAATGAATGAGAAAGATCAGCACCTGATAATCTGTGACAAAACTTTGAAACTTTACATTTTGGTGTGTACTATCCCTTTAAGGTTGTTATTTGGCACATGTGTTTTATGGGATATCCCATACGTTTACCACTAACGACCAGGCTGCTGACACACTATTTTCTCTTAATTAAGCCCAGAGTGCTTTATCGACGTCCTTGATTAGATGGATAGTTACGAGTCATTAGCTACTCTCACATAATCTACCCATAAAACCAAGGCCATTTGAGTTCTGTAGAGGGGGGTGGCTATAGTTTCCCTGTCCCTTTTTCCCCTAGCACTCACTTAAACTGCAATAGATGATGTGTGATGAGCGACCTGGCACAAAATGGATGCTGTGAATCACCCAGGTGGGTGCTTTATATCGCTGGTGGATGGGTGAGTCGCAATGTGAGATATTGAGATATGCTTTGAGATATGACAGGCACTTTATACAATAAATGTACCCCAATGAAGATGTTGTGTGTGTATGTATGTGTGTTCCAGCCGCATCGAGCATCTGAAGTCTCAGAATGACCTGCTGACCATTACGTTAGAGGAGTGTAAGGGCAACGCAGAGAGGATGAGCATGCTGGTGGGCAAATACGAATCTAATGCCACCGCCCTGCGACTGGCACTGCAGTACAGGTATACACACACACACACACACACACACACACACACACACACACACACACACACACACACACACACACACACAGCAATGCCTAACCTAATGGAGCATGTAAAATACATAAGACATTTGCGCAGTCCTGGTTGGATTCACGCATCAGCCAGAAAGAAACACACCAACAGGGTGAAAGCCTGAATGCAAATTCCCTGCTCCAGTCATAAGACCAAGCCTACTCTGAGCCTTGCATAGCTAACAAACACTTTATCAAGCTGTAAACATCAGAACCACACTAATGTTCCTCGTTAGAAGCCTCCTCCAGTAATTATAATTAAGCTGTACTCTTCAAGGTCAGGGCCTTTTTGTAGTTTCCATACGGTAGCGACCATTTGCATCTTATTAGTATTCGCATCCCCTTGGTCAATCAAGTGTGTTTGTGTACGGCCCTTGGCCCCTCTCTAATAAGGTGCCCTGAAGGTGCCCATTCAGCAAAGCTAACGAGATACGAAAGGGAAAAACAGATCTAATCTAAGTGGTATTTCTAATTAGCATCATGCTAATCATCCAACCATGATAATCCTGTGGGGATGTTATGAGTTGCAGAAAGGCTGTTAATCCTTTGCTTGTATGGCAAAGTTTAAGCAAACTGAAATGGAAATAAGTTGTATTTTCAGCTGTTGATATTGGCTGAATGTAATATTGTGGTGGCATGGTAACGTTACGTGTGTTTCTCATAGCATTCTGCGTAGTATGTCTCAGGGAGACGGATTGCCTCAAAGCAAAGCTATGAGTAGATGAATAAACAGATACAAAGATAGATGACCGATACATAAATAGAAACGATATAGCCAATAAAGATAATTATTAGTCTTGCCCATTACACCAGAGTACACAACACTTGAATAGTCCTCAAATGCATTATTAATAAAACACCAGTTCCATTAAAAACACAAACACACACTAAGATTCATACTGTGTGTTTTTCCCTGTATGATATATTCATGAAGCCATTGATTTTATGTGATGTGGGGGACTGTAGTGTGTTTGTACCTGGAGGGAGAGAGGGTTTGGCCATCTGTGTCTGGTTTGTTGTTCACTAGAAGCCCAGATGTCAGTGCTTTGATTGAATTTCAGCCCCGCCAAGTGGGATGTCAGCGAGGGCATCCCATTGGGCCATTTGGGGAGAGATATAGTCTTTCATTGGATGGGGGAGTGTGGTGTGTAGGATTGCAAAGCTACCGGAATCTTCAGTCATTTTGGTAATTAACAGAAAATCTATGCCAATCGATCGGAATTTAGGTAATTTATACTTGAATTAGGTATTCAAAAATGTATTCGTATATACTGAACAGAAATATAAACGCAACATGTAAAGTGTTGGTCCCATGTTTCATGAGCTTAAATAAAGATCCCAGACATATTCCATGTTCCAAAATGTTGTGCACACATTTACCAAGATAATCCATCCACTTGACAGGTGTGCCATATCAAGAAGCTGATTAACAGTATGATCATTACACAGGTGTACCTTGTGCCGGGGGCAATAAAAGGCTACTCTAAAATGTGCAGTTTTGTCACAAAAGACAATGCCACATATGTCTCAAGTTTTGAGGGAGCGTGCCATTGGCATGCACACCGCAGGAATGTCCACCAAAGTTGTTACCAGAGAATTTAATGTTCATTTCTCTATCATAAACCGCCTTCAATGTCATTTTAGAGAATTTGGTATTACTTCCAACCAGCCTCACAACCGCAGACCACGTGTATGGTGTTGTGTGGGCTAGCGGTTTGCTGACAATGTTGTGAACAGAGTGCCCCATGGTGGCGTTGGGTTATGGTATGGGTGGGCATAAGTTATGGACAACGAACATAAGTTACGGACAAAGAATAAAATTGCATTGTATTCCCTGTCATGTGAAATCAATAGATTAGGGCTTAATTGATATATTTCAATTGACTGATTTCCTTATGTGAACTGTAACTCTGTCAAATCTTTGAAATTGTTGCATGTTGCTTTTATATTTTTGTTCGGTATATTTGTTGGTATGTGATAAGACCACACAGAGAGCCAGCCAGAGAATATCAACTACACTAGATGTCTTGTGATAAATTAAATTAGATTCTTGAAAGATACTGCAATTCTGGTAGTTTACTGGTGAACTTTTCCCTAGTGGTGTGTGTATGTGTGCATTTAATATTTGGTGGAATAATCTCCAAGGAGCTCTCTATGTCTCTCTCTCCCTGTCTCTCTCTCTCCCTGTCTCTCTCTCTCTCTGTCTCTCTCTCTCTCTCTCTCTCTCTCTCTCTCTCTCTCTCTCTCTCTCTCTCTCTCTCTCTCTCTCTTTCTCTCTCTTTCTCTCTCTTTCTCGCTCTCTCTTTCTCTCTCTCTTTCTCTCTCTCTTTCTCTCTCTCTCTCTCTCTCTCTCTCTCTCTCTCTCTCTCTCTCTCTCTCTGAGAGAGTCACTGTTTGTATATTAAAAGCAGTGTGTAGCCAAGCTAGTAAACGGTGATATTAATCAGCAGTCTGGAAAGCAGTGTTATAAAGAATCAATAGAGGGATTGGAGGACAGCAAGTGAGTGTGTGTTTGGCTGTGTGTGTGCGTGTATGGCTGCATTTGTATATGATCTATGCCAGTGTGTGCGTGTGACTAAAACTATAATCATAAGATTGAAACATCAAAAAGAGGAACACTGTGGGGTATGTTGATAATGCCGGCTACTCTATGGTGTTTTTGCAGGCAGAAACTTGCTGTGTGTGTATTTGCGTTCTTGAGAGAGTGACTAACTCGTAGTGTTGGCGTGAGCTATTAAAGTGTGTAAAAGTATCCACAGGATTTGTTTTGGTACAGCTGAACTAGCAGGGGACTGGAGTCGAGGTTGTGTGTGTGGGGATGTGTGTTTGTGTGTGTAAATGGTCTGCCCCTTTAGCGTCATCCATCAAAACATACACACACACACACATACAACAAATATAGACTAGCTATGAGGAGAAAATAACTTAGAGATGTTAAATGTTTAAATTGAATGCAGGCTTCAGACTTCCTCTGTGGATGAATGACACGTTTTTAGGCTTAATAGTTAATTACCCTAGCTCTCTCTGTATTTGTTTGGAGAAAAGGTGGATTTTTTCCTGATGTGTAATCATTACCTGATTAAACGATAGTGCCTCTCTGTTTTTCTTCCATCCCCGGGCCCCAGGCAAACACACACGCGCTATGATGACTGTAGTTAAATAGACATCAGCACCTCTCGGCCGCGTTCCTTTTGAACACGATGAAAGGGCAACACAGAGGAAGGATAAGTGGAAGCGAGAGGCCTCCACATTCCTCGTGTGCGTGAGAGAGCGCGAGAAAGAGGGAGAGAGAGCTTATGTGCGTTCTCATTTAGTAGTGCAAATAGGTTGTGTTTTCTGTCAGTCAGTGTATAGAGGCCTTTGAGCTACTGTGTGTGTGTGTGTGTGTGTGTGTGTGTGTGTGTGTGTGTGTGTGTGTGTGTGTGTGTGTGTGTGTGTGTGTGTGTGTGTGTGTGTGTGTGTGTGTGTGTGTGTGTGTGTTAACTGATTTGCATGTGTTCTTTCCTTAGTGAACAGTGTATAGAGGCCTATGAGCTGCTGTTAGCCCTGGCGGAGAGTGAACAGAGCCTGGTACTTGGCCAGTTCAGAGCTGCCGGAGTGGGGACTGTAGGTGAGTCACACTTCGTGCCCACACAGGCTTGTTTGTTCTTTGATCAGTGCTGGTTTGCTCCTCCCTGCATTGAAAGACCCACAGTTGAACTCCTCCAACCAATCAAAGCAAAGAGGCCACCTCCCAAAAACACACACTTCTAATTTATTACTCTTTCACAAACTGCTCCACTCACCCATTTAATTCCTTCACAAACCTCTCCTCCATCACTCCTCTTCCCTATTCACTGCTCTCATCCGCCCATCATAAACATCTATATCCTACTCATTTGTTTCCCTCCTTCGGCTGTTGACAGGTGTCATGTCTTCAGTGAGGCATGTAATGCCTCATGACTCCCTTGTCTCACACACTTCCCCCACTCCCAACCTCACCTTTTCCCCTTCAACACAAAAACACTCTCTCAGAAGAACATCCCCTTAGGGTAAATCCATTTGAATTCAATCACTTTTAGACAGCACCCCTTTTTATTTTAATGAAATCTTCCATACATATTTTTCCCATTGTAGAAGTGCACAGTAAGTTACTTTTTGGAACTGAATGCCAAACTATTCAAGAGATTAAGGTGCTCAAAGTGGACCCATTTTGCATATACCCTACCATAACATGAGACATCCATGTCTTCAGCACTGGAAAAGATAAACGGTTTAATTGTATATAATTTAAAAGCTTACAAACAGGGTTGTCAAACAAAACAAAAAAATCTGGAGAAAAAAATGAAATGTTTCCTCTTTAAAAAAAAATCTCTTTCCACTCACAGCCCTTTCATCCCGTATGTCAGATTTGTCATTGATAGGCGCCTCGCCTACATTGGAACACAGTGCTCAGGTTCTCCTCTTCACAGCGCAGGATCGGTTTTGACTGACATCTGTTATAAACCTGAGCACTGTGTGCGACAAGAAGCCCCCATCCATCCTGCTAATTAGGCTACTTTTGCACATTTTTTGTTGTCTGAGTTAGGATCACACTGTAAATTGAGAGGAGTCGATGTGTTCTGAAAGATGAGACGTTAAGGATTATATTAAATACCGCTTTGATGTCATACAAGCAAACCACACACCCATGAGTCCAAATGTGCACTTCACATTTCCATATTTAAAAACTCATATACTTTTACAGTTCTTCTGTTACAAACATTTCAATTTGGCCCTATCCATATAGGCCCATTTCCACTGGTCTAAGGGGTTAATTAACCTTTAATGCCAATTATTAAGCTGTTGATTTTTATATTTACATACAGTACCAGTCAAAGGTTTGGACACACCTACTCATTCCAGGGTTTAACACATATGGAATCATGTAGTAACCAAAAAATATAACGTCTCCTCCAGGCTGTCTAAAGGCTATTTGACCAAGAAGGAGAGTGATGGAGTGCTGCATCAGATGACCTGGCCTCCACAATCACCCAACCTCAACCCAATTGAGATGGTTTGGGATGAGTCAGACCGCTGAGCAAAGGAAAAGCAGCCAACAAGTGCTCAGCATATGTGGGAACTCCTTCAGGACTGTAGGAAAAGCATTCCAGGTGAAGCTGGTGGAGAGAATGTCAAGAGTGTGTAAAGCTGTCATCAAGGCAAAGGGTGGCTACTTTGAAGAATCTTAAATATAAAATATATTTTGAATGTTTAAAACCTTTTTGGTTACTACATGATTCCATATGTGTTATTTCATAGTTTTAATGTCTTCACTATTATTCTACAATGTTGAAAATAGTAAAAATAAAGAGAAACCCTTGAATCGGTAGGTGTGTCCAAACTTTTGACTGGTACTGTATGTTGTAGCTTAGATCCTATTTTACGTCATCTAAGGTTCTTGTGATGTGACCGCCATTGGTTGAGACACATGCTCTTGAATACCGAGTTGGTGTCATGTTTTGCCTGATGAATGTACTAAAATGGGAATAAAATTGATATGTCAGCTTTCAAATGGTACCACAAAGATGGTTGCAGGTCCACACATAAGAGAATGCTGACTTGAATGGGAATGTCTGTCGTTTTATATTATACTTTCAATCCTCCATAGGAACCCTATTGAAATCATGGAAATATAGATAATAAAATAGACAAACATTTAAGTTGACATTTGACGGTGGGTTGTTGTAGTAATTAGAAGTTACAATTTCAATTCATTTAAAATGTCAGTGATATACCAGCTAAATTGCGGTAGGCCCATTCTATGAATTCTATTTCTATGATTGAAATGACACCCACCCTGCATTCAAGAGCAAGTTTTGTCTCAACTGATGGTGGGAACAACACAAAAACCTCAGATGTGAAATAAGGTCTAAGTTACAACATATGCGAATATGAAAAAAACCCAGAGTTTACATGTTTTTGGCAGCAGGTATCCTAGCGGTTAGAGCATTGGGCCAATTGGGCCAGTAACCGAAAGGTTGCTGGTTTGAATACCCGAGCCGACTGAAATCTGTGCCCTTGAGCAAGGCACTTAACCTTAATTTGCTCCAGGGGCGCCGTACTACTATGGCTGACCCTGTAAAACGACTTATCTGGTGTATGTGACAATATATATGTTTTTATATATATCTTTTGCGGATAATTGACGTTAAATGTAAAAAATTGCAAATTTTATTAAAACATTTTTTTATGAAATAATAAAATAATGTAGTTTGTACAACTTTTAAATGATATCAAACTCAATGGTTTATCTTTTCAAATGATAAAGGCATGGATGTCTCATGGTATGGGGTATGCAAAATGGGTCAACTTTCAACACGAATGTTTTGGTATTCGGGTCCATAAAGTTACTTTCTGTCCACTTCTAAGATGGGATGCTGTAAAAAAGTGATTGAATTCAAATGGATGTGGTGCAGCGGTCTAAGGCACTGCATCTCAGTGCTAGAGGTGGCACTACAGACTCTGGTTCGATCCTGGGCTGTATCACAACCGGCCGTGATCGGGAGTCTCATAGGGCGGCGCACAATTGGCCCAGGGTCATTAGGGGAGGGTTTGGCCAGGGTAGGCCGTCATTGTAAATAAGTATTTGTTCTTAACTGACTTGTCTAGTTAAATAAAGGTTAAATAAAATGTAAATAAACGTATTCATCTAATGCTGACCAACTTTACATATAGTATTTATAGCCTTTTGTAGCCATATTTACATTGTCAGTTTGAATGCTCCATTCGATCATTTTGCTCATATGGCATATCTCATTGGCCTTGTGAGAGCCCTAAAATGACTGAAGCGAATGCAAGTTATTTGACAGTTCTGTCTGTATGTGTGTTTGTGTATGCAGGTGAGCAGTCGGGAGAGGAGAGCATCACTCAGATCCTGAAGAGGGCCCACGACTGCAGGAAGACAGCAGAGAACGCAGCCAAGGATCTGCTGGGCAGGCTGGACGGTAGCTGTGGAGCTGCATTCGCTGTGACCGGCTGCAGCGTTCAACCATGGGAGAGCCTGTCCTCCAATAGTCACACTAGGTTTGTGTGTAAATGTGCATGTGTGTGTGTATGTGTGTAGAGTGTCTTCTAGCAGCTGTGTGTGTGTGTGTGTGTGGTGTGTGTACTTGTTTGAGAATGTCTGCACATTGGTAATTATCCCATGTGCAATATGTGTTTAACTCACCAATGCATTCTTGTTTCTTTTCTATGAGAATCTTTCTAGTTCATTACCTATATGGCAATCCATCCCCTAAATATTCTGTATTGAAACATAATTGAGGCCAACCCTCTGCTCACGTGCCCATGACAGCTCAGGCAAGGAAGCTGCTCCCTAAACAAATCATTAATCTACAGCCACTGCTCTGGGAGAGAGAAGACAAGACATTCATATGTGGCTCACATGTTCAGGAGCACAGCAGACAATTGACAATTAATGTAGGAGATGAGAGTCCACGGTGCTGTGCTGTCAGACCAGTACACTGACGGACATTCCCTATGCTGGATCCACATCACTGATCCCACGAACGCACACACGCACAGCAGGGAATCACACGCTGGCTTTTTAGTCATAGACACAAATTCATAATAAAATCTTTCCCTCCCTCACACATGTACGTACATACAGTTCATTCGGCAAGTTTTCAGACCCTGCAACTTTTTCCACATTTTGTTACATTACAGCCTTATTCTAAAATGGATGAAATAAAAACATGACCTCGTCAATCTACACACAATACCCCATAATGAAGAAACTTGGTTTTTAGATTTTTTTGCAAATGTATTCAAAATAAAAAAACAGATCACCTAATTTACAAGTCGGATGTTTACATACACTTAGACTGGAGTCATTAAAACTCGTTTTTCAGCTACTCCACACATTTCTTGTTAACAAACTATAGCTTTGGCAAGATGGTTAGGACATCTACTTTGTGCATGACACAAGTCATTTTTCCAAGAATTGTTTACAGACATGTTATTTAACTTATAATTCACTGTATCATAATTCCAGTGCGTCAGAAGTTGACTGTGCCTTTAAACAGCTTGGACAATTCCAGAAAATGGCTTTAGAAGCTTCTGATGGGCTACCTGACATCATTTGAGTCATTTGGAGGTGTACCTGTGGATGTATTTCAAGGCCTACCTTCAAACTCAATGCCTCTTTGCTTGACATCATAGGAAAATCAAAAGAAATCAGCCAAAACCTCAGAAAAACAATTGTAGACCTCCACAAGTCTGGTTCATCCTTGGAAGCAATTTCCAAACGCCTGAATGTACCACGTTCATCTGTACAAACAATAGTACGCAAGTATAAACACCATGGGACCACGCAGCCGACATACTGCTCAGGAAGGAGACGCATTCTGTCTCCTAGAGATGAAACTATTTTGGTGCGAAAAGTGCAAATCATTCCCAGAACAAACAGCAAAAAACCCTGTGAAGATGCTGGAGGAAACAGATACAATCTATATCCACAGTAAAATGAGTCCTATATCGACATACCCTGAACGGCCACTCAGCAAGGAAGAAGCCACTGCTCCAAAACCGCCATAAAAAAAGCCAGACTACAGTTTGCAACTGTACATGGGGACAAAGATCGTACTTTTTGGAGAAATCTCCTCTGGTCTGATGTAAAAAAAAAATAAAAAAAATAGAACTGGCCATAATGTTTGGAGGATAAAGGGGGAGGCTTGCAAGCCAAGGAACACCATCCCAACTGTGAAGCACGGGGGTGGCAGCATCATGTTCATGTTATGGGGGTGCTTTGCTGCAGGAGGGACTGGTGCAGTTCACAAAGTAGATGGCATCATTAGTACGAAAAATTATGTGGATACATTGAAGCAACATCTCAAGACATCAGTCAGGAAGTTAAAGCTTGGTCGCAAATGGGTCTTCCACATACACAATGACCCCAAGCATACTTCCAAAGTTGTGGCAAAATGGCTTAAGGACAACAAAGTCAAGGTATTGGAGTGGTCATCACAAAGTCCTGACCTCAATCCTATAGAATATTTGTGGGCAGAACTGAACAAGCGTATATGCGAGCAAGGAGGCCCACAACACTGACTCAGTTACAACAGCTCTGTCAGGAGGAATGGGCCAAAATTCACCCAACCTATTGTGGGAAGCTTGTGGAAGGCTACTCGAAACGTTAGACACAAGTTAAACAATTTGAAGGCAATGCTACCAAATACTAATTGAGTGTATGTAAACTTCTAACCCACTGGGAATGTGATGAAAGAAATAAAAGCTGAAATAAATCATTCTCTCTACTATTATTCTGACATTTCACATTCTTAAAATAAAGTGGTGATCCTATCTGACCTAAGACAGGGAATTTTTACTACGATTAAATGTCAGGAATTGTGAAAAACTGAGTTTAATTGTATTTGGCTAAGGTGTATGGAACTTCCGACTTCAACTGTACTTAAGTATTCAGCCCCTTTGCTATGAGACTCGTAATTGAGCTCAGGTGCGTCCTGTTTCCATTGATCATCCTTGAGATGTTTCTACAACTTGATTGGAGTCCACCTGTGGTAAATTCAATTGATTGGAGATGATTTGGAAAGGCACACACTTGTCTATATACAGTGCCTTGCGAAAGTATTTGGCCCCCTTGAACTTTGCGACCTTTTGCCACATTTCAGGCTTCAAACATAAAGATATAAAACTGTATTTTTTTGTGAAGAATCAACAACAAGTGGGACACAATCATGAAGTGTAACGACATTTATTGGATATTTCAAACTTTTTTAACAAATCAAAAACTGAAAAATTGGGCGTGCAAAATTATTCAGCCCCTTTACTTTCAGTGCAGCAAACTCTCTCCAGAAGTTCAGTGAGGATCTCTGAATGATCCAATGTTGACCTAAATGACTAATGATGATAAATACAATCCACCTGTGTGTAATCAAGTCTCCGTATAAATGCACCTGCACTGTGATAGTCTCAGAGGTCCGTTAAAAGCTTGTAGCGTCATACTCAAGAAGACTTGAGGCTGTAATCGCTGCCAAAGGTACTTCAACAAAGTACAGAGTAAAGGGTCTGAATACTTATGTTAATGTGATATTTCATACATTTTCAAAAATGTATTTTTGCTTTGTCATAATGGGTGTAGAATGATGAGTGGGAAAAACGATGTAATCAATTTTAGAATAAGGCTGTAACGCATCAAAATGTGGAAGAAGTCAAGAGGTCTGAATACTTTCCGAATGCACTGTATCTGCGTAGACACATATATCTTAGTTCTTAGTTAACAGATTTGAGGCTGATTGACAATAATAAAGAGTTGTTTTGCAAACATGTGTCCAACCAGGTTACTATAGTTTGGTATCAGTCTTTAGCTGGATTTCTACACAGTGCTTGGTGACTTAATTTCTCCATGTGTCAGACTTGCTTTGGCTTAAATCTGCCCATAAGGCACAGATCTAGGAACAGTTTAGCCTCTCTAATTCTGATGTTAACTGTTCAGGGGGATATAAAGGCTAGATTCTAGATGCTACAGCTATCATCCAACAGTGCATAATGTTATGATACTAACTCTCATCTCTACCTGTGTGTGCGTGCATGCGTAGCACCACCAGTTCCACGGCCAGCTCATGCGACACTGACTTCTCCAGGGAGGACGAGCAGCGGCTGAAGGACTACGTGCAGCAGCTGAAGAATGACCGCGCGGCGGTCAAACTGACCATGCTGGAGCTGGAGAGCGTTCACGTCGACCCCCTAAGCCTGGAGATCAAGCCCCGGGGAGACACACACAGGCTGGACCTGGAGAATGCTGTGCTGATGCAGGAGCTCATGGCCATGAAGGTGAGCGAGCGAGGGAGGGAGGGAGAGAAGGGAGAGAGAGAGAGAGCATATACGTAGGCTTGTATGAATAAACACACAAAATGAACCCTTCAGTTAGTTAGTTAGAATCTGACACTTTGTCCCCACAGTCCTCCTATTTTAATGACATGAAAACCTAGTCCTCATGTCCTCCCCTGACCTTGGCGATCCGTCGGGTTGATAGGATCTTGTGGTGATGGCTCCACAGGAATAGGATTACACTTCCCCTCTGAAATACTAAAGATTGAAACACTCTCACCTCACCATGGATGGCTGAACGTTCTCTAAACAAGATGACTTGCATCAGAACTGTCCCTGTTTGACATTGACTTGCACATTATTTAGTGTTGTGGTGACATTGATAATTCCATGGCCTTCATTCTGCTATTGGCTGTACTGTGCACCATCAACTCTCTTCACTTAACCATGACTGTAGTTAATCCCTCCCTCCTTTTCTTCCTTCCTTCCCTCCTTTATATACTTCTTTCCTCCCTCCATCAGAATAATTTGTGGCTTGTGTATATTAACCTGTTTAATCCTTTCTTTCCTTGTGTTTGTTAAGCCTTTCTTTCTCTCCCTCCTCCCCCTCAGGAGGAGATGGCGGAGCTGAAGGCCCAGCTCTACCTGCTGGAGAAGGAGAAGAAGGCGGTGGAGCTGCTGCTGAGCACGCGGGAGGCCCAGGAACAGGCCTACCTGGTGCACATCGAGCACCTCAAGGCTGAGGTGGAGGAGCAGCAGGAGCAGCGCAGGAGATCCCTCGGCTCCACTGGGAGTGGTAGTAAAGACAAGAGCCAAGCCGCCAAGGTGAAGGGACAACACACACTCATACACACACACAATAATTCACCTCAAACAACCCCCCAGCGCTAACAGGGACAAGTGCCAGGTTGAGGGTGCGCCCACATTTACGCCCTCAATTCTCGACCTCGAAGTAGACCTCTTCCACCTCACCGAAAACCCTAGCCCCAAACAGCCCTAGCCCCAAACAGGTCTACCGCAGAGCCACAGAACAGGGTTTAGGCTTGGATTGAGATTGAGACTTGTAGACCGACCTTATAGACAGTGTCTCTCCTGTACACAGCAGCACTCACTCTGACCCAGTCAGTCACATGAAATATTGAAGAGGCTCTCTGCTCTCTTTGCAGTAGTCTCTCTGTCACACGCACACACACACACACACACACACACACACACACACACACACACACACACACACACACACACACACACACACACACACACACACACACACACACACACACACACACACTTTGTCAGTCTGTATGTATTGGGCTGCTGGGATGAATGGTGTTTGAGCCCCCATAGTCAACAGTCCTGAAGCTGTGAGGAGCTGTCACTCTGAACGGTTGGCGCACTAGTACCCCCGTTAGTGAGAATCTCCTCTGTGAGAAAGCGGCCTCTACTCTACTCCTAAAATAATTGGAGTCTTTCTTATTCTGTTGGGGTTTTCTTCTGGGGAGCTGTCCGTCATTCACTCTGAGCTGGGGCCCTAGAGACGGGGACACCGTGTGTCTGTGAGAGTCCTACTGTCTACACAGAGTGACAGAAATAAAAAGAAAAGACCTGCAGAGGGAGAGAGGAGAAAGGGAGAGTTTAGGAAAGGACTATTGAGAGGAAGGAAAAGTATAGAAGGGGGAGAGGAGAGAGAAGCGAAGGAAGGAAGGCAAACTAAGATAAAGACTGAGTACTACTGTACTGCGTAACATGAACTGACAAAAGGAGGATAAGAAAATGGGAGGAGTGGGTGAGAAAGTAGACAAAGGGGAGGACTTACAGAGTCTGAACTATCGAAGACTTTTACCTGAACTCCAAAAGGTCTGGGAGGTCAATTCCATATCAGAGTGCTAAGCCCCGCACACCATCCCTGCGCTGGTCTTCTCTACCCATTTCTTTAATCCAGATAGATAGAGATCAGCTGTCTGTGGGTTGCCAAGATTAAGAAAGGGAGAACACAGGTGTGCTTTTCTCTGATCACAGCCTTGAGCTTCCAATGCTGGTGGCACTACATTAACCTTATAATCCACTGGATACGATAACAGTGTCCTTCCATATGTGAACACATGCACTTCACATCTCTTGGCATGTAGACACACACACCTCTATGTATGCACACACACCTCTCCATCTGTATTCACACACACATAACATATACCCCCCCACTCCCTGCTATCACGGTAGCTCCTTTGGTTCAATAAAGCTTAATCCTCGGTTGCTAGGAGCAACCGGCATTGAAGATGCCAATCACAGGACCATCTGTAAATGAAGGTGCTTTTCAGAGTGAATGCCAGAGCAGCAGCTATTATTGCCTTTCACCCTTCTCTGTCCTTTTCAAACCAGCCACCTTTTACATCTACAGATCAGTTCTCATTGTTAGGGTCTAGAAATGGCCTGCTTGATTGGATCTCGCACACTGGGAACACTAATAGGCACACACACCTCCTGCTGTGGGAGAGTATACTTGCACACACACACACACACACACACACACACACACACACACACACACACACACACACACACACACACACACACACACACACACACACACACACACACACCATCATTCCACTCTGTCAGAGCCATTCATCATGCACACACAAACACTGCAAGCCCAATCAAGCATAGTTCACACAGCAAAGGCTATTCCCCAACACACACACCAACAAAACACTAACCAGCATCTCCCAGTATCTTCCCCTCCTCCCTGGTCTCTTCCCATATCCATTTCTCCACTAGCTTTAATGGAAGCCATGTTCCAATATCTATCAACAGCCCTATAATAAAATCAGGCTAGCAGCATAGCAGGCCCTGAAAGTATGACAGCATACCTGTAACTCGATAAGTCATGTAGCATGCTAAATGAATGCTCTGACATGCTAGTCCGTTGTGAATCAGGCTGTATTGTTCTGTAGTCCAGGTGTAGGGAAAATACACTGGGATAATAGGTTGAAGTGGTAGTGCTGCCACCTCATGAACCGGGTGTGCATGTAACAGCTTGAGGTAAACGTTGCGCCTAACCACAGATCTAGGATCAGATTACCCTCTCCAAATCATAACGTCAACCAGTATGTTGAGACATGCAGAGCTGACCTTAGATCACTGTCTTTAGAGGCAACTCATCCTTCTCTGGCAGGTCTGAGAGGGAATGTCCTGCGGAGTAATCAGTGTTTTGGAATTGGCGACATGGACTTGGTTTATTAATGTGATTTAGTTATATGGCTGGTTATGTAATGGTGTCTTGAGCTCTTTTCCTTGTTCTGTTGTGTGTTATGGTACTGAATTAGAGTGATTGAGGCCAATGTTAACTTGATCACTGTAAGTCTTGTATCTGTAGGCAGCCGAATCACCTCAGCCCATCACGTCACCAGGCCTGGTCTGAGAATGGTCATTAGTAGCACTGTGGGGTTGTAGACCTGCTCCTCCTCATAGAAATGTTATGTTCCAGGATTGTGGAGACCCTCCGGCGATCAGCTTGTCAGATCTGAGGACACTTAATGACAGCGACCTGGCAGCAGAGCTCACCAGCGCACTGAGACGGTAAGAAACCCAACACACTGTGTGTGTGTGTGGTTTTTGTTTTTGTTTTTACTATCCTTGTGGGGAACATAAGTCCTCATAGGAATAGTAAAACAATGAAGATTCGGAGACATTTCACCAGTCCCCACAATGAAAAATGCTATTTTAGGTGTTAGGTTTAGGGTTAGGGTTAGGGAAAATAGGATATTATTTGGAATCAATTATTTCGTCCCCATAATGATAGTAAAACAAACGTGTGTGTGTGTGTGTGTGTGTGTGTGTGTGTGTGTGTGTGTGTGTGTGTGTGTGTGTGTGTGTGTGTGTGTGTGTGTGTGTGTGTGTGTGTGTGTGTGTGTGTGTGTGTGTGTGTGTGTGTGTGTGTGTGTGAGACCTGGGATAACTATAATTCTAGCTATGCTTTGTGTAAATATTTTTGTTTTCTTTTCAGGGGAACAAATAGTTGTAGTCACCTCCAAAGTAACTATCTGAATACAGATCTGAGAAAGCAAATACTTTTTTGTTTAAATAAATGAATACAGATACAGATCACTCTGCCATTTCCTGGTTGCTAAAATTCTAATAGTTTGCCGAATAACAGTTTGTGACAAAACAAGTAAGTATAGTGTAGAGAATCATTGTACCATCTAAACCGCTGTGAAATACATTTTCCAGAACCAAAACTATAGTATTTTCTACAGTTTGAAACCCAAAAGTAAGCGCAGGAAATAGTGCACATAGAACAGATCTACCACTTCTTATACTTGCTTTCAATGAGTGACACATCTATAACACATATTTCTATGTGCATTTGGTCGAGTTTCCCAAAAAGTTACATATGGCAGTTTTAAAGGAAGTGACGACTTTTCTGAAATTATTGAATTGGCTGCCTTCAACTAATGTCAGGGCTGTATCTGGAACTGCATGTTGAATATGGAAATAGAATGAATAGAGCACACATAATTGCATACTATTCCAATCTATCTGACAGTCATATTTGATCTACACAATACATTTCCATCAGAAAGAATTGTAAATGTCCATTCTCCTGAATGTCCATTGCCCCAGGTGTACATAATTAAGTCAAAGCAATTATATTTTGTACAGATAAGTATAAATAACTTGTATTGCTCAACTACTGTATGACTCTTTCAACATGCCACTGAAAAGGTAGAATGCTGTAATACATTATATGATACCTGTAAATACTGCAGAGTAATTCAAATACATTTGCAAACATTGCAAACAGCAAGTTGAACACTGAGCAAAAACAAATTCCAACCTCTTTGTCGTTCTGAGGGTAAGTGTTCTTGTTTCAAACACACTTTATACCATTTTTATTTTTTATTTAACCCTTATTTAACTAGGCAAGTCAGTTAAGAACAAATTCTTATTTACTATGACGGCCCAGAATACAAACTAGCATGATTTTCCACCTACCTTGGCTATAGTTGATTCAAGAAGGCAGTTTGGGGATATTTAGTTTCCTTTCGACACTTAATAGCCATATTTTGTTACTGTTAGCTTTCTCAGTAACACTTAACATGAAACTGTTCTTGTGCCTGTGTAATAAAATGGTAATTACATAAGGAACAACATTTTATTAGCATGTTGTTGCATTATAACTTGGGAATTGCATTTTAAGGACCTGGATGTCAAGTGTTACTGTATTGCCTTATGTCTCACTCATTATGAAAATACACTGCTCCAAAAAAATAAAGGGAACACTAAAATAACACACCCTAGATCTGAATTCTTTACATAGTTGAATGTGCTGACAACAAAATCACACAAAAATGATCAATGGAAATCACATTTATCAACCCGTGGAGGTCTGGATTTGGAGTCACACTCAAAATTAAAGTGGTAAACCACACTACAGGCTGATCCAAATTTGATGTAATGTCCTTAAACCAAGTCAAAATGAGGCTCACTGTGTGTGTGTGGCCTCCACGTGCCTGTATGACCTCCCTACAACGCCTGGGCATGCTCCTGATGAGGTGGCGGATGGTCTCCTGAGGGATCTCCTCCCACACCTGGACTAAAGCATCCGCCAACTCCTGGACAGTCCGTGGTGCAACCAGTTGGTGGATGGAGCGAGACATGATGTCCCAGATGTGCTCAATTGGATTCAGGTCTGGGTAACGGGCGGGCCAGTCCATAGCATCAATGCCTTCCTCATGCAGGAACTGCTGACACACTCCAGCCACATGGGGTCCAGCATTGTCTTGCATTAGGAGGAACCCAGGGCCAACCGCACCAGCATATGGTCTCACAAGGGGTCTGAGGATCTCATCTCGGTACCTAATGGCAGTCAGGCTACCTCTGGCGAGCACATGGAGAGCTGTGCGGCCCCACCAAAGAAATGCCACCCCACACCATGACTGACCCACCGCCAAACCGGTCATGCTGGAGGATGTTGCAGGCAGCAGAACATTCTCCACAGCGTCTCCAGACTGTCACGTCTGTCACATGTGCTCAGTGTGAACCTGCTTTCAGCTGTCAAGAGCACAGGGCGCCAGTGGCGAATTTGCCAATCTTGGTGTTCTCTGGCAAATGCCAAACACCCTGCACAGTGTTGGGCTGTAAGCATAACCCCCACCTGTGGACGTCGGGCCCTCATACCACCCTCATGGTGTCTGTTTCTGACCGTTTGAGCAGACACATGCACATTTGTGGCCTGCTGGAGGTCATTTTGCAGGGCTCTGGCAGTGCTCCTCCTGCTCCTCCTTGCACAAAGGCGGAAGTAGCGGTCCTGCTGCTGGGTTGTTGCCCTCCTATGGCCTCCTCCACGTCTCCTGATGTACTGGCCTGTCTCCTGGTAGCGCCTCCATGCTCTGGACACTACGCTGACAGACACTGCAAACCTTCTTGCTACAGCTCGCATTGATGTGTCATCCTGGATGAGCTGCACTACCTGAGCCACTTGTGTGGTTTGTAGACTCCGTCTCATGCTACCACTAGAGTGAAAGCACCGCCAGCATTCAAAAGTGACCAAAACATCAGCCAGGAAGCATAGGAACTGAGAAGTGGTCTGTGGTCCCCACCTGCAGAACCACTCCTTTATTGGGGGTGTCTTGCTAAATGCCTATAATTTCCACCTGTTGTCTATTCCATTTGCACAACAGCATGGGAAATGTATTGTCAATCAGTGTTGCTTCCTACGTGGACAGTTTGATTTCACAGAAGTGTGATTGACTTGGAGCTACATTGTGTTGTTTAAGTATTCCCTTTATTTTTTTGAGCAGTGTATATTTGTTAGTCATTTTGAAGCTGCAAAAGTGGTCTACTCGAATGATGAGGGGATTCCATGTCCCTCATGTATTTAATTATAGGCTGTATTAAGATTCATATCTACGAGCCCTCCAAACCATGTGCTTTTGATCGTATATATTTAGACTAATTCAACAAACTGTTGTAGTTATTGGTTCTTCATCAAATATTTGGCAGCCATCACATAAATATTTGTTTCTTTTCAAATAATGTGCATATATTCACATCTTTTCAAATAATGTGCATATATTCACATACCTTCAAATATTATTTTGTTTACTTTAAAATGTTATTTGTTTTTCTGAGACCTGTATTTGAATATCAAATAAAATAGTTGCCTTTTAGTTGAAACCCTACATAAACTGCTGTATATTCGACTACCTTGAGTATTTAAAAAGTTATATTTTCAAGTAAATGAGAAAAATACAACTATTTTCTGCCTAGGTCTGGTGTGTGTGTCTTCCTGACTCATCCCGTGTGTCTGTGTTTTTCAGAGAGAAGAAGCTGAAGGGGCGTGTCCAGGAGCTGGTGGCAGCGCTGGAGAGACTAACCAAGAGCAGCGAGGTCCGCCACCAGCAGAGTGCCGAGTTCGTCAACGACCTCAAACGGGCCAACAGGTAACCACGACAACACACACAGGAGGGGAGGAAATATGTTTAGTGACTAAAAGTGGAAATGTTTATTGTTATTAAGACTTAATTGTGTGCGTGTGGGGGTGGGGGGGGTTGTTTATGACTACCAATAGTTAAAGAATGAAAAGGTTTGGGAAAAATGAATACAGTTCAGTTCAGACCCTTTTTATTTGTTTTACTGGAATTGTTTTGTTTTGTAATACAGCATTGCCATCTAGTGGGAAAGGGGGTGAATTGATATAGAACAGCACTATTCTTTATGGGATTGCATCAACACAATTTTCCTCCTAAACACATTCAAATTAATTACTACATTTCACTATTTCACTTTCACTGCAACCCCTCAGCACCTCTTTCTCTGTGACTGAACTCACCAAATCAGAACCAACTGAAGCCAATCCATCCATCTGTCTGTCTGCATTGTCCTGTCGAGCCATTTGACTCTCTTTTTTCTCTCTAACTCTCTAGTAACCTGGTGGCAGCATACGAGAAGGCCAAGAAGAAGCACCAGGGCAAGCTGAAAAAGCTGGAGGCTCAAATGATGGCCATGGTGGAGCGCCACGAGACCCACGTCCGCATGCTCAAACAACGCATCGCCCTGCTGGAGGAGGAGAACTCACGGCCACACACCAATGAGACGTCCCTATGAGAACTCACCAGACGTCTCTATGAGAACTCACCAGACATCACTATGACCACTCACTGGACATCACTATGAGATCTCACAAGAATACATGGCAATGAGAGACATCACTATGAGATCTCACAAGAACTCACTAGGAGAACTCAAAGCTCCACACCAACAGGACCTCCGTGTGAGCATTATTATGGGCGGTTGGAGGAGGGGACGAGGGAGAGGAAAGACTGATGTGTGTTGAGAATGTAACCCTTTCCTACCAACCCAGAGATACCCTGCCGTCCTATTGGGCACATACACGTGGGGGAGGACACTGCGGTGATAGCTGCGAGGTCATTGGCCAGCTGATGGACTGGTAGAACTGCCAGGACCTATCAGAGTTGACGCTACAAATGAACACTACTCTATCAATCATCTCTGGAGAACAACACGTAATCATAATGTACTTTTTTTGAAAGCACTACTATCCTTACTGGCAAATTATTTGCTATTATGTCTCCCACTTTATTTCATATGTTTATGGTAGTCTTTAGTAGCCTTTTTGTTATCTCAAGGTTTGACTGCAAATTATTTTGGAAATATTTTAGATCGGTGTCATTTAAAGTTATTCCTTTTTGTTGCCATTTGGCACTATTTTGAGCGATTCCCTTTTTAAGGAATTCCATTCTCTCAGCTCTACTTAACAACTTCACAGTTTTCAGTCTACAATGTACACTCTGCCATAGTGAAGACTCACTGAACACAAGGGCTCTATTCACTCAAACCTTTCACTGGGTTTGACGTCTGAATATGTCAAAAACATAATTCTTCTTGCACTGTCATTTGAATTGTCACACAGGTAACAATGTTGTCTTTGATGTAACTGGCAAGCCTGCTTCCCAGATGGGGATAGGGCCCTAAGTCAATACCTCACAGTGTGCAAAATGTCCTTCCAATATGTATGGCAGTGTTTCAGCACGGGCCTTGAACTGTACAGCAGTGAATCAATCGCAAAATACTGTAGTAGGTGTGTGCATTGAGGGGAGATAACAATAGGGTTTTAAGTGTGTGTGTGTGAGAGAGAATGTTTGAGACAGAGATACAAGATTATGCCTTGTCATCCCCTTCATACACACAGTTGTTGTACACACAAACATCCTTTCCAGTCACAGCACTTTTCACTTCCCGCTGGATAATATCACCACATTGCCTTGTTGAGGACTCTTTGTTTTTCTGCAAGACTTAAACCTGCAAGACCTGTTAACCAATGGCTGCTCCACTTTCTCTGGACGAGGGAACCACATTACTATTCTATAGCAATCTGAGATGCTGCATTCTCCCACTCTACCTGACTGCTATATCGTTCAACATACTGTATCTACAAGTATACTTAAGCAGGGACAGACTGGTACCCAAATGACACCCATGTTTCTAGATAACCCTCAATAGCCTGGTATACAGACATTTTAATGAGGCAGGGGTGGGTCAATTGCATATAAATTCCATGTAATTTATTCATGGAAATTGTATTTGACAATATTTTTGCTTCGATTCATTAACCAAATGTCCTTTTCATTCCTTGAGTTTCAATGTATTTACCCCAGTCCTGCTATTTGGTAAGACCCACAGCATATGAAAGCAAGCACTGGCATGTAGACTATTAGTGTAGTAGTGATGTCATTTCCTCTTAATAAACTGATTATAATATTACTTATCACGCAAATACCTGTATTCTGTTTCTGTTGCGCATCTCGACCAGACCACACTCAGGTGAATCTGGGGAATAATCCAGTTGAGTGGGTGGTCTCACCTTCTGTTCTGTGAATGAGACGAGGGGTTAGAGGGGTGGGGGGTTTAAGAAAGGAGGGTTGGCAAACTAATGACCTTATTTGCACAGATATGTTTTGTAATCAAATCTTGGCAATCATTGTTTTGTTGGTTTTAATACAGATAGTATTTGTTTATATTATAAAGTAATAAACCAATTTTAAAGTAAAATGCCAATTGAGTGCTTCTCTGTTTTTCTTATGCTACAATAACGCCTGTCACGCAAACCAGCATTGATACATTCAGAAGACCAGGTTTAAAGTATCATTTTAAAAAACATGTCTGTCTGTATTACGAGACTACTCGATTTTTAGTAATGTACAACTTATTTCTCACTTACAATTATTCTTTGGAACGCTACTTCTCTTACACCATTTAAGCTAGAAACGCCATTTAAACGTAAAAACGTGTAGACTGGTCAGGAACATTTTTATATCTTTTATACTTTTTTAACTATTAATTTTTTTGTCCATCTTTCCTCCATCCACTTATAGGATTTATTCAGCATTCTAAAGGCCCCATTGTTACAAACTTCCAACATTCTATTCACAGTAACAATGTAACTTTTGACAAAGATCAGCTACTTTGACCACTTTCCCAACAATTTAGTCAAGAACGTATAAAATCTTTGTCTACTTCTCTGCTATTGACATCTGAAATCAGAACCAAATTATCTTCTACAAATCAAGAAGTAAAGCTGTTTTAGAACCGCATCAACTCGTTTCATTAAGCTAACTTCCCTATGTTGAATATAACTGGAACTTTGAAAAATGTCAAACAATAGCAATGGAGAGCACAGTTATTTATATTGCACTCTAACTGCAGTAACACTGCATAATTACTTCAGTAAAAATAGCTTATTTTGGATGCAGTGTTTGCACCATACTTCAGTTATACTGCACTCGAACTGCATTTATACTGAAGTGTACTGCAATTTTACTGCACTCTGACTGCAATTTTGTTTCGTAAGGGGGCCTTTCATGGCAAATAGTGTGGCCCTCTACGTCACAATGGGATTCGATGAGTTCTTGCTTCTGTTGCTAAAACTTTCAACATTCTGACCGGATTACATAATGAACCAAAGTGTCTGTTGCTATGCTGGTTGCTTGGCTCTATTTTACCTCGTAGGAGGATGCAGGCAGTTATAGATCTATTTCACCTCATAAATTATTACCTCAGAATTACTCTCAAATGAGAGGTAGAGCGGGACACTATTTGGCCGGGAGACATTATTTGGCATGACAAGCCCACATTCAAAAGTAATAAGGTTGATATAGTATTCTATTAAAGTAATCAGACCAGATATTTTAATATATTTCACTTTGATTATATTCCACTGCTTCACTTAAGGAAAACGTTTTAAACTTCTTCAACTACCACAAAAATACATTTAAAGAGCTGAAGCAAGTCACAAATTGTTTCTTCATGGGAAATTACCATCTAGTTTGTAGTGCTACACTGCTACTTGCAAGTCTTAAGTATCTGTCTCCATAGTAACGTCATCAACAACTTAGGTAACATAACTAAAGTCTACTGTACCTATGAAAGGTAAGTGAGAATAGACAGTTAAACAAAAATAATTGTCTGAAGAAGATTGTAAATGTTTGATTCACTGTTCATGTCTGTCAGCTCTTATGAGTGGGCCTATGTTTGTTAGATTCCCTGTTTGTGTCAATTTTGGCTACCTGTTGTCTTTGTTTGTATTACCTCTTGTTTGTCACAGTTAGTCAGTGTGTTAGTGCTTATTAATGGCTTCTGAGGACCAAGGTTTGCAGAACAGAGCTCTGGTGACCAGCTCAGGGAAAAGGAAGGAGAAACTCCATCACAGTGTAGTGGCAAGGCCAGTCCACCTCAGCCCTGCAGGTAGGCAGCACACATGCATACACACACACACACCCCAGCTAGAACATCATGTTCTGAGAACTATATGTTTCTTAGAGCTTGTTAAAAGTGTGGTAGTCTGTTATTTTGCATACAACCTTCTCACAATTTTCTGGGTATGGTGCAGGATAGTTGCTTGGCTTTGGAACATTCTCAGCACATGTATTCTCAGCACAATGTTATTCTGTGGGAATTTTAGTACTCAGCGTAACGTTTCCTCATGGTTCTATTTAAAGTCATGTTCTCATTGTTCAGAAAACGTGACAAAAACTTGCCGTAAAAACCACAAGAATACTTCAGTAACGTTCAGAGATCGTTCTAAGAATGTTATTTAAAAACATATACATTCCGTTCTCAGCATCAAGAAAACACTCTGTCCTCTATCTTGTTAAGTGTGTTCAGGTGTGTTGGCTGCGCCCACTAATTGGCCACACCTGATCTTAATGAGTGCTTGTTTCCTTTGAAATGGGGTCTGTTGGAATAGACTAAAATTAACAGCTTTGTATGACTTTAAAAAAACATGTCATGCTAACGCCATTTTGGTTCTAAATCCATGGATAGAATCATAGTAAAATGTTCTCAGAACCTCCCTGCAACCTACAAATTAAGGTTCCAAGAACAAGCAAAATGTTCACTTCCGTTCTCAGAATGTTTGAAAAGCTTTCGATTTTACCTGTCAGGAAACGTATGGCTTCGTTCCCAGAACCAATGGGAAACCAAAAACATACGTTCCCACAACTTCCAAGGAACCAAATGTGCTAGCTGGGACAAACACAGACGCACACAGAGAGAAACTTGATACAACTAAACTTTCTTGTGGTGTCTTTACCTTGTTTACCTTTACTCCCTGTCCGACTGTACCTCAGTATCTACAGATACCAATGGAACAGTGGCAGTTCCCAAGTGGATACACAGTCACACACAGAGGCCTGGACAAAAGGTCAAGGACCTCATCGGCCCTGAGAGAGAGGCAGCACTGAAAGCTATACAGACAGGTACCACCATCCTCGGCTCACATTCCCTATTTACAACTAACAGATAGGCTCCTACAGTATTTTTGATGTCTCTGCTCTGTGGTGGTGTTGTATTCAGGTGTGTATGTGGGCTGGAGATGTCCAGACTTGACCTGGGATTGTTTTAGAGTGGGTGACTCCTCCATGTGCTTCTGTGGACATCACCTGTATGAGCATGGGAAATACACAGGTACAGACAATCTGTCTAAAAAACGGATTAAAAAAATTGTATGGTGTGTGTGTGTGTGTATGTGCCTGGTCTACACGAGTGTACTTAAACTAGTTTGTGATTACATAATGGTGTGTCTGTGTGTGTGCGTCAGGCTCCAGTGTGCGTGTGCCCTGCTTGGTCCCGTCCTGTAGCTGCGGGGCCTTTGCCTTCATGCCGTCCCGTCCAGAAGAGGTGGGGGAGCCGTGGGTTAGAGGGAGACCTGGGTTTGACTCCCAGGTCTGGAGGGCCCTCTGTCGGTGCAAACACCCCCACCAGCAACACTCTCCCAGGGCAGGACACTCCTGCAGGATGGGAGGTACGGTAGTGAACAATAAATGGACATGTGAGCCGCTCAATGATGTAATAATTTCAAACATAAATGACAGGACTGTGTGTTCATACATTTCCCAAATGGTGGGACAGGACCCAGTAGTACAGTTTGATGGGGTTTCAATTTGTTTCATGGTACCCTTACATGGGATAAATCAAATAAATCAAAGCATATTTTATTAGTCACATTGCCGAATACAACAGGTGTAGGTAGACCTTACAGTGAAATGCTAACTTGCGAGCCCCTAACCAACAATACAGTTTTTTTTAAAATATGGATAAGAAAAGAGATAAAAGTAACAAGTAATTAAAGAGCAGCAGTAAATGAACAATAGCGAGACTATATACAGGGGGCAACCGATACAGAGGCAATGTGCGGGGGCATCGGTTAGTTGAGGTAGCATGTAAATGTAGGTAGAGTTATTAAAGCGACTATGCATAGAAGACAACAGAGAGTAGCAGTGGTGTAAAGAGGGGTGGGGGGGGGACAATGCAAATAGTCTGGGCAGCCATCTGACTAGATGTTCAGGAGTCTTATGGCTTGGGGGTAGAAGCTGTTTAGAAGCCTCTTAGACCTAGACTTGGCGTTCCGGTACTGCTTGCCTTGCGGTAGCAGGGAGAAGAGTCTATGACTAGGGTGGTTGGAGTCTTTGACAATTTTTAGGGCCTTCCTCTGACACCACCTGGTATAGAGGTCCTGGATGGCAGGAAGCTTGGCCCCAGTGATGTACTGGGCCATAGGCACTATCCTCTGTAGTGCCTAGCGTTCAGTGGCTGAGAAGTTGCCATACCAGACAGTGACGCAACCAGTCAGGATGCTCTCGATGGTGCAGCTGTAGAATCTTTGGAGGATCTGAGGACCCATGCCAAATATTTTCAGTCTCCTGAGGGGGAATAGGTTATGATTGGACCATGTTAGTTTGTTGGTGATGTGGACACCAAGGAACTTGAAATTCTCAACCTGCTCCACTGCAGCCCCGTCGATGAGAATGGAGGCGTGCTCGGTCCTCTTTTTCCTGTATTCCACGATCATCTCCTTAGTCTTGATCACGTTCAGGGAGAGGTTGTTGTCCTGGCACCACACGGCCAGGTCTCTGACCTCCTCCCTATAGGCTGTCTCATCATCGTCGATGATCAGGCCTACCACTGTTGTGTCATCGGCAAATTTAATGATGGTGTTGGAGTCATGCCTGGCCGTGCAGTCATGAGTGAACAGGGAGTACAGGAGGGGACTGAGCACGCACCCATGAGGGGCCCCTGTGTTGAGGATCAGCGTGGCGGATGTGTTGCTACCTACCATTACCACCTGGGGGCAGCCCGCCAGGAAGTCCAGGATCCAGTTGCAGAAGGAGGTGTTTAGTCCCAGGGTCCTTAGCTTATTGATGAGCTTTGAGGGCACTGTAGTGTTGAACGCTGAGCTGTAGTCAATGAATAGCATTCTCACATACAGTTGAAGTCGGAAGTTTACATACACTTAGGCTGGAGTCATTAAAACTCGTTTTTCAACCACTCCACAAATTTCTTGTTAACGAACTATAGTATTGGTAAGTTCGTTAGGACATCTACTTTGTGCATGACACAAGTAATTTTCCCAACAATTGTTTACAGAAAGATTATTTAAATTCACTGTATCACAATTCCAGTGGGTCAGAAGTTTACATACTCTAAGTTGACTGTGCCTTTAAGGACAACACAGTCAAGGTATTGGAGTGGCCATCGTAAAGCCCTGACCTCAATCTTATAGAAACGTTGTGGGCAGAACTGAAAAAGTGTGTGCGAGCAAGGAGGCCTTCAAACCTGACTCAATTACACCAGCTCTGTCAGGAGCCAAAATTCCCCCAACTTATTATGGAAAGCTTGTGGAAGGCAACCCGAAACGTTTGACCCAAGTTAAACAATTTAAAGGCAATGTTACCAAATACAAATTGAGTGTATGTAAACTTCTAATCCACTGGGATGAAGGAAATAAAAGCTGAAACAAATCATTCTCTCTACTATTTTTCTGACATTTCACATTCTTAAAATAAAGTGGTGATCTAAGACAGGGAAATTTTACTGGGATAAATTCCCTGTCTTATGTCAGTTAGGAACACCACTTTATTTTAAGAATGTCATGAATTGTGAAAAACTGAGTTTTAATATATTTGGCAAGGTGCATGTAAACTTCCGACTTCAACTGTCGGTGTTCCTTTTGTCCAGGTGGGAAAGGGCAGTGTGGAGTGCAATAGAGATTGCATCATCTGTGGATCTGTTGGGGCGGTATGCATATTGGATTGGGTCTAGGGTTTCTGGGATGATGGTGTTGATGTGAGCCATGACCGGCCTTTCAAAGCACTTCATGGCTACAGATGTGAGTGCTACGGGTCGGTAGTCATTTAAGCAGGTTACCTTTGTGTTCTTTGGCACAGGCACTATGGTGGCTTGAAACATGTTGGTATTACAGACTGGTTCAGGGAGACGTTGAAAATGTCAGTGATGACAGCGCATGCTCGGAGTACACGTCCTGGTAATCCGTCTGGCTAGTCTGTAATAGTTTGCAAGCCCTGAAACATCCCACGAGCATCAGAGCCGGTGTAGTACAATTCGATCTTAGTCCTGTATTGATGCTTTGCCTGTTTGATGGTTCGTCAGAGGGCATAGCGGGATTTCATATAAGCTTCCGGGTTAGAGTCCCGCTCCTTGAAAGTGGAAGCTCTAGCTTTTAGCTCAGTGCGGATGCTGCCTGTAATCCATGGCTTCTGGTTGGGGTATATACATATGGTCACTGTGGGGACGATGTCATCAATGCACTTATTGATGTAGCCAGTGACTGATGTAATGCCATCGGAGGAATCTCTGAACATATTCCAGTCTCTGCTAGCAAAACAGTCCTGCAGCTTAGCATCTGCTTCATCTGACCACTTTTTTTATTGATCTAGTCACGGGTGTTTCCTGCTTTAACTGTTGCTTGTAAGCAGGAATCAGGAGGATAAAATTATGGTCAGATTTGCCAAATAGAGGGTGAGGGAAAGCTTTGTATGCGTCTTTGTGTGTGGAGTGTAGGTGGTCCAGTTCTTTTTCCTCTGGTTGCACATTTAACATGCTGATGGAAATGTGATAATACAGATTTAAGTTTACCTGCATTAAAGTCCCCGGCTACTAGGAGCGCCGTCTCTGGGGGAGCATTTTCTTGTTTGCTTATGGCAGAATACAGCTCATTCAATGCTGTCTTAGTGCCAGCCTCTGACTGTGGTGGTATGTAAACAGCTGCAAAGAATACAGATGAAAACTCTCTCGGTAGGTAGTATGGTCTACAGCTTATCATAAGACACTCTACCTCAGGCGAGCAATAGCTCGAGACTTCCTTTGATATCGTGCACCAGCTGTTGTTTTAGAAAATACATAGTCCGCCGCCCTTTGTCTTACCAGACAACGCTGTTCTATCCTGCCGGTACATTGTATAACCAGCCAGCTGTATGTTGATATTGTCGTCGTTCAGCCATGACTCGGTGAAGCACAAGACGTTATAGTTTTTAATGTCCCGTTGGTAGTTTAATCTTCCGCGTAACTCATAGATTTTAATCTCCAAAGACTGCACGTTTGCGAGTAGAATGGAGGGAAGTGGGGGTTTCTTCGATCGCCTATGAATTCTCAGAAGGCAGCCCGCCCTTCGGCCCCTCTTTCCCCATCTCCACTTCACGCAGATCACGGGGTCTGGGAACTGTTCCCGAGGAAGCAGTATATCCTTTGTGTCGGGCTCGTCAGAGTCTTGAGATTAAAAAAAGGATTCTGCTTGTCCGTGGTGAGTAATCGCAGTCCTGATGTCAAGAAGTTATTTTCGGTCATAAGAGACGGTAGTGGCAACATTATGTACAAAATAAGTAAAAAATAAGTTGCAAATAAACAAACAAAAAAACACAATCAGCTGGGGCATGTAAAAAGTCTGCCTTCTTCTCCGGTGCCATGTTTACTCCTGTGTGCAATGGTGTCTTATGGCCCCCAGGATGTCGCTGTGTTATCTTCCAGTCCAGCTTCCTGTGTGCTTCATGTGACCAGCACTGGGAGAAGCATGAGACGTTCTTCGAAACTGAGCAGTCCAGGAGAAAGCAGGGCCTGCCATACGGTGAGCTAGGAGAAGTCCTGGAACATTATACCAAATGGTCCATCCAGCCACTAAAAAACATTGTTTGAATAGGAATATCTGTAGGGGAGAGTGGGGTAAGTGGAGCCATTTTTTACATTCAGCATCACTCCGTCAAGGGAAATATATTATTCTTTCTAACAAATACTTCGATGGGGTTAAGGTCAGGGCTCTGTGCAGGCCAGTCAAGTTCTTCCACAACGATCTCGACAAACCATTTCTGTATGGACCTCGCTTTGTGCACAGGGGGCATTGTCATGCTGAAACAGGAAAGGGCATTCCCCAACTTGTTGCCACAAAGTTGGAAGCACAGAATCGTCTAGAATGTAATTGTATGCTGTAGCCTGAACCATAAAAAAACAGCTCCTCCACCAAACTGTACAGTTGGCACTACGCATTCGGGCAAGTAGCGTTCTCCTGGCATCCGCCAAACCCTGATTGGTCCGTCGGACTGCCAGATGGTGAAGCGTGATTCATCACTCCAGAGAACACATTTCCACTGCTCCAGAGTCCAATGGCAGCGAGCTTTACACCACACCATCCGACACCCGCCGACACTTGTGTTCGGCTGCTCGACCAAGGAAACCCATTTCATGAAGCTCCCGACGAACAGTTATGGTGCTGCTGTTGCTTCTCGAGGCAGTTTGGAACTCCGTAGTGAGTGTTGCAACCGGAGACAAACTATCTTTACGCGCTTTACGCTTTGGCACTCGGCCGTCCCGTTCTGTGAGCTTGTGTGGTCTACCACTTCGTGGCTGAGCCGTTGTTGCACCTAGACATTTCCACTTCACAATAACAGCACTTACAGACCGGGCAGCTCTTGCAGGGCAGAAATTTGATTAACTGACTTGTTGGAAAGGTGGCATCCTATGACGGTTCCACGTTGAAAGTCACAGGTCTTCACTTCAGTAAGGCCATTCTACACACAATTTTTGTCTATGGAGATTGCATGGCGGTGGGCTCGATTGGCTGTGTGCTCTGTTAGCAACGGGTGCGGCTGAAATAGCCGAATCCACTAATTGTATATATAGTGTATATTTCAGGATGTTGTGTATCCCTGGAAATAATCAGAATTCATGTAAACAGTTTTGAAACATAGCTTGTCCAAAAAGTGGTCTCTTTACTCCATACACCCCGGGTATGGAGTAAGTTGAGCCATGGGACAGGGTAAGTTAAGCCACCTACAAATGTCTGTACTGAATTAAATACTACCACTGCCTTTTTTAAAGGTTTTATTTCCCAAACACAATAGCTTTTTTTTGTCTTTTAGTAATATTTTAACACAGGCTTAACACCTAACAAACACTTTGTACTTTTTAAAACAATTTTAAAATAGGCCAGCCCCTGTTGTTACCTCGTATCCTAGCGATAATGCCTTGTATCACGCTTGAGAAGAAAGCATACATTTGCTCAACTTGACATTGGCTCAACTTACCTCACTCTCCCCTGCAGGATTTCTAATGGTTGTGGCCCTCTGATGGGTTGCAACTGATTCCTCTTGGTCCTATAGAATTAGATATTGGTGATGTTCCAGGTTGGCTTTTTTTGCAGCAAAATGTTTAAAGCAACAAACTGACATTTCCCTCTGCTTGGTTTCAGCAGGAGACGTATACATGCCTTTTGCAGAGGTCCCCACCCTGAGAAATGCTGTTTTAACAGGCAGATTGAAGGACACCTATGCCTTGTCAGACAGCATAAGAAAGGCTGTTTAATCATCATCATTCAAGGGGGGCTGGAATCATAATGACATGCACATTACTGCTTATTATCCATTTTGTCTACAAAAAAATATTTACAAAAAATTACACAAGCCACATACAAATGAACCACAACTTACAGACACACACAATCAATGTCTACATCTCATCTCCCCAGACCCAGCATACTCACACCTCCATCCCTAGTGCCTCCATTATTGTTTGCCACTTGGCCTTAAATTGTGCCAATTCGTTTTTCTCGGTCGCCCATGCTATTTCAATATTTCAATAATAAATAATTAAAACAGATTAAAAGTATGTTTACATTGTAATTCTTCTGACAGCCAACTTTCTAGCTCCGCCCATAACTTCCGGACTTTATAGTATTCCCAGAAAGCATGGATTATTGACTCATTGTTAGTTGACTCATTGTTAATTTTCAGAATTTTGTCTCTTGTATAATTAATTCTATACTTTAGTTTATACTGGATTAAGCATCAATTTTCATTAACTTGAATTGTGTTATTTATGTTCTAACATTCCTCCATCTTGTGCTGATATCAGTTCTTTTTTAGTCTTGATTCCAATAGTTATTTTTTTTTCTAAGAGATTGTCAGTTGGATGTGCTCTCTGCAAGGTTTTGTATATCTTACCTATCATATGAACATCATTTTCTGACTCAAATATGGTTCCCTCAAGGTTGCTCTGATGTCTAAAAGATGTCAAATAAACATTTTGTGACGTGTAACTTTTGGTCAGTCCAAAATAACTTTTTAATTTGATGATGGAAATAAATGTATTTCCTGTTACCAAGTCATTCACAGTTTCTGTGCCTTTAGTTTTCCATCTGGACCAATTTATTGGTGAATTCTGAATTAGTGAGGGATATTGGTTCTTGTAGAATACATTTAATTGTCTTCCATATTGTTATAGTGTTCTTAACTATGAAGTTGTTAATGTCCTTAGCTTTATCCTTTTAAAATAGACACGTACAAAGATTCTGGGGAGAGCATGTGCATCTTCAAAATGTACCCATTGTTCCTCCATATAGTATCACGACCCAGGATGAGACCCAAATGCAGACACAGGAGGCAGATGGTTAGAGTCTCTGATATTTAATGATAGACAAGAGGCAGGTCGAGGACAGGCAGAAGTTCGTAAACCAATTCAGAGTCAGATGGGAACTGGATGGCAGACAGGCTCGAGGTCAGGGCAGGCAGAATGGTATGGCAGGCGGGCTCAGAGTCAGGGCAGGCAGAAAAGGCAAGAACCGGGAGGACTAGAAAACAGGGACTGGAAAAACACACTGGTAGACTTGACGAGACAAGACTAACTGGCAACAGAGAACACAGGTATAAAAACAGGAGACAGAGGGCTGTGAGACATAGGTTTAATTCTGGACACATGAAAAATGGGATGTATATGGAGGGTACGGGGCAACAGAAGACGAACAGCAGGAGGGGCTAATGATCTTGGAGATGGGGAAAGGGACGAAAAGTAGTTCAGTTGGTCCTATAATTGAGTGTAGTCTGGCCCAAGGGTGAGAAGGCGAACAGAAAGGCACTGGAGCGACGAACCGCCCTTGCTGTCTGCCTGGCCAGTTTCCCTCTCTCCACTGGGATTCTCTGCCTCAAACCCTATTACAGGGGCTGAGTCACTGGCTTACTGGTGCTCTTCCTTGCCGTCCCTAGGAGGGGTGCGTCACTTGAGTGGGTTGAGTCACTGACGTGATCTTCCTGTCCGGATTGGCGCCCCCATCGGGTTTGTGCCGTGGGGGAGATCTTCGTGGGCTATGCTCAGTCTTGTCTCAGGGTAGTAGGTTTGTGTTTGAAGATATCCCTCTAGTGGTGTGGGGGCTGTGCTTTGGCAAAGTGTGTGGGGATATCCTGCCTGTTTGGCCCTGTCCTGTGGTATCGTCGAACAGGGCCACAGTGTCTCCCGACCACTCCTGTCTCAGCCTCCAGTATTTATGCTGCAACAGTTTGTGTCGGGGGGCTAGAGTCAGTCGGTTATATCTGGAGTATTTCTCCTGTCTTATCTGGTGTCCTGTGTGAATTTAAGGACTACCTGGCCTGATGACTCCTTGCTGTCCCCAGTCCATCTGGTCATGCTGCTTCTCCAGTTTCAACTGTTCTGCCTGTGGCTATGGAACCCTGACCTGTTCCCTGGATGTGCTGCCTTGTCACGGACCTGCTGTTTTGGACTTTCTCTCTACCGCACCTGCTGTCTCTAACTCTGAATGATCGGCTATGAAAAGCCAACTGACATTTACTCCTGAGGTGCTGACCAAAATCATAGGTGCATGAGGGGATTCAATGGGCAGGAACTGCATACTCCCATTGTGATTGCCCGACACTCTCACGTTAATGGGAAACGTAGTGTGGGTGACTCTGCCAATAAAGCGTCCATCCAATGGTCTGGCATCCATGGGAATGGAGAGTGGTTGTGTGGAGATGCCCAGCGCAGACACCAGGGTAGTGTCCATCAAGCTCTCGTCGTCCCCAGTGTTAATAAGCACTCAGCGAGATTTGGACCTGTGTTCTCAAACAGAGAACACAGGTATAAATACACAGGGGATAATGGGAAGATGGAGCGACACTTGGAGGGTGGTGGAGACAAGCAAAGACAGGTGAAACAGATCAGGGTGTAACTATGTTTTTTTCTAAAAGACACACTTGTATTGTATACTTAATGTCCATTCCAATTTACCATACAATATTGAATACATACAGTATATAGATTAAATTAAATACATGTAGTATCTCAGTACCATCATTCTCATTGCTGGTCATCGAAACGGCTCTGTTGACTCTGTCATATTAACTAGGCCAGCCTCTCTGATGAAGCTCTCAGGCATGTTATCTTACCTACTGTAAACTGATACCTGTCATGTTTTATATGTGAGAGTGAGACTCAAAACTCAATACTTGATGACTCCTAGTGGACTTCATCCAAAATAATTTAGTCCAATAGGCTTAAGGCCAATGGGTTCAAATAACATTTAAAAATATTTAAATTACTTTCACATACATTCTGAAGTACGTATTCAGATAACCTTTATTTGATAAAAACACGTAGTTGGATGTTGGATATTGGAATGTATGTGGAAATACACTGAAATGCATTAACTCAAATACACTCCCATACATTTATCCTAGGTATTTGAAAATAGTATTTGAAATAGGTATTTGAAAATACTTTCAATTACAAAGACTATTTTTCTTTTTTTAACAAATAATCTTTTACTTACATAAAAGTACTTGTTTTGGGCTGTGTTATTTGAAACTCAAATACTCAAATCCACAGAAAAAAATAACTAAAAAACACATGTATTTGAACTCAGCTTTGACTACCTGTATGGAGGTTTAATCACAATAGTCTAGTGGCTTCCTTTCCTAGTGTTCTGTGCTTCATCTGCAGTAATCTGAAAACAAACAAAGAGTTAGAGATAGCAGTACGGGGGATTTCAGAAATGTGACATTTATTACCTTTCAGGATCTTTTATATCAGTGCAGACGAGGGGAAGCAGACAAACAGGAATCTCCTTTAGACTATTGAGACTAAGTATAGCATTGTTCAGCAATCTTATGCATTTCCTAAAATTATATAATAAGTCAACATAATAGCCTATTTATTGGCCCAATAAACCATTTGGATGGAGGAAACCAGTTTTAGCTTTCTGATTGGTGTGTCTGTGCAATTTCCTCTTTGCTTCTGCATATCAGACTTGGCTGTTCATATTATACTGATTCATTTTGGAAGACCCTATGAAATAGGAAGTAGATATGTCAGATATTATGTGATATATTATGTTTTTGTATCGAGAGAAGGAAAAATAGAAAAGTATATTGTTTACTCACAGATGGGTTTTTGTTGAGTTGGTGCCACATCCCAAATGTATGATTAATAATATTTATTTGGCTGTGGCTATAAATAAATCTACTTCAAATCCATTCTTATGTAATAGCATAAGGTATTCTTATCCAATGAGTCAGGACCATGGATTAAATTGAGAATTTGGAGGAGCCTGATTTAGAGGAGTTAAGGTAAGGGTTGATCCAAGGTTGAACAAAAGGCTAGGGTTAGGCCAATATTAGGGTTAGGGTTGTAGATGAGGCTAGAATAAGGTTTGTACCGGGATGTGGATATGAAGCTAGGGTTAGGGTTGTGGTTGAGGCCAGGGGCGGTCCTGGACATAAGTGACATAGACGGTCGCCTAGGGCCCCCGGCCGCCAGGGGACCCAACCACCCAAAAATAAATAATAATGTAAGAACTCAGTCAGGATCTCAACTTACTGTTGAGTGTTAGAATAGAATGCACAATAGAATGCACAAGGTGCTATTTCCTGACCTCGAAGGTACCCCCATTGATTTTGTTAGTCACTCAGATATCATATTAACATGGCATAAGTCATAGCAAAACGTGTAGAATTTCAGGAAATTTGCTTAAAAATGGCAAAAATGTTTCTCCATCTCATGTCAAAATGTGTCGAATTTCAGGAAATAATCTGTAAAACTGCGAATGTTTCCGCACCATAGCAAAACGTCATGAAATTAGAAGAAACATTTAGAAATGTTCTCTCCGCCCCATGGCAAAATGTGTAGAATTACAGGAAATTATGATTTATTTATTTATTCTTGCCATCTAGAGGTGGGCCACTAAAATGTTTTGCCAAATCTCAACTAGGGCACCCAAAAGGCTAGGGCTGGCCCTGGTTTAGTCTAGGGTGAGGGTTGTGGCTGAGGTTTAGGGTTGCACCAGGAGGTGGACATGAAGCTAAGTTTAGGGTTATGGCTAGGGTTACTGCTGTAAGTAAAATGTATTCCATTCTAGGGTTAGGATTAGTACTTTAATACTTTAATCCTTCTTCTACTCTTTGAACCAAGGTGCAGTAGCTCAGCTCTGGGTAGCTCAGCTCTGGGTAGCTCAGCTCTGGGTAGCTCCACTCAATGTAACGGACGTTTCTTTGAAGATAAAATAAAGGTTACCATAAGGTCTTGTAGTTGGGGATATGTTTGCATTATTTATTAATTTATGTGTGTGAAATGCTTGATTACTCATCTACAATAAAAACATGAACACTGAAAAAGTTTGGCAAGATACTGCCAGTCATTTACCTATTTTATGACTGAAACCATGGGATCTGTGACCGAATGAGAGAGAAAGACACTCCTAGGTCATAAAAACCTAAGTATTGATAAGGGCTACAAATGATGTTACATACCTGTGGACAGAAGCTTATAGAACAGGATTTGAAAAGAAATCAACATCTTTCTGTTGGGGGGAATTTACGGTCTTGGCCTACCAGCGACAAAATTATGGCAAATCCACTGTTGAATATCTTTTTCCTAGTAGTTATGCTTCCTATAGCTTTGTCCATTGGTGAGTATATTCTATATTTCTTTAAATTTCTGCAGTCTCTCAATGAACCCTTCTTTGCTTTATCACCTTGCTTTAACTACAGCATGTGTGCTACTGTAAGAAGTACCTGCACTCCTACCTTGTCATAATTCCTTTATGCCAGTTATATCAAAGCAAAATCAAGTAAGGCCAACATGGTTACTAAATCTAGTAGTGGAAATAATGTTGTTTTTTCCCTCGGAAATGAATGACTGATGATATCATATATTCCATCCCATCTTACATGTAAGGCTGGGTTTACATTGTGAATGGGGTCCTTTCTCAATATTATTCAGATGCATATTGACATTTTTTTGAGGTGTGTCGGAAATAAAGAAGAAAACACACAACTGAGATGGTTCAAACTAGATTGAGAATGCACTTGCAAATCATAAATCCACACTGTTTTTACTGTTAAAGAACTCAGTCCAAACTGTCAAGAGAACATGGGCTGTCACTAGTGAGTTACTTCTTCGGCGTTGGGGAATTTACTCTGAAAATATAGTTTAAATTGTTAACAATTACTTCAAGCGATACTTAAGCTACCATTAAGAAAAACATAGCTTATTTAACTAAAGTGACTTAGAAAAAGTAGTTCTACATCCAAACTACTTTGTGAAAAATTATATCTAAATCTGAAATGTCATAGACTACAAATTGCAAGAAAAGATCACTCTGAAGTCAGATGTTAACAGAATGTGCAATTTAGACTATTAAAAACAAAAAGTGAGAATTAGGCACACAAAAAGTGATTAAAGTGAGAATTAGGCATTGTATACTTCACACATTTTATTTTTGCTAAAAAAGATGTGTAGTTCCAGTAAATAGCTACACCACTACATGGCAAAAAAAGTAATTAACTACTGAAAATTGCAACTTGAATTTAGTTAAACTACCACCAAGCTACTGCAAAATGTAATTAAATTACTAGTTGAACTAAATGTAGCTCACTACTCCCCAACGCTGATCTTCTTCTCTCAGAACCGTTTTGCAGTAGGAAGATGGACGAGGGAAAGCCAGCGGAGGGAAAGGAAGATCTCACTAAACTGCAGTATTACTATGATGAGGGGGCAGGCATCTGCTTTCCTTTCATCTACAAAGGACTGGAAGGGAATGAGAACCGCTTCAACACAGACAGGACGTGCATGGAGGCCTGCTCTGCCAAGTTTGATGAGCTCTACCCACCTGCAGGTAGGCTGCTACAGAGAGTGGGGAGTGAGAGTGGCTGCTGTATGGTGGCCATTTTTTTAGGTGTAGATTCAAAGAGGACTAACAAACAAGAAGTGTATATGACAGATACAAACTGTACAGTGTTGCATTGGTGTATTGGATTTTATAATAATGGTTAGTGATTGATGAACTCATAATGGACAAGATATTGTCCAAACCATATAATAAGCAAATAGACATAGCATACACAGCAATTCTATAATCAGATTATTATGCTACGCTACTCTCTCAAAATGATCCATCCATTTAAGGAAGAATTGTTGAGCTATTCATAGAAGTTCATCAAACCCATAATTTCCTCTCATATGTTCTCTCTGCTCTCTCAGGTGCAGTGTGTGACCTTCGATTAGACCATGGCAGTTGCTTTGCCATGTTGTTGATGTACTACTACAACGCAGCAGAGGGAACCTGCCGTATCTTCCACTACGGGGGCTGTCAGGGCAATGGCAACCGTTTCGAGACCAGAGAGCACTGTCAACAGACATGCATGGGTCAGTTCCCTGTCTACTTTTGTGATACCACTATTTCTTTTCTCTCCCTCTACATCTGAGGTAATGATAATATGCACCCAAAGATAACAACACCCTATTTTCAATATAAAGAACATACATATTTCTCTTTCCCTCTACTGCTATATGTAAATGCATGTTTATGTATGAAATGTGTATGAAAATAGTCTGTAGACACAAAGGGCATTTTAGACATTGAGGTGCATTTCCTCCTTACACTGCACAACAGACACTCAGCTGACTTCCACTGTCTTGACAGTTTTTCTTTAGTCCACTAGAGGTCCTTCCTCCACCACTTCATTACAACTACAGTATATTACTGATGCTTGTTCATCCTGTTCATGTGAGCTGTTCTTCTTCTGCAGCCAAAGGAGCCAGGGGTGGTGCTGCTGCAGAGCCAGGAGCTAACCCAGATGAGAGTTCCACTAATGCAGGTACATCAATACCTCTTGTGCCATTTTTGTAGAGTTGATTATCTAGAGTTTGAGATCATGTTGACCGTAACAAATTAGGTAGTATCTTGATGATTATCTTGGTAATGGACCTATATTGTCATTATGAAATATTTATTTTTAACTGTCGGTTGTGTTTTCCCTTTTCTCAGGACTGATCGTGGCTATTTTAGGAGGAGTTGTGTTCACCGTGGCAGTGATCTCTGCTATTGTTCTCTTTGTTGTCCAAAGGTAGTAGGTATTCTTACAAAGTCAATACAGTAACCTTTTTTTAAGGAAAGGGATGAGAACAATATTTAAATGTCATGGTAATATCAATAAGTGTGTTACATTCTGACATTTTATAACATTCTTTTTCAAATTCACAGGAAAGGGACATCAAGCAAAGATGGGAGAGAGAAGGAACTATCTATTGAGATGTCCTAGAGATGTATTACCCTCGACACCATTTTCAAATTTCTTTTTTGTTTAGGATTTCATTTACATTTGTTAGGAATTAAAATGTTGTACTCCATTTAGGTTGAATAAAAAAGGAAAATGTATGCCATGCTTTATCTATATATATATATATTTTACTGTGGAATGTTTTTGACATTGGATAGACATGGCTAGACACTATCCCCCTTGTATTTGCTGTTGACATAGTTAGTACAGTAGGTAATGAACATTAACCAACCTGTAAATAATACAAAACTGCATGTTGAATGTTGTAACAGGACTGATCTGATCAACTCTGATCTGATCAAAAGCATTGATCAACTCTCAAACTGGCCTCAGACTTATATACTGTATATGTATATACTATCGGTCCAAAGTTTTAGAACACCTACTCATCCAAGGGTTTTTCTTTATTTTCACTATTTTCTACATTGCAGAATAATAGTAAAGACATCAAAACTATGAAATAACATATTGTAGTAACCAAAAAAGTGTTAAACAAATCAAAATATATTTTACATTTGAGATTCTTCAAAATAGCCACCCTTTGCCTTGATGACAGCTTTGCACACTCTTGGCATTCTCTCAACCAGCTTCATCTGGAATGCTTTTCCAACAGTCTTGAAGGAGTTCCTACATATGTTGAGCACTTGTTGACTGCTTTTCCTTTGCTCTGTGATCCAACTCGTCCCAAGCCATCTCAATTGGGTTGAGGTTGGGTGATTGTGGAGGCCAGGTCATCTGATGCAGCACTCCATCACTCTCCTTCTTTGTCAAATAGCCCTTACAAAGCCTGGAGGTGTATTTTGGCAGGGCGACCGGGAGCATTCAACCAGGTAAGGTTGGGCAGGCTCGGTGCTCAAGAGCTCCAGTGCACGTGCATGGTCCGGTCTATCCAGTGCATCAGCCCTCCGGTGGCAGCCCCCCGCACCAGGCTTCCTGTGCGTGTCCAGAGCCCAGTACTCCCTGTTCCTCCTCCCCGCACTCGCCCTGAGGTGCGTGTCCTCGGCCAAGTACGGCACCACGCACCAGGCATACAGTGTGCCTCGCCTATCCAGAGCTGCTAGAGTCTCCCGCCTGTCCAGAGCTGCTAGAGTCTCCCGCCTGTCCAGAGCTGCTAGAGTCTCCCGCCTGTCCAGAGCTGCTAGAGTCTCCCGCCTGTCCAGAGCTGCTAGAGTCTCCCGCCTGTCCAGAGCTACTAGAGTCTCCCGCCTGTCCAGAGCTGCAAGGAGCCGCCAGAGCCCCCAGTCTGCCATTCAGTCAGGATCCGCCAGAGCCGCCATTCAGCCAGGATCCGCCAGAGACGCCATTCAGCCAGCATCCGCCAGAGCCGCCATTCAGCCAGGATTCGCCAGAACTGCCAGTCCGCCAGGATCCGCCAGAGCCGCCAGTCAGCCAGGGTCCGCCAGAGCCGCCAGTCAGCCAGGATCCGCCAGAGCCCCCATTCAGCCAGGATCTGCCAGAGTCGTCAGCCAGTCCGGAGCTGCCCTTCAGCCCAGAGCTGACCTTCAGTCCAGAGCTGCCCCTCAGTCCGGAGCTGCCCCTCAGTCCGGAGCTGCCCCTCAGTCCAGTGGGGCCATTTAGTAGGGTTGCCAATACTAGGTCGGTGGCGAGGGTCACCGTTCCTAGGATGCCACAAAAGCGGACTAAGACTATGGTGGAGTGGGGTCCACGTCCCGCGCTAGAGCCGCCACCGTGGACAGACGCCCAACCAGACCATCCCCTATGGGTTTAGGTTTGCGGCCGGGAGTCCGCACCTTTGGAGGGGGGCTGGCCTTAGTTATCTTTGTTTTCTTTATTATTTTGGTTAGGTCAGGGTGTGACATGGGGGATTTATGTGTTTTGTCTTGTCTAGGGGTTTGTATGTTTATGGGGCTGTTTCCTGTCTAGGTCAATTGTAAATTGTATGTCTATGGTTGCCTAGACCCAAACTATTACAGACCTATATCCATCCTGCCCTGCCTATCTATGGTCTTCGAAAGCAAAGTCAACAAACAGGTCACTGACCATCTCGAATCCCACCGTACCTTCTCCGCTGTGCAATCTGGTTTCCGAGCCGTTCACGGGTGCACCTCAGCCACGCTCAAGGTACTAAACGATATCATAACCGCCATCGATAAAAGACAGTACTGTGCAGCCGTCTTCATCGACCTTGCCAAGGCTTTCGACTCTGTCAATCACCACATTCTTATCGGCAGACTCAGTAGCCTCGGTTTTCTAACGACTGCCTTGCCTGGTTCACCAACTACTTTGCAGACAGAGTTCAGTATGTCAAATCGGAGGGCATGCTGTCCGGTCCTCTGGCCGTCTCTATGGGGGTGCCACAGGGTTCAATTCTCGGGCCGACTCTTTTCTCTGTATATATCAATGATGTTGCTCTTGCTGCGGGCGATTCCCTGATCCACCTCTACGCAGACGACACCATCCGGTATACTTCCGGTACGTCCTTGGAAACTGTGCTATCTAACCTCCAAACGAGCTTCAATGCCATTACAACACTACTTCCGTGGCCTCCAACTGCTCTTAAACGCTAGTAAAACCAAATGCATGCTTTTCAACCGTTCGCTGCCTGCACCCGCACGCCCGACTAGCATCACCACCCTGGATGGATCCGATCTAGAATATGTGTACATCTATAAGTACCTAGGTGGCTGGCTAGACTGTAAACTCTCCTTCCAGACTCATATCAAACATCTCCAATCTAAAATCAAATCTAGAGTCGGCTTTCTATTCCGCAACAAGCCTCCTTCACTCACGCTGCCAAACTTACCCTAGTAAAACTGACTATCCTACCGATCCTCGACTTCGGCAATGTCATCTACAAAATAGCTTCCAATACTCTACTCAGCAAACTGGATGCAGTTTATCACAGTGCCATCCGTTTTGTTACTAAAGCACCTTATACCACCCACCACTGCGACCTGTATGCTCCAGTCGGCTGGCCTTCGCTACATATTCGTCGCCAGACCCACTGGCTCCAGGTCATCTACAAGTCCATGCTAGGTAAAGCTCTGCCTTATCTCAGTTCACTGGTCATGATGGTAACACCCACCCGTAGCACGCTTTCCAGCAGGTGTATCTCACTGATCATCCCTAAAGCCAACACCTAATTTGGCCGCCTTTCGTTCCAGTTCGCTGCTGCCTGTGACTGGAACGAATTGCAAAAATCGCTGAAGTTGGAGACTTTTATCTCCCTCACCAACTTCAAACATCTGCTATCTGAGCAGCTAACCGATCGCTGCAGCTGTACATAGTCTATCGGTAAATAGCCCACCCAATTTTACCTACCTCATCCCCATACTGTTTATATTTATTTACTTTTCTGCTCTTTTGCACACCAATATCTCTACCTGTACATGACCATCTGATCATTTATCACTCCCGTGTTAATCTGCAAAATTGTAATTATTCGCCTACCTCCTCATGCCTTTTGCACACAATGTATATAGACTTTTTTTTCTTTTTTTTCTACTGTGTTATTGACTTGTTAATTGTTTACTCCATGTGTAACTCTGTGTTGTCTGTTCACACTGCTATGCTTCATCTTGGCCAGGTCGCAGTTGCAAATGAGAATTTGTTCTCAACTAGCCTACCTGGTTAAATAAAGGTGAAATGAAAATAAAAAAAATAAAAGAGGCAGCTGTCTATCCTTGTCTCTGATTGGGAACCATATTTAGGCAGTCATATTCTTTGGGTATTTTGTGGGTGATTGTTTCCTGTGTCAGTGTTTGTGCCACATGGGACTGTTTCGTTGCCAGTTCACTTTATTATTTTGTAATTGTGTTCATGTTTAGTTTTTCTTATTAAAAACCATGGACGCCTACAACGCTGCGTATTGGTCCGATCCTTGTTTCACCTCTTCTGAGGAAGAGGAGGAAATCTGCCGTGACAAGCTTTTGTGTATATCTGAAGCGGAAGGGGGTTAAAAGCCATGGTAAATTAAAATCACATGCTTCAAATACAGCAGGTGTAGACCTGACAGTGAAATGCTTACTTACAAGCCCTCAACCAACAATGCAATTAAATCAAATCAAATCAAATCAAATTTTATTTGTCACATTTGATTAAGACATCATGGGAAAATCAAAAGAAATCAGCCAAGACCTCAGAAAAAAAGTGTAGACCTCCACAAGTCTGGTTCATCCTTGGGAGCAATTTCCAAACACCTGAAGGTACCACGTTCATGTGTACAAACAATAGTACGCAAGTATAAACACCATGGGACCACCCAGCCGTCATACTGCTCAGGAAGGAGACGCGTTCTGTCTCCTAGAGATGAGCGTACTTTGCTGCAAAAAATGCAAATCAATCACAGAACAACCGCAAAGGACCTTATGAAGATGCTGGAGGAAACAGGTACAAAAGTATCTATATCCACAGTAAAATGAGTCCTATATCGACATAACCTGAAAGGCTGCTCAGCAAGGAAGAAGCCACTACTCCAAAACCGCCATAAAAAAGCCAGACTATGGTTTGCAACTGCACACGGGGACAAAGATCGTACTTTTTGGAGAAATCTCCTCTGGTTTGATGAAACAAAAATGGAACTATTGACCATCATTACAATGACCATCATTATGTTAGGAGGAAAAAGGTGGAGGCTTGCAAGCTGAAGATCACCATCCCAACCGTGAAGCATGGGGGTGGCAGCATCATGTTTACAGGCAATGCTACCAAATACTAATTGAGTGTATGTAAACTTCTGACCCATTGCGAATGTGATGAAAGAAATAAAAGCTTAAATTCTCTCTTATTATTCTGATGTTTCATATTCTTAAAATAAAGTGTTGATTCTAACTGACCTAAGACAGGGAATTTTTACTAGGATTAAATGTCAGGAATTGTGAAAAACGGAGTTTAAATGTATTTGGCTAAGGTGCATGTAAACTTCCGACTTCAACTGTGCATGGTTCATTCTGCCTCAGTCGATAATTTCACTGCTTTGCCCTTAGTAACGTGCACAGGATGGTAATTAGTATTTACAAAATGGAGATGACAGACATTTTAGTCATATGAGAGAATAGAGATTTTATATAATGTTATATAATGGTGTAAGCAGCTTTGGTCATACATGAATATCATCTGTAAACATTTAATCTGGAAAGATATCCAGATATTCTAACATGTTATCTCTACCGCCTTGCAGTATGGTATCGCATATAAACTACATGACTGCATTTGAGTAAATCTCTAACCTCTAAAAAAGAAAGAAGTCACTTTTAATTCTGATGACTGACGCATGCCGAGCATGGGTGTGGAGAGGCAAGAGTTAACTTCTCCTCTCTAAGAAAGGGGAGGGAAGAGAGAACCCTTGCTTTGCAAGCCTTTTAAATTCACTCCTCCCCTGGGAATAGAGTAAACTCAGCTCACATACGCTGTGTGCTCTGCTGTCACAGTGTTTACATTTATTTTAATTACGGCACAACCGTGTCGTTTTTAGTATAGGTTGGATTTAAAGCTTCAGCATTGTCCAGTACATATAATATTGCAACCACGTTTTATTGAATAGATACGATTTTGAAAGAAATGGAGGTGCTCCTCCACGAGGATTTGGCAGCTTTGTCAGATTTGGATGAACAAAGTTTGTTGGAATCCCTGAGTCAACGGTTCAGACAAGATCGCATCTATGTAAGTAACTTTACAAATTCAGATTTATGTGCATGTGACTGCTGTGAAAAATATACAATTTGTTCCCCCATTACGAGGATATTTTGTATCTGACCAATGATTAAATGTTAACACTGAAACTGTTATGTTATTGTGATGAGACCATTACTGTGCTTCAGGTTATATCACTTTGACGTTACAGTACAATCCCTGGACACGATTCCCCCCTCCTCATGTTCTACCACGTCACCCATGTGTACACAGGACTCTGCACTCTGTAAAAATCCTGTAATTTGATGTATTTTAATCTGCAACAAATCCCAACCAATCAAATACGTCAACCCTCAACATACTGACAGAACAGCTAGATTATCTAAATCTGGTTCAATGTATTTTATTACTTGACACGGCAGTAAACTCAACAGTGTTGAAGGGTTGTGATCGATGAATAACACACATAGGCAGTCTAGTGGAGGCTGCTGAAGGGAGGCTGCCTCGTAATAATGGCCGGGAATGGAGTAAATGGAATGGTATCAAACACACCATTCCAGACATTTATTATGAGCCGTCCTCCCCTCAGCAGCCTCCACTGATGCAGTCATATATCAACATTCCATTTTATTTCATGTCATTGTTGGCTGACAGAACAAAGAATTTTGCAGTGACACGAGTGGTGTTTGTCTTTGAATGTACAACACATATTAATGACCCGCCAGCTGCATGTTCTTAATGTCGTAGTTCAGCCACGACTCTGTGAAACATAAAATAGATTAGGATATAAATTATTAGGATATAAATAGCCTGATTTCTTTGAAGGTGTTAACATTTTTCAAGTAAGGAAAACCGGTTTACTCTGCTAATGTGTAAGGGAGATTTTGTTAACAGCGGAGGCTAACAACCTGAACTGACTTCAGTTTGAAAGGGAAACACTTGAAAACCAGTTTAACCTTGTCATTGATGGTAAACTCTTTCTCGCTCTCTGTCTTCCACTGCCTATCTCTACCAGACCTACATTGGGGACATCTTGGTGGCCATAAATCCATTTAAATACCTTCCTCTGTATGAGAAAGAGGTAAGTACTCCTACAAGACAAATAACCTTTCAGCTGTGTTGGCAGATTTAGTCGTAAAAGCTGCCCTAGCTGTCCAATGACTCCCTATGACCTGGAAAACATAGAAGTTCCACCAAGTCTTTTCAAAGCATTTTACACTTAAGCTTGTCTTATGGATTTAACCAACACAACTGACCAGTAATCTTTAGAAAAATCGACTAAACTGTTTGTAGGTTTAGAGATGTTCCTCCTTCTATCTGTTCAGGTATCAGAGAGCTATAAGTACCATGAGAAGACCAAGCTACCTCCTCACATATTTGCTGTGGCAGACAGGGCCTACCAGTCCATGCTGGGACGGTTGGCCACAGGACCCCGAAACCAATGCATTGTGATCAGGTGGGTCCATTAACAGTCTACAGTAGTACTTTACTGAGCCAAGCTGTACTGCACCAGCCTGTCACACATCCACTATAATAGTTGCTGGAAACATGTTATAAAGGATAATGTGAACCAAAAATATCCATGCTGGCACAGTTTAGTTTGGGTTGGCACGATTGTGTCTAAAAGATATATAAGGTTTCCTGAACACCACCCTAACAAATGGCAACAGACACCTGTGGCAGGTGTGTCTGCTTTGCTCAGGTCAGTGGTTATTTTTTCTCTCACATTGACATGCCACTCCCAGTACAGCAGCTGCTTAGCTGTGTTAGCCTGTGTTTGTTGTGCCTGCAGACCAGCAGGCCCAGGCTTGAGTCATGTCAACATGACCTTGCTGCTCTACACTGTAGCAGTAAATAGGTCTTGTGTAGACTCCCGGTGAGAACACAGATTTCCTTGTCTGCCTCTGGTGACCTTCATCTAGTGTGAAATATGGAACCCTTTAATTGCAGAGGGAAGAAACACTACATGGCCAGAAGTATGTTTATGTTGACACTTGCTCGTCGAACATCTCATTCCAAAATCATGGGCATTAATATGGACTCTTCTGGGAAGGATACCTAGTCAGTTGTACAACTGAGAAGTTGCCATACCAGACAGTGACGCAACCAGTCCTCTCGATGGTGCAGCTGTAGAACCTTTTGAGGATCTGAGGACCCATGCCAAATCTTTTCAGTCTCCCGAGGGGGAATAGGTTTTGTCGTGCCTGTTCCACGACTGTCTTGGGTGTGCTTGGACCATGTTAGTTTGTTGGCAATGTGGATGCCAAGGAACTTGAGGTCCTCAACCTGCTCCACTATAGCCCGTCGATGAGAATGGAGGCATGCTCGGTCCTCCTTTTCACAATCATGTCCTTTTGTCATGATCACTTTGAGGGAAAGGTTGTTGTCCTTGTACCTGATGGTCAGGTCTCTGACCTCCCTATAGGCTGTCTCATCGTTGTCTGATCAGGCCTACCACTGTTGTGCCATCTGCAAACTTAATGATGGTGTTTGAGTCGTGCTTGGCCGTGCACTCATGAGTGAACAGGTAGCACAGGAGGGGACTGAGCACACACCCCTGAGGGGCAACCGTGTTGAGGAACAGCGTTGCGGATGTGTTGCTACCTACCCTTACTACCTGGGGGCGGCCCATCAGGAAGTCCATGATCCAGTTGCAGAGGGAGGTGTTTAGTCACAGGATCCTTAGCTTATTGATGAGCTTTGAGGGCACTATAGTGTTGAACGCTGAGCTGTAGTCAATGAATAGCATTCTCACATAGGTGTTCCTTTTGTCCAGGTGTGAAAGTGCAGTGTGGCGTACAGTAGAGATTGCGACATTTGTGGATTTGTTAGGGCAGTATGCAAATTGGAGTGAGTTTAGGGTTTCTGGGATAATGCTGTTGATGTGAGCCATGACCAGCCTTCCAAAGCATTTCATGGCTACAGATGTGAGTGCTACGGGTTGGTAGTCATTTAAGCATGTTACGTTAGTGTTCTTGGGCACAGGGACTATGGTGGTGTGCTTGAAACATGTTGGTATTACAGACTCCGAAAGGGAGAGGTTGAAAATGACAGTGCAGACATTTGCCAGTTGGCCAGCGCATGCTCAGAGGACACGTCCTGGTAATCCGTCTGGCCCTGCAGCCTTGTGAATGTTGACCTGTTTAAAGGTCTTACTCACATCGGCTGCGGAGAGAGTGAACACACAGTCGTCCGGAACAGCATATATTCTCATGCATGTTTTCGTGTTACTTACCTCGAAGCGAGCATAGAAGTGATTTAGCTCATCTGGAAGGCTCATATCACTGGGCAGCTCCCGGCTGTGCATCCCTTTGTTGTCTGTAATAGTTTGCAAGCCCTGCCACATCTGACGAGCGTTTGAGCCTGTGTAGTGCGATTCGATCTTAGTCCTGTATTGACGCTTTGACTTATTGATGAAGCCAGTGACTGATGTGGTGTGCTCTTCAATGCCATCAGAAGAATCCCTGAATGTTTTTCAGTCTGTGCTTGCAAAACAGTCTTGTAGTTTAGCATCTGCTTCATCTGACCACTTTTTTTATAGACCGAGTCACTGGTGCTTCCTGCTTTAATTTTTGCTTGTAAGCAGGAATCAGGAGGATAAAATTAGGGTCAGATTTGCCAAATGGAGGGCAAGGGAGAGATTTGTGCACATCTCTGTGTGTGTAAAGGTCGTCTAGTTTTTGTCCCCCTCTGATTTAAGTTTCCCTGCATTAAAGTCCCCAGCCATTAGGAGCGCGACCTCTGGGTGAGCATTTTCTTGTTTGCTTATGGCAGAATACAGCTCATTGAGTGCGGTTTTAGTGCCAGCATCGGTCTGTGTTGGTATGTAGACAGCTACCAAAAATACAGATGAAATCTCTCTAGGTAGATAGTGTCGTTTACAGCTTATGCTCTACCTCAGGCGAACAAAACCTTGAGACTTCCTTAGATATTGTGCACCAGCCGTTGTTTACAAATATACATAGTTCCCGCCCTGGGATTTACCAGAGGCTGCAATTCTATCCTGCCAGTAGAGTGTATAACCTGCCAGCTGTATGATATTAATAGCCATCGTTCAGCCACGACTTGGTGAAACATAAGATATTACAGTTTGTAATGTCTCGTTGGTAGGTTATACGTGCTTTCAGTTCGTCCCATTTAGTAATACTAATATAGTATTAGTTAGCTAATAGTACGGATGGCAAAGGCAGATTAGCCACTCGTCGCCTGATCCTCACCCCGATCGGAAGACTTCCGGCGCCGACAGATGGCCGCCTCGCTTCGCGTTCCTAGTTCCTAGGAAACTATGCAGTTTTTTTTTTTTTTTTTAAATGTACGTGTTATTTCTTACATAAGTACCCCAGGTCATCTTAGGTTTCATTACATACAGTCGAGAAGGACTACTGAATATAAGATCAGCGTCAACTCACCATCAGTACGACCAAGAATATGTTTTTCGCGACGCGGATCCTGTGTTCTGTCTTTCAAACAGGACAACGGAATGGATCCCATGCAGCAACCCAAAAAAACGACTCCGAAAAAGAGGGAAACGAGGCGGTCTTCTGGTCAGACTCCGGAGACGGGCACATCGTGCACCACTCCCTAGCATTCTTCTCGCCAATGTCCAGTCTCTTGACAACAAGGTTGATGAAATCCGAGCAAGGGTAGCATTCCAGAGGGACATCAGAGACTGTAACGTTCTTTGCTTCACGGAAACATGGCTCACTGGATAGACGCTATCGGAATCGGTGCAGCCAGTGGGTTTCTCCACGCATCGCGCCGACAGAAACAAGTTCATGAGTTCATTAGAACGTGCGTTGAAGATGTCGTTCCCATAGCAACGATTAAAACATTCCCTAACCAGAAACCGTGGATTGATGGCAGCATTCGCGTGAAACTGAAAGCGCAAACCACTGCTTTTAATCAGGGCAAGGTGACTGGTAACATGACCGAATACAAACAGTGCAGCTATTCCCTCCAAGGCTATCAAATCGGCCAAGCGTCAGTACAGAGACAAAGTAGAATCTCAATTCAACTGCTCAGACACGAGGCATGTGGCAGGGTCTACAGTCAATCACGGACTACAAGAAGAAATCCAGCCCAGTCACGGACCAGGATGTCTTGCTCCCAGGCAGACTAAATAACTTTTTTGCCTGCTTTGAGGACAATACAGTGCCACTGACACGGCCTGCAACGAAAACATGTGGACTCTCCTTCACTGCAGCCGAGGTGAGTAAGACATTTAAACGTGTTAACCCTCGCGAGGCTGCAGGCCAAGACGGCATCCCCAGCTGCGCCCTCAGAGCATGCGCAGACCAGCTGGCCGGTGTGTTTACGGACATATTCAATCAATCCCTATACCAGTCTGCTGTTCCCACATGCTTCAAGAGGGCCACCATTGTTCCTGTTCCCAAGAAAGCTATGGTAACTGAGCTAAACGACTACCGCCCCATAGCACTCACTTCCGTCATCATGAAGTGCTTTGAGAGAATAGTCAAGGACCATATCACCTCCACCCTACCTGACACCCTAGACCCGCTCCAATTTGCTTACCGCCCAAATAGGTCCACAGACGATGCAATCTCAACCACACCGCACACTGCCCTAACCCATCTGGACAAGAGGAATACCTATGTGAGAATGCTGTTCATCGACTACAGCTCGGCATTCAACACCATAGTACCCTCCAAACTCGTCATTAAGCTCGAGACCCTGGGTCTCGACCCCGCCCTGTGCAACTGGGTACTGGACTTCCTGACGGGCCGCCCCCAGGTGGTGAGGGTAGGCAACAACATCTCCACCCTGCTGATCCTCAACACTGGGGCCCCACAAGGGTGCGTTCTGAGCCCTCTCCTGTACTCCCTGTTCACCCACGACTGCGTAGCCACGCACGCCTCCAACTCAATCATCAAGTTTGCGGACGACACAACAGTGGTAGGCTTGATTACCAACAACGACGAGACGGCCTACAGGGAGAAGGTGAGGGCCCTCTGAGTGTGGTGTCAGGAAAATAACCTCACACTCAACGTCAACAAAACTAAGGAGATGATTGTGGACTTCAGGAAACAGCAGAGGGAACACCCCCCTATCCACATCGATGGAACAGTAGTGGAGAGGGTAGCAAGTTCCTCGGCATACACATCACAGACAAACTGAATTGGTCCACTCACACAGACAGCATCGTGAAGAAGGCGCAGCAGTGCCTCTTCAACCTTAGGAGGCTGAAGAAATTCGGCTTGTCACCAAAAGCACTCACAAACTTCTACAGATGCACAATCGAGAGCATCCTGGCGGGCTGTATCACCGCCTGGTACGGCAACTGCTCCGCCCACAACCATAAGGCTCTCCAGAGGGTAGTGAGGTCTGCACAACGCATCACCGGGGGCAAACTACCTGCCCTCCAGGACACCTACACCACCCGATGTTACAGGACGGCCATAAAGATCATCAAGGACATCAACCACCCGAGCCACTGCCTGTTCACCCCGCTATCATCCAGAAGGCGAGGTCAGTACAGGTGCATCAAAGCTGGGACCGAGAGACTGAAAAACAGCTTCTATCTCAAGGCCATCAGACTGTTAAACAGCCACCACTAACATTGAGTGGCTGCTGCCAACACACTGACACTGACACTGACTCAACTCCAGCCACTTTAATAATGGGAATTGATGGGAAATGATGTAAATATATCACTAGCCACTTTTAAAAAATGCTACCTTATATAATGTTACTTACCCTACACTATTCATCTCATAAGCATACGTATATACTGTACTCTATATCATCGACTGCATCCTTATGTAATACATGTATCACTAGCCACTTTAACTATGCCACTTTGTTTACATACTCATCTCATATGTATATACTTTACTTGATACCATCTACTGTATCTTGCCTATGCTGCTCTGTACCATCACTCATTCATATATCCTTATGTACATATTCTTTATCCCCTTACACTGTGTATAAGACAGTCGTTTTGGAATTGTTAGTTAGATTACTTGTTGGTTATTACTGCATTGTCGGAACTAGAAGCACAAGCATTTCGCTACACTCGCATTAACATCTGCTAACCATGTGTATGTGACAAATAAAATTTGATTTGATCTCCTTCTGTGAAATCTCAGTTTCTTTCTCCAGCGAATGACGGGGATGAGGGCCTGTTCGGATGTTTGGAGTATATCCTTCCCGTCCGACTCATTAAAGAAAAGTTATTTGTCCAATTCGAGGTGATTAATTGCTGTTCTGATGTCCAGAACCTCTTTTCGGTCATAAGAGATGGTAGCAGCAACATTATGTACAAAATAAGTTACAAACAATGCGAAAAAACAAACAAAATAGCACTGTTGGTTCCGAGCCAATCAAACGTCAGCCATCCTTTCTGGCGCCATCTTTCATATCACTCCTTTTCTTTTTTTTTCTCTCTCCCTGCAAATCCCCTCTGAGTTTTTCCTCATAACCCCTTCTCCTCAGGAGTCCTATGTGGTATCCTAGATTCCTGTAGTTGTCACCAAACGATCTCCTGGAAAATATTTTTGAGCAGATTTGGGATCTATAATTACAATAACACTATAGCAATGGAGCATGTTCAGATCACTGCAGCCTTCGGTATCAAGCTACAGAGGTTTCCACTACAGTAATATGGATTGCTCCCTAAGGAATTAATTTACACTGGGTCTGCCCCGGCATAAACCTATAGTAAACTTGGTTAACATGACGGAGGTTCTCCTCAATGTGTTTAGCAGAAGTTTAGGAGTTTAACTGTAATGTAGTTCTGTCAATTTTTATTTTTTTATTTCACCTTTATTTAACCAGGTAGGCTAGTTGAGAACAAGTTCTCATTTGCAACTGCGACCTGGCCAAGATAAAGCATAGCAGTGTGAACAGACAACACAGTTACACATGGAGTAAACAATTAACAAGTCAATAACACAGAGAAAAAAAGGGGAGTCTATATACATTTGTGTGCAAAAGGCATGAGGAGGTAGGCGAATAATTACAATTTTGCAGATTAACACGAGTGATAAATGATCAGATGGTCATGTACAGGTAGAGATATTGGTGTGCAAAAGAGCAGAAAAGTAAATAAATAAAAACAGTATGGGGATGAGGTAGGTAAAAATGGGTGGGCTATTTACCGATAGTGGAGGATATTTTGTACTGTACTTTGCGGATGTTTGCTCGCCACTGCTGCAGGCTACAGCGTCTCCCTGTTTTTTAAATGTAGGTGTAGGGATTTTAATACTGCAATTTCACTTAGTCATTTCCATGAAAGTGAAACATATGCAACCTTCATGTTAATGTTTCATGTTTGTCAAAAGCCACGTCTTATCCCTTTTCTCTAAGATAAAATGTTCTTGAAATTGCAGACGTTTACAGGATATACACTGAGTGTACAGAACGTTAGGAACACCTTTCTAACATTGAGTTGCACCCTCTTTTGCCATCGGTACAGCCTCAATTCGTCGGGGCAAGGACTCTGCAAGGTGTCAAGCATTCCACAAGGACTCTGCAAGGTGTCAAGCATTCCACAAGGAGGCTGTTCCATGTTGACGCCAATGCTTCCCGCAGTTGTCAAGTTGACTGGATGTCCGTAGGGTGGTGGACCAATTTTGATACACGGGAAACTGTTGAGCGTGACAGGTTGATGGATAAGCTTTTGTTGAAACCATATAGAACCTACAATAAAAGTGAGATGTTGCTCTGTTTCACATGCATGGAAGCTCGTGGATCCATCTGAAAAGAGGGGTGCTTTATATAAATGCATGAATGCAAGATTGGAAGGACTTGTGTATGGTTGTTGGTTGTATAGTATTTGGCTGTTTTGTTTTTTCAAGCACATGCTTACGTCCTGTGTTACAGCACTGTCACTGATGAATGAGCTGGTCAGGGTGGGGGGCTGGATGAGGCCAATAGTTGCTTGTGGTAACAAGGAACGAATGTGATTGACAACTTACTGTACCATGACTTATACAATGATAGGGAGAGAACACCCACCTAAATGCATAGGTATACCCACACATTAGCTAGTAAATAACACCTCTATTTTTAACAATGAGAAAGGGTCCGACAAAGGGAAATTATGTCTCATAGGTAATATATCTATTTTATAACATGTTTGTCTCATTTCATTTGAGACAATAAACATGCTAAAGAGTTGCAATGGAGTCTAGACTCTAAATGGGATAAGAAGTAATTCATTCAACAGCCAGGCATTATCAGTTCTCCCAGGATTTTGAACTATGAATGGAGTTATTGGGCTTGCAGTTGGGGAATGTAGAGAGTTCTGAAGCAAACATCATGCAGAAAGTCAAAACTTGAGGCTATACTGGAAAAACAACCAGCGACGATGTCATGGAAACATGCCAGGCATTGAAATGAAAAAAGGTCTATCTAAACATTATTAGTAAAATGCCATTTGCAATCAGAGCTTATCACAAAAGCCCTAGGCCATGCTTGGCTTTCTCCCCTTGGCAGGAAGCAGCATGGTGGCATCAACAGAGTGTAGACTACATACAGTGAAGGCACTATCAGCAGCACATGCACATTTGCAAGTCCTATTGCTCATGCAAAACCCTGCACTGGCTTTCAAGTATTACTCATGTGTACAGCTTATGAATTTGGTAGAGACATATCAAGCTCCTGCAATTTGGCTGCCAAATGTCTTTCTAATTATTGGTCACTATAAACCTGAAAAGGTAGGATGACGTTCTGAGCTGATATTGTGTTATCTGTGCCAAATGTAATTTTACAGTCACAGTGTTCAAAAGGTGTATATAGTGCCCTCCACTAATATTGGCACACTTGGTAAATATGAGCAAAACGGGCTATGAAGAAAATGTCTTTGCTGTTTGTCCTCTTGGTCTTTCATTCAAAATATTCACAAAAATCTAACCTTTTAATTGAAGTGTAATGATTAAAATACATGTGAAAAGTTTCTGTGTGCTACATTCTTATGAGTAAAATCTAACTGAAGTATATTCGCATTCATATTTTATGTTCACCTGAGTGGTTAGGAATCCTTAAGTGTTAAGCCATGACTTCCTGTTTCACTGGGGTATATATATGAGATGTGACAGGCCAAGTTCCCATAGTCATCCATCACTATGGGAAAGACCCGAGAATACAGTAATGATGTGCAACAAAAGGTTGATGAGCTGCACGAATCAGGAAATGGCTATAAGAAAATGGCTCAACGGTTGAAAATGCCCATTTCCAATATCGGGGCAATAATTAAGAAGTTTAAAGCAACTGGAGATGTTAACAATCGGCCAGGAAGAGGACGTGTGTCTATATTGACCCCACGCACAGTGAAGAGGATGGTTAGATTGGCCAAAAAATCTCCATGATCACAGTTGGAGAATTGCAGACGTTAGTTGGGTGTTGGGGTCAGAAGTCTCAAACTACAATTAGACAACGCCTACATAACCACAAGTTGTTTGGGATGGTTGCCATAAAAAAGCCTTTGCTGTCATCAAACAACAAACTCAAGCGCCTACAGTTTGCCAAATGTTACTGGAACTTTCAATGGGACCGGATTCTATGGTCAGATGAGGACGAAATAGAGCTTTTTGGAAACAAACACCAGATGTGGGTTTGGCATAGACAGAAACATATCCATGCAGAAAATGACCACATCCTCATTGTGAAGTATGGTGGTGGATCTTTGTTGTAGGCCTGTATTTCTTCCAAAGGACCTGGACAACTTGTTAGGATACATGGTATCATGGACTATATCAAGTACCAGCAGATATTAAATCAAAACCTGACTGCCTCTGCCAGGAAGTTTAAACTGGGCCGTGGTTGGATCTTCCAGCAGGACAATGATCCAAAGCACACCTCAAATCAACACACATTGTTCACTGATCACAGAACCAAGGTTTTGCCATGGCCATCTCAGTCCCCTGACCTAAACCCCATAGAAAACCTGTGGGATGAGTTGAAGAGGAGAGTCCACAAGTGTGGAACTCTGAATCTGAAGGATCTGGAGAGATTCTGTACAGAGGAATGGTCTCAGATTCCTAGCCATGTGTTCTCCAACCTCATTACTCATTATAGGAGAAGACTCAGAGATGTTAATTATGTTAAACAATAATATAAAAAAATCACTGCCCATTTTGCTCATATTTACCAAGCATGCCAATATTAGTGGTGCGCTCTGTATCTTGGTAGTCTGTGTATGATGGCAATACACTGCTTTCTTTTTCTTTTCCCCTTTACATTTGAGAAATTGATCATGTCTATATTCAATGTCATACTACAGACGTACTACGTAACTCAAATGATACACTGCCAGTTATTTCTAATGGAGTCTTTTTACCATGACCGTAGTGGGGAGAGTGGAGCAGGAAAGACGGAGAGCACCAAGCTGCTGCTCAGACAGATCATGGAGCTGTGCAGAGCCAACTCTCAGCTGGAGCAACAGATATTACAGGTAAGACCTCATACCTACCCCAATATATGTCAAGAAAGACATTTGTAATTATCTTATTATCTAATGCTAACACAGAGCAACATATATTGCCAGTAAGCTAGAGCTCTATTATATCTATAATAATGCTCACTTACACTGAGTATAGCAAACATTAGGAACAACTTCCTAATATTGAGCCAGGGATGCTGGCCCATGTTGTCTTCAATGCTTCCCACAGTTGTCAAGTTGGCTGGATGTCCTTTGGGTGGTGGACCCTACTTGATACACACGGGAAACTATTTAGTGTGAAAAACCCAGCAGAGTTGCAGTTCTTGACACAAACCGTTGCGCCTGGCACCTACTATCATACCCTGTTCAATGGCACTTAAATATTTTGTCTTGTCCATTCATCCTCTGAATGGCACACAAACACTATCCATATCTCAAGGCTTTTTAACCTGTCTCCTCCCCTTCATCTACACAGATTTAAAGTGGATTGAGCAAGTGACTTCAATAAGGGATCATAGCTTTTACCTGGATTCACCTGATCATTCTATGCCTGTGCCCAAGAACACTAAGATAACCTGCCTAAATGATTACCGTCCCGTAGCACTCACGTCTGTAGCCATGAAGTGCTTTGAAAAGCTGGTCATGGCTCACATTAACACCATTATCCCAGAAACCCTAGACCCACTCGAATTTGCATACCGACCCAACCGATGCACAGATGATGCGATCTCTATTGCACTCCACACTGCCCTTTCCCACCTGGACAAAAGGAACTCCTATGCGAGAATGCTATTCATTGACTACAACTCAGCGTTCAACACCATAGTACCCTCAAAGCTCATCAATAAGCTAAGGATCCTGTGAATAAACACCTCCCTCTGCAACTGGATCATAGACTTCCTGATGGGCCACCCCCAGGTAGTAAGGGTAGGTAGCAACACATCCGCCATGCTGATCCACAACACAGGGGCCCCTCAAGGGTGCAGTCCCCTCCTGTACTCACTGTTCACTCATAACTGCACGACTCCAACACTATCACTAAGTTTGCCGATGACACAACAGTCGTAGGCCTGATCACCGACAATGATGAGACAGCCTATAGGGAGGAGGTCAGAGACCTGGCCGTGTGGTGCCATGACAACCTCTCCCTCAACGTGATCAAGACTAAGGAGATGATCGTGGACTACAGGAAAAAGAGGACCGAGCACGCCCCAATTCTCATCGACGGGGCTGCAGTGGAGCAGGTTGAGAGCTTCAAGTTCCTTGGTGTCCACATCACCAGCAAACTAACATGGTCCAAGCATACCAAGACAGTCGTGAAGAGGGCACGACAAAACCTATTCCCCCTTAGGAGACTGAAAAGATTTGGCATGGGTCCTCAGATTCTCAAAAGGTTCTACAGCTGCACCATCGAGAGCATCCTGACCGGTTGCATCATTGCCTGGTATGGCAAGTGCTCGGCCTCCGACTGCAAGGCACTACAGAGGATAGTGCGAACGGCCCAGTACATCACTGGGGCCAAGCTCCCAGCCATCCAGGACCTCTATACCAGGTGGTGTCAGAGAATCGCCCTAAAAATTGTCTAAGACTCCAGCCACCCTAGTTGATAGACTGTTCTCTTTGCTACCACACGGCAAGCGGTACCAGAGCGCCTAGTGTAGGACCAAGCGGCTTCTAAACAACTTCTGCCCCCAAGCCATAATACTCCTGAACACCTAATCAAATGGCTACCCAGACCCTCTCCCCTCCCTTACGCCGCTGCTACGCTCTGTTCTCATCTATGCATGGTTACTTTAACTCTACCCACTTGTAAATATTACCTCAACTAACCGGTGTCCCCGCACATTGACTCTACCAGTACACCCCTGTGTATATAGTCTCGCTATTGTTTTTTTACTGCTGCTTTTTAATTACTTGTTACTTTTCTTAATTATACAAATATATTTTTTAACTGCATTATTGGTTAGGGGCTCGTAAGTAAGCATTTCACTAAGGTCTAATACGATTTTGATTTGTCATGTTAATATTTTGTATGCTCAGTGTATATCAGACAAATAAGAGTAATAACAATTGGGTTGGGTGCTGCAGATATGGGAGACCGATACTGCAGCTAACAGAGTAGATTGATTTCGACACAACCCTTCTACCACACCTCAGGCTTGCTCTCATACCTCAATTTAAATGAACATGGAATGGAACATTCTTCTTTTTGCCTCGAGCATAGCTGAATGGGCGTTGAATGAGGTTGCCCCAAACACTGATCCAGTTTGTCAACTTGTATACAGCAACCGTAGCACTGGCACATGAAGGATGTGTGATCACACCTTGATGACATCACCACCTTGATGCTCATCTCTGTGTGCAGATAAATATAGGGTTGGCCGGGTACTCGTGACCTGCTCAGAACACTCATTCCAACGTCTGTGAGTCAGCCATTTTTGTGAGTCATTCAGTGGAAAAAGGGCCATTTATTGTCCTACTTTGTTCTTTTACGGTCCCACCTTCAAGTTGACGTGGCTTTTATGGAGGAGAAACCATGACATGTAATGTTTGCATTAAAAAAAAATGGCCTTGATTGTTGTATTATCATAGTCCTGCCCACTTTTTAGTCAGAAGATGTAGCAGTGATAAAGATGTGTGTGTTCTAGAGGTTATAATAATCTTGAACAGGTTAGATTACCTGATGCCCCAGTGTTCACACTTCTGTTCCAACAAACAGAGCACACCATGCACTATGCAGAGACCCACACTGGGGAAATGAACCAATTAGCATAGACCTCAGTTCATTGCACACCTCTCGTAGGAACTAGTCTCCGGTTGCCTATTGTTTGCCACAGGCAAGACTCGGCAAGTTCAGTTGGCCCTAAGGCTGCCCAATTCTGATATTTTTTTCATTAATTGGTCATGTGTCTGGTTTTCTGCCACAACCCAAGAGAAACTTCCTTCCCACCATTTTGGAAACGCAAATTAAATATCATACCTGTTACATCCTCTTGGAGTCCCGACTGTGATGAGTGTAATGGTAAGCAAACAGACATGACCGATGTTTTTCTTTGGTCTCTCCTCTCTCACGCTCGAGAAGCTCTCTGTGGGAGACGAGAGGAGATGAGGCCGATGGTCTTGAGGAAAATTCTTGAAGTGTGGGAAATTCTGCCGGCCTTTCTAGGGAATTGTATCTCTGGGAGTTGGTGGGAGTGATTGGCTGGCTCCTTGGCTATGAGCTAGGGTTCAGCGAAAGCCTGTGTTTGACAAAACGTTTATATTACACTAATGTTATTCAAGGGTACATACAGTATTGATGTGATTAGAGTAGATATGGAGTTGATTATCTTGTACAGTATTTCTTAAGTCAGTATTCTGTAGTACTAGGTCCATGTACATTCACTACTTATTCTCTTACACGGAAGTGTTACAGATGCATGTTCTCTCTAGTATTCTACACCTTTTTGGAAGAGTGGGAAATGTAGTTTAACTGACCAATACTAGACAACATACAGTAAAAATGGAAATATGCTTTGCCAGAGATGGCCACATGTTCAAAGTCACTACTTTCTCTATGCCACACATTTGTGTGTGTCTGCTGAGCGCAGCAGGGAGAATTGGAAGCGCCGTAGAGGGAGCACAGAGACTTCCAGCAGTCAAAACAACACATTTTCCAGACTTGTACATCTTCCATTTCCTCGTGCTGTTCTCTTGCGTTCTTCTGATGAGTTTGGGACTAACTTAGGTTCTCCGAGTCCAAATAAACACTCATAATGCAAATTCTACAAACTATTTTTCATAACTCACTGTTCACACCAAACAATTATGTTTTATAAAGATGCTCCCTGGAACAAGTAAATAGTATTTACAACCTCACTTGACTGATCCAAAATATGGTAGAGTTTCTACCCTCTGACTGTTCTCAACAGTTGGCCGTGTAGTTGAAGGGATGGAGGAAGTGAGCATTTAGATGTGAAGTTATAAGGGTGACATACTGTATGTTGACAGGATGTCCTGTGTCATTGATTTGCCACTGGTTTGAAAAAACAAGTCCTATCTCAGCATGCGATCCTCTCAGTGTGGGGACAGCCAACTAGGACATTGGTTGCATTACAATTTGTTTAACAATATTGTTGAAAAAACAAGTCTAGTGCTCTTACTGCATTCTTCTGTATGTTTACTGTTAACTTTTGCTCACTGGTTAAGTCCTCACCACCACATCAATTCCAATGGCCTGTTAGATTTCAACACACTGACATGAGTTGTAATATCGAGTAAAAGGAGATGTCCATTTATTTTTACAGCTACAATGAGCCTGCTGTTTGTCCCTGAATAAGAGCATGTATTGTCTTCTACTTTCAACTTCCACTTCCTCTATTCTCCTGAGGTGTCAGATATAATTAATTTCCTAATTAATCCAATGACCTTTGTCTTGGGTATTCATTTCCTCCATGCAAAGTGGAGAACTCTTGATGTTGCTGCTCTGGTATTGGGGTTTCATATTAACACAGCCTTTACCTTAAAGGTTGTTTCTAGTAAAGAAACAAGAGACACTGGTCATGAATTTCATATTGTATTGCGTCCACACTACAATGTTTTAATTCTCCCCTGTGTATCAGATAATAAACCCTTGGTGTGTTTTGATGCCTAGCCTCGTGTGACAGCTGGCCAATGTTCTCTCTGATGTAATGTCGTCAGGCACACGGCTAGTGAATTACTCTAGTACTGTTGATGCCTCATGGAAGGTTGCAAATGGATGTCAAGAATCTATTTATGTCTTTATGATTCGGGCTTGGTCACGGCAAACTCCTGGCCCCATTTAGGATCACTATCATGTAAGTTCTGGAGCTGTACTAATCTTGTACTGTATGGTATTTCTAGGTGAATCCTCTGCTGGAGGCCTTTGGCAATGCCCAGACTGTGATGAATGACAACAGCAGTCGCTTCGGGAAGTACATTCAGCTGCGCTTCCACAACTCCTCAGGTGTGTGTGAAGTTTTTGAATCATTTATTGGCGTGTGCTTATGTTAAAATGAGTTTATTTATACACTTGCGAGAGAAAGTATTTCCTGTGAATTACGTGGTGATTACATTGATACGACAAAGACATTCAGATGCAGGACGACTTATTTTACCGTATAATGTGTTGTAACACTGAACCTGTATGTGTATGGTGCTGTGATCTAACAGTCAAAGGAGCTAAGATCAACGAGTACCTCCTGGAGAAGTCTCGTGTGGTCCACCAGGATGAGGGCGAGAGGAACTTCCATATCTTCTACTGCATGCTGGCGGGCATCACCCCGGAAGACAAAGACATGTATGGACTCCTGGACCCCACGCAGTACAGGTGGGTCCGACTGTGATGTAATCACTCTGCAACGTTTCCTCAACAGCATACAGTGAGTGTGGTCTGGGAATCAGTTCAAAAATACCACACTGTCATCAAGGTGTCATAGTTCACACACTCTCTATAATCACTAATAGCCATGATGTCATCTTACTGTAATGTTCTCTGCAGGGTGGGATACTGACTTAATTATTTTTTTATTCAAGCTTTATTTAGCTAGACAAGTCAATTAAGAACAAATTCTTATTTACAATGACGGCCTAGCCCGGCTGGGCCAATTGTGCGCCGCCCCATCGCGGCTGTGATACAGCCCGGAATCGAACCAGGGTCTGTAGTGACGCCTCTAGCACTGAGATGCAGTGCCTTAGACCGCTGCGCCACTTGAGAGCCCAAGCTGATTAAGCTGACTATTTTCCTGTAATAACTCATATAATATGTAGAGTAGATACAATATGTCATATTTTCTTCTTGTCACTTTCTTATCACAGTTTCAAGCTGTACCTAAGTGTGTCTAAATAATTCATATTTTTTCCTGGCATAAACCAAGGTGTTTGTTTTGAAACTATGCTATCTAGGTCTAATATTCCTGTCTTTTTTGGTACTCATGGCTTATACGAGTAGCGACCACATAGTTCTCAGTGTATATGCTACTTGTATTTCACTTCTTCTTCTTGACAGTTGAACAGGCCTGGAGTGAAATGCTAGGTATTCAAACAATGTGGTGTTTGTAGAGGCCTACCATACATTTACATTTACATTTAAGTCATTTAGCAGACGCTCTTATCCAGAGCGACTTACAAATTGGTGCATTCACCTTATGACATCCAGTGGAACAGCCACTTTACAATAGTGCATCTAAATCTTTTAAGGGGGGGGGGTGAGAAGGATTACTTCAGGGGTGTCAAAGTCAAATGGACGGAGGGCCAAATAAAAAATTTAGCTACAAGCCGAGGGCCGGACTGTTCGAATGTTCATTGAAACATTTTTAAATGACGCATATAGTCTAGTGAACCTAATTGAACCTACTGAAAACCTAACAAATATATTCCAATATGATCAGATAAATAAAGCAATATTTTCTTATGGCTCTGTCAGTAATCTTTAATTTTCAACAGACACAAAAGACAAATTTCCTTTATATAAAAATCCCCATAACATGAACATTAAATGAAAGAAACCGGTATTCAAGGCACCATCAGTAGCCTATATTTTCTATTTTAGCAAAAGTGGGCTAAATTTACTTCAAAGAAAAAAACAATAATAGCAATTTTCTATCATCCACTCAACTGAAATATTTTTAAAATATAATTGGATTGAAATACAATAAAATAAAGTGCAAAAATCTATTAATCAAAAACAACACTTTGTTTAAGGAGAAGTAACATGCAGTGAAAACAAATATTAAACTTTAACTTTTAAACTTGAACTGAGTAAAAACTCTAAATATGTGATTGCACAGTAATGTTCACTTGTTTGAGGTTGAGGGTGATACTTGGTGGTGTCCCATCTTTTCCACAAGTTCATCAATGTTCGGGGTAAGGCTCTGAGCTGAGGAAATCCTCAGAATTGAGTGGAGGTGTTCAGCAGTAAGTCGACTTCTGTGTGATGTTTTGTTCAAGTTCATCAAAGAAAACAGTTGTTCACACAGGTATGTGCTGCCAAACATAGACAACGTTTGAGCAGCCTGGATGCGCAGCTGGGGCATTGTGTCGGGGAGGAAACGGGCGAACTCCGCAGCACCCACTGCCGCATATTTTGCCCTCAGTGCATCATTGCATTGGAGGTCAATCAACTCCATTTGGAGGTTTGGTGGTGAGCTTTCCACGTCAACAGCAAATGGGTTACCGAGCAGTTCCAACCTGCTTTTGTGCTTCAAAGTCAGCAAATCGGCGTCGAAAGTCAGCGGCAAGCATACCTATTTTATCAGCCAACTGTGCGCTCGGGAACGCACTGGTAGAGAGCTTCTCTTTCATGGTCTGGCAGCTGGGAAAGTGGCTCAAATTTTCTTTCCGCATCTGCGTCTCCCACAGAGTCAGTTTGGTTTTAAATGCCTTCACTGTACTGTACATATCAGAGATGACACGATCCCGACCCTGCAGCTGCAAGTTCATTGCATTCAGATGACTCGTAATGTCACACAGAAAAGCCATTTCACACAGAAACATTTCGTCTCGGAGTTGTGTTGTGTCTTTCCCTTTGCTGTCCAAGAACAGACAAATCTCCTCACGAAGCTCGAAACATCTTTGAAGCACCTTTCCCTGGCTTAGCCATCGCACCTCTGTGTGATAAGGCAAATCACCATGCTCCGTTTCTAACTCCGTCAGAAATGCCTTGAACTGGCGGTGATTCAAACCTTTGGCTCTGATAAAGTTAACTGTGCGCGTGATGATGCTCATTACATGCTCCATTTTCAAGGCTTTACCGCACAACGCTTCCTGGTGTATGATACAATGATAAGCTGTCAGCTCACCTGTCGCGTTTTCCTCTTGCATCTTTTCCCGTATCTTCGCCACCAGTCCGCTCCTGTGTCCACACATCGCAGGTGCTCCGTCGGTTGTCAAACCCACGAGTTTTTCCCAAGGCAGCTCCATCTCATTTACACATCTTGACACCTCTTCATACAAATCATGCCCCGTAGTTGTGCCATGCATAGGACGTAAAGCCAAAAACTCCTCTGTCACGCTTAGGCTGGAGTCCACTCCGCGGATGAAAATTGACAACTGGGCAATGTCAGAAATGTCGGTGCTCTCATCCACAGCCAAGGAATATGCAATGAAATCTTTTCCCTTTTTCACAAGCTGCTCTTTTAGATTGATGGACAACTGGTCTACTCTCTCGGCAATGGTGTTTCTGCTCAGACTCACATTTAAAAAGAGTTGCCTTTTTTCTGGGCAAACTTCGTCACAAACTTTAATCATGCAGTTTTTGATGAAATCCCCTCCGTAAATGGCCGGGCTGATTTAGCGATCTCTTCTGCCAAAATAAAACTGGCCTTGACAGCAGCCTGGCCTTGTGATTTGGCTTTTTTGAACAGAGCCTGTCGAGATTTGAGGCCTCGTTTTAATTCCTCTGCCTTTTGTAGCCTTTGTTCCATGTCCATATTCTTGTTTTTGTCCGCGTGTTTCGTTTCATAATGTCGTCTCAGATTATACTCTTTCAGTACCGCCACACTTTCTCCACACAGAAGACACACAGGTTTTCCAGCTACCTCCGTGAACAAATACTCCGACTCCCACCTTGTTTGAAACCCCGGTTCTCAGTGTCCACCTTCCGTTTTGCCATTTTTGATGGGTATCTGAAAGTTAATTTTACTGTGATGCTGACAACTGCTGTGCCAATAAATATTGAAATGAAGCAGCCTACTGCTCGGTGCGTCACCGTTGCATTGTGGGAAATGTAGTATTGGTGCGTGTAAAAGATCTGCGGGCTGCCGGCTTGCTGCGGTCTGCGGGCCGGTTCTAATAATAAATCAAGATCATCCCAGGGGCCGTAAAAAACCTTCTCGCGGGCCGGATGTGGCCCGCGGGCCTTGACTCTGACATATGTGGATTACTTGATCCTATCCTAGGTATTCCTTAAAGAGGTGGGAATACCTAGGATAGGATAAAGTAATTACCATAAAATGTAGTTGTTGTGCCCTACAATAGTGGGTACCCTACTATGTTGTACAGCCTTTACAATACAGTGCACCTATGTAGAAGCCTCAAAGTGTTTGTCTATCAGAGATGCATAATGTATATCATGTATTTACCCTCATTCCTTCATATGAAGCCTATGTGTGTGTAGTTATCTGTGCTCACCCATCAGATCTGTATAAATGTGTTTCTGTGGCTGTGTCTGTCAGGTATCTGAATGGGCGGTATGGCTCGGAGGACATAGTAAGGAAATGGGGGGAGAAGTACAGTGAGGTGTGTAACGCCATGGACATGGTGGGATTTGAGGAACAGGTAAGACCTCTCATTGGAAAAATCTTTCTCATCTTCTTACAGTATATCGGTCATAAAAGCAAACTCATATTGTCCGTATTGCCATGGGCTGGGATTTCACATTTTCTCCATGAACATCTGAATGTACTTTAATGTTTGACTAATTGGTTGATTGACCGATAAACGAATGGGTTGATGAATATGTTGATTAACCAAAAGATAATTGACCAATTGATTTGATGATTGATTGATTGACTGACAAAATGGACTGATATATATGTATATGTTGTGTCATCAGGAGAAGGTAGACATGATGACCATTCTAGCAGGGATCCTTTCTCTGGGAAACATCATGTTTGAGCCCACAGAGACCGACGCTCTCAGGGTCACCGACAAGTCCATGGGCTGGCTCAAAGCCACAGCTGTGAGTCTACTCTACAGCCTCCTCTCCTTTTCTTTCATCCCGTCTTATTTTACTTAACAAGACAATTATTTGGATCAGGGCTTTCCAACTTTCCTGGAGAGCTACCCTCCTGTAGGTTTTCGTTCCAGTTACTATAACCTGATTCAGCTTACCAACCAGCTAATTACTAGAATCAGTTGAGCTAGATAACCTACAGGACGGTAGCTCTCCACGAACAGGGTTGGAGAGCCATGGTTTAGATACTGTCTCAATTATTAACAACTTGAGGATGATCTCTTTTTTTTATGTTTATGGATTGATGAATAATCCATAAATTCACCTTTGTCCTTTTTGTCAATTTATTCACCTTTGTCCTTGTTTGTCAACGGTTCCCTTTATCTGAAGTACAGTAATTACAGAAGCAACTGTCTGTTAACATTTACAATTTCCTTATTGACCTGTGGGTGTTTTCCAAATAGGCAATTCACATTTAGCTTGTTTTCCTCGAATAGTTTCATCCCTGACCTTGACATAACAAAAGAGAGACTTCAAGAACATTTCCAACAGTAGAAGAGTCCATGTGTTGGACTAATAATAATAGATTTTAGTAAGTTACAATTCATATAAGGAAATCAGTCAATTGAAAGAAATTAGACCCTAATCTGTGGATTTCACATGACTGGGCAAGGGTGCAGCCATGGGTGGGCCACTTGGGAGCCAGGGCCCAGACAATCAGAATGAGTTTTCCCCCACAAAAGGGCTTTATTACAGACAGAAATACTTTGACGCACCCCCTCAGACGAAGCTGTATGTGGAGGTCCTGGGCTGGCGTGGTTACACGTGGTCTGCTGTTGTGAGGCCGTTTGGACGTACTGCCAAATTCTCAAAAACAACATTGGAGGCAGCTTATGGTAGATAAATGAACATGAAATGGTGGACATTCCTGCAGTCAGCATGCCAATTGCATGCTCCCTCAACTTGAGGCATCTGTGTTGTGTGATAAAACTGCACATTTTAGAGTGGCCTGTTATTGTCCCCAGCACAAGGTGCACCTGTGATCATGCTGTTTAATCAACTTATTGATATGACACACCTGTCAGGTGGATGGATTATCTTGGCAAAGGAGAAATGCTCACTAAAGGATATAAACAAATTTGTGGTCAATTTGAGAAAAATAATATCTTTGTGCATATGGAACATTTCTGGGATCTTTTATTTCTGCTCATGAAACATGGGACCAACACTGTACATGTTGTGTTTATATATATTTTATATAGTACCTTTCATTACAATGAGCATCTCAAAGTCCCTTACAAAATAAACTTATAGCGTTCTGGTAGTTATTGGACGATGGTCTTCCACAACTTCAGATGAAAGGTTGAGACAGTTCAGAAGGGCAGTAGGCCTAGCTTGAGTGGCGGGAGCTGCAATGGTAGCGGGATGGAGGGAGATCAGTCTGGTCCGGAGCTCTTCATCGGGCACCTTGTCTCCTGTTCCTCCTCCTCCGTAGGTAGGTTGGTTCGTTAACTAACGAAATTGTAGCAACCAGCTGGGTGAAGCTTCGGCAATTGTTAAAGCGGCAGAAGACTAGGCGAGCCTCTCATCTCCTCACACTGCAGGCCACAGCCTTCTAGAAACCGGGGCAGGTGGCACAAAAAGCCGGTGCTGTGTTTCATCATTTAAAATGATTGCGTAGCCAGACAGCTAGCTAGCCAATCCAGACAAACAAACAAATTTGCCAATAGCCCAGCAACTCCATTAGTCAATACCACCAGTCAGATATTTTAACTTGGCAACAGTCAGGAAGTTGTATATTTACATACTTATGTACAGGAGCTCTCAGTTTAGGCTGCTTCACTGATCCATTATAGTGGTTTAAACAGCAGATGAGAGGTGTCCAAGGACTACGGTTGGGGGAAAAACTAGTGTTGTCAGTCCTGAGCATTCATAGTAAAATAAACAAGGGGATTGTTGCGCTAATTGCTACAGTCCTCACATAAAGACCATGGACCGTTCTAACATGGGCAGCTGCTTGCTCCTGGAGACACAGTGTAGACCCTTTTTTTAGCGAAAGGGGTGTGTGTTTCTTGATGTGCTGTTCAACTAGTTTGCGTGTGTATGTGCATTATATTTAAACGTTCTACTGTGTCCGTTAGTTTATGCATAGATGCACAGATCCACAGGTGATAGTGGCGTGTGTGTGTGCATACATACGTGTACCTTCTATTTAAACAGGTGAATGATTGCCCCCTCCTCCACAGTAACTCCCCCATAAGCAGCCTCCCAGGCAGGCTGGCGGTGGTGGGCTGAGCCGACATCTGGCCAGCTCAGATAAGACACAGTGCTTATAAAAGGTCACGAGGGGCTATATTTGGAGTTGAATGGAGAGGTATTGCTCACAATGCTAGGTGTACTTCCAACTGACGTAGGATCAGCTGCCCTTTGCCCAGTTTTAAAAACAACTTCACAGATCCTGGTTATTGAGGTGATTCTAGCTCTAACAGCAGGGGTGATTTATTTGTATTTATTTCACCTTTATTTAACCAGGTAGGCCAGTTGAGACAGGTTCTCATTTACAACTGCGACCTGGCCAAGATAAAGCAAAGCAGTGCAACAAAAACAACAGAGTGGCACATAAACAAACGTACAGTCAATAACATAATAGAAAAGAAAAATATTAAATCTATGTGCAGTGTGTGCAAATGTAGGGAGGTAGGCAATAAATAGGTCATTAATACTAGAGTGATAGATGTGCAGATGATGATGATGATGTGCAAGTAGAGATACTGGGGTGCAAAGAGCAAGAGGGTATGTAATAATATGGGGATGAGGTAGTTGGGTGTGCTATTTACAGATTGGCTGTGTACAGGTACAGTGATTGGTAAGCTGCTCTGACAGCTGATGCTTAAAGTTTGAGAGGGAGATCTAAGACTCCAGCTTCAGTGATTTTTGCAATTCGTTCCAGTCATTGGCAACAGAGTAATTGGGGCGGCAGGTAGCCTAGTAGTTAGATCTTTGGACTAGTAACCGAAAGGTTGCAAGATCAAATCCCCGAGCTGACAAGGTAAAAAAAAAAAGAATACTCTGTTGTTCTGCCCCTGAACAAGGTAGTTAACCCAGTGTTCCTTGGCCGTCATTGAAAATAAGAATTTGTTCTTAACTGACTTGCCTAGTTAAATACATTAAAAAAAAAATGTTTTAAGTGTTGGCCTCGGGAATGCAATATACCTGCTGGTATAGACTTATAGATGACCTGGCGAGAGCATACAGGTTGCAGTGGTGGGTAGTATTATGGGGCTTTGGTGACAAAACGGAAGGCACTGTGATAGTCTACATCCAGTTTGCTGAGTAGAGTGCTGGGGGCTGTAAGTTGATTAAACAGCATGATCACAGGTGCACCTTGTGCTGGGGACAATAACAGGCCTCTGTTTTGTAAATGACATCACCGAAGTCAAGGATCGGTAGGATAGTCAGTTTTAATAGGGTTTGTTTGGCAGCATGAGTGAAGGAGTCTTTGTTGCGATATATGAAGCCAATTCTAGATTTAATTTTGATTTTGAGATGCTTAATGTGAGTCTGGAAGGAGAGTTTACAGTCTAACCAGACACCTAGGTATTTGTAGTTGTCCGCATATTCTAGGTCAGAACCGTCCAGAGTAGTGATGTTAGTTAGGAGGGTGTGGGCAGCAATCGGTTGAAGAGCATGCATTTAGTTTTACTAGCATTTAAGAGCAGTTGGAGGCCACGGAAGTAGGGTTGTATGGCATTCAAGCTCGTTTGGCGGTTTAACACAGTGTCCAAAGAAGGGCCAGAAGTATACAGAATGGTGTCGTCTGCGTAGAGGTGGATCAGAGAATCACCAGCAGCAAGAGTGACATCATTGATATATACAGAGAAAAGATTCGGCCCAAGAATTGAACCCTGTGGCACCCCCATAGCGACTGCCAGAGGTCAGGACAACCGGCCCTCCGATTTGACACACTGAACTCTGTCTGAGAAGTAGTTGGTAAACCAGGCGAGGCAGTCATTTGAGAAGCCAAGGCTATTGAGTCTGCCGATAAGAATGCGGTGATTGACAGAGTCGAAAGCCGTGGCCAGGTCAATGAATATGGCTGCACAGTACTGTCTTTTATCGATGGCGGTTATGATATTGTTTAGGACCTTGTGGCTGAGGTGCACCCATGACCAGCTTGGAAACCAGATTGCAGTGGAGAAGATACGGTGGGATTCGAAGTGGTCGGTGAACTGTTTAATAACCTTGGCTTTCGAAGATTTTAGAAAGGCAGGGCAGGATGGATATAGGTCTAACAGTTTGGGTCTAGAGTGTCTCCCCCTTGAAGAGGAGGATGACCGCGGCAGCTTTCCAATCTTTTGGGGATCTCAGACAATACGAAGAGAGGTTGAACAGGCTAGCAATAGGGGTTGCAACAATTTCGGCTGATAATTTTAGAGAGGGTCCAGATTGTCTAGCCCAGCTGTTTTTTAGGGATCCAGATTTTGCAGCTAGCAGCAAGGGTGATTAGAGCATGCTAGCAGCAAGGGTGATTAGAGCATGCTAGCAGCAAGGGTGATTAGAGCATGCTAGCAGCAAGGGTGATTAGAGCATGCTAGCAGCAAGGGTGATTAGAGCATGCTAGCAGCAAGGGTGATTAGAGCATGCTAGCGGCAAGGGTGATTAGGCATGCTAGCAGCAAGGGTGATTAGGGCATGCTAGCAGCAAGGGTGATTAGAGCATGCTAGCAGCAGGCGTCTGATCACCGATATTGTTTCTCCTTTCGTGATGCTAATGCTAAACTGTTGCTAATATAGACAAACCCAAAATGTTGGGTTGCTGACTCTGGTCCGCTGAATATTACTGGGTATACAGACTTGAGCCGAATGTATATTTTGATTGAACTATACATTTTGAGGGCTAATTAGTAATAAAGTAGTACTACATTGTGAAATCTACAGCACTTGGTCTGTTTCCCCTTTTGAAATTGATTAATTGAAAGTATCGTTGTGTGAGGATGGCCTTTGTTTGATATCTGGCAGGAATTTTGCATGCCTAGCATTGCCATGACCTTAGCTTTGCATGTTCAATAGGGCCACTTCTGGGTTAAAGGGGCCTTGGGGCTAGCATGGAGGTTGCTTTTGGTTGAAATGTGTGTCACTCACTATACCAGTGTATCACTTTATATCAGTGGTCTAAATGTTTAAGTGTTTATTTATGAACCTAGCAGTGATTTTTTTGTTGTTGTTGTGTGTAAAATATAACCTGTCTGCTTTGTGCACTTTCTATTTAGACCTATGTTTTTGTGTGTGATTAATATTTCTGTGTGTTTGCCTTCTCAGGGTCAGTTTGGGGTGCAGGAGGAGGAGTTGCTGAGGAGTCTGACCTGTACTCTGTCTGTGATGAGAGGAGAGGCCATCCGCAGGCTGCACAACCAGCAGCAGGCTGAGGGTAAGGAGAAAACACTCAAGCACTGGTCCGGGATCAACTTTCCCTACCACCATCACCTTAGCCATTACGAAGGAGGGCCTGAGTTAGTATTAACCACCATGGATACTAACTGTTCCATGGTGGTTAATGCTGGGTCCGGTTTCCTCTTTCACTGGGTCTTTCCATGAAACTGGAGAGCACAATGTTTGTGTAGCTACATACCTGACAATGCTAGAACACAAGTATGAACATAACAGGATACGGTTTCGTACAATCAATGTGGTATGTCTTTAGCGCTTATTACTAGTGCCAACCAGGCATGTCCTTAAGGTACTTGGACAGCTTTGAGTTTTCACCCTAATGGTTAAGGCTGGGATTTAGGGAGGGTAAGCTGACCACAACTTCCTCCTAGAGTATTTAAATAAGGCCCATGTTTGGCTGACCAACTAGTGCAAATAGAGACAGCTTTTAGCATCAATGGGAGTGGGAAAAAAAGGAGCAAAAACTCAATATGGAAATGCTATTAATGTTTTCAAGAGAGCTTGACTCCATTAATATGTTGTGTATTTGCAGATGCCAGGGACTCCATCGCCAAAGTGGCTTACGGGAGAGTATTCGGCTGGATCGTCAGTAAAGTTAACGAACTGCTGGCTCCCAACGTTGACTTTGACGTTGAGCTCAGTGAAATAGGTGAGTTTCAAGGGGAAACTTTTAAGGCTTCAAATGTAATAAAATTGCTAAACATATGTTTTCTTCATCGCAAGTAGAGATGGTCGATGTCAGATCGACTGTTCTATTTTCTTGTTCTATAATACAGGTATCCTCGACATCTTCGGGTTTGAGAATTTTGCTGTTAACCGTTTTGAGCAGCTCTGCATCAACCTGGCCAATGAACAGCTGCAGTACTTCTTTAACCATGTAAGTGTAAATATCATTGCCACAAGGAAGTAGCCCTGTAATCTAGGGTGTTTCTCTATTTAAGTCCCATAAAATGACAGCCTGTAGGGTTTGTTAACTTGAGACCCAAACATTTAACACAAACATGTGGCCAGCTTGTCTCTTTATTTAGTATTAGTGGAGGAACAGGAACATTGTGAAGATAAGTCTACAATAGGTTCTGCTTTTTGAAATGGCTATAAATGCATATTCAGTGAAAGGCTTCAGAAAAATGAATTAGGTCCGAAAGTATTCAAACCCCTTGACTTTTTCCACATTTTGTTGTGTTGTAGCCTGAATTTAAAATGTAGTAAATGTAGATGTTGTGTCACTGATCTACACACAATACCCCATAATGTCAGTGGAATTATATTTGTGATTTAATGGCTGTGATGGGAGACAACTGAGGATGGATCAAAAACGTGTTTACTTCACAATACTAACCTACAAGAAGTGAGCCTGTAAAGAATACAAATAATGCAAACAGGAGGCATGTTTTGGAATAAGGCACTAAAGTAAAACTACAAAAAAGTGTCCAAGAAATGTACTTTATGTCCTGCGTACACAGCCTTATGTTTGGGGAAAATCCAACACAACACATTACTGAGTACCAGTCTATATTTTCAAGCATAGTGGTGGCTGCATCATGTTAAGGATATGCTTGCAATCGTTAAGGACAGGGAAGTTTTTCAGGATTAAAAAAAAAACGGAATGGAGCTAAGCACAGGAAAAATCCTAGAGGAAAAGCTGGTTGTCTGCTTTGCACCAGACACTGGGAGATGAATTCACCTTTCAGCAGGACAATAACCTAAGGCCAAATGTACACTAGGTTTGCTTACCAAAATGACAGTGAATGTTCCTGTGTGACCACTTGAACATCTATGGCAAGACCTGAAAATGGTTGTCTAGCAATGATCAACAACCAATTTGACAAAGATTGAAGAATTTTGAAAATAATAATGGGCAAGTGTTGCACAATCCTGGTGTGGAAAACTCTTAGAGACTTACCCAGAAAGACTCACAGCTGAAATTGCTGCCAAAGCTGCTTCTACAAAGTATTGACTCAGGGGTGTGAATACTTATGTAAATGTCCTATTTCTGTATTTAATTTTTAATACATTTGCAAACATTGAGTTTTGTGTGTAGATGGGTGAGAAAAATACATTTTATACATTTTCAGTTCAGGCTGTAACGCAACAAACTCTGGAATAAGTCAAGGGGTATGCACACTTTCTGAAGACACTGTACATATGCAGGTGATTATGGAGTTAAAGACAGCTTATTTTTACTAGTCATGCTGCTGTAGTTTGGAGCACCATGCTCTACTAGTTAATATTACACAATTTACCTGTTGGGCCTTTTTTCAGAACCATGTGAGCACTGAGTATATTGGTTCAAATGTATTGTCCACAAGTCCCACAAACAGTATTTGATACAAATCCAACAAATGCCCACAAACCTTTTTGAGTAGATTTCCTGATATACTTGACTTGCACATTGATAAACATGACACCAGATCAGGAAGCGCAGGCTTTACTTTCTCCCTTAGGACTGAAATGTGAGGCCTCATCACCACCAGCCATGAAATCTCCCCTTAACCCCTTTTCTTTTGACATACAAAATGTTTATATGAAAGGGGTTTGTGTTTAATCTCTTGTTCCGCTTTCTGAAATTGCAGCACATATTCCACTCTGTCATTTACAGCTTTTGAGTACTTCGCTGGGTGGGGATAGAAATCTGATTATGATTATTTATCATTGTCGGATCACTACACTGCATTATACGCTGAGTGTACAAAACATTAAGAACAATTTCCTAATATTGAGTTGCATCCCCTTGCCCTCAGAACAGCCTCAATTCGTTGGTGCATGGACTCTACAAGGTATCAAGCGATCCACAGGGATGCTGGCCCATGTTGACTCCAATGCTTCCCACAGTTGTGTCAAGTTGGCTGGATGTCCTTTGGGTGGTGGACCGTTCTTAATAGACACAGAAAACTGTTGTGCACGAGAAACCCAGCAGCGTACCCTGTTCAAAGGCACTTAAATCTTTTGTCTTGCCCATTCACCCTCTGAATGGCACACGAACACAATCCATGTCTCAAGGCTTAAAAATCCTTCTTTGACCTGCCTCCTCCCCTTCATCTACACTGATTTTAAATGGATCTTAAACAGTTACATCAACAAGGGATCATAGCTTTCAACTGGGTTCATCTGGTCAGTCTATGTCATTGAAAGAGCAGGTGTTCTTAATGTTTTGTGCTGTCATTCTATTGGAGTGGACTACATTATTTACACTGAACAAAAAATATAAACTGCACATGCATCAATTTCAAAATGTTTACTGAGTTAGAGTTCATATAAGGAAATCAGTCAAATGAAACAAATTCATTCGGCCCTAATCTATGGATTTCACATGACTGGGAATAGAGATATGCATCTGTTGGTCACAGATACCTTAACATCTCTTGGATATGTGTGTCCCACCTGGCCAAAAGACAAAGTGAATTCAGAGCGCCAAATTCAAATAAATTACTATAAAAATAAAACGTTCATGAAATCACACATGTAAGATAGCAAATTAAAGCTTCACGTGTTGTGAATCCAGCCAACATGTCAGATTTCAAAAGGCTTTTCGGCGAAAGCCAACGATGCTATTGTCTGAGAGAAGCATGTTCAATCTATGGCAAGAGAGAGAGAACATATTTCAACCCTGCAGGCGCGACACAAAACGCAGAAATAAAAATATAAATCATGCCTTACCTTTGACGAGCTTCTTCTGTTGGCACTCCAATATGTCCCATAAACATCACCAATGTTCCTTTTTGTTCGATTAATTCTAATATAATAATAATAATATAATTCTGTCGATATATATCCAAAATGTCCATTTTATTTGGCGCGTTTGATCCAGAAAAACACTGGTTCCAACTTGCTCAACGTGACTGCAAAATATCTCAAAAGTTACCTGTAAACTTTGCCAAAACATTTCAAACTACTTTTGTAATACAACTTTAGGTATTTTTTAAAGTAAATAATCGATATAATTGAAGACGGGATGATCTGTGTTCAATACCGGAAGAAAACAAACTGACGCTACCTTTCTGGTCACGTGCCTCTAACAAACAGTACACTTGAAGTGACCCTTGTTTTGAACAGGGCTACTTCTTCATTACACAAAGGAAAAACCTCAACCAAATTCTAAAGACTGTTGACACATCCAGTGGAAGCGGTAGGAACTGCAAGAAGATCCCTTAGAAATCTGGATTCCCAATGAAAACCCATTGAAAAGAGTGACCTCAATTTTTTTTCAAATCTGAATGGTTTTTCCTCTGGGTTTCGCCTGCTACATAAGTTATGTTATATTCACAGACATGATTCAAACAGTTTTAGAAACTTTAGAGTATTCTATCCAAATATCCTACTAATAATATGCATATCTTATCTTCTGGGGATGAGTAGCAGGCAGTTGAATTTGGGCATGCATTTCATCCGGACGTGAAAATACTGCCCCCTGTCACCAAGAAGTTAAAAAAAGGTAGGGGCATGAATCAGAAAAATAGTCAGTATCTGGTGTGACCACCACACATCTCCTTCGCGTAGAGTTGATCAGGCTGTTGATTGTGTCCTGTGGAATGTTGTCTCACTACTCTTCAATGGCGATGTGAAGTTGATGGATATTGGCAGAAACTGGAACACGCTGTCGTATGTGTTGATCCAGAGCATCCTAAACATGCTCAATTGGTGACATGTCTGGTGAGTATGCGGGCCATGGAAGACCTGGGACATTTTCAGCTTCCAGAAATTGTGACCAGATCCTTGCGACATGTGGACATGGGGAGGATGAATGGCACCACAATGGGCCTCAGGTTCTCGTCACAGTATCTCTGTGCAGTCAAATTGCCATCGATAAAATACAATTGTGTTCATTGTCCGTAGCTTATGCCTGCCCATACCATAACCCCACCACCACCATGGGGCGCTCTGTTCACGATGTTGACATCAGCAAACTGCTGGCCCACATGACGCCCACATCTGCCCGGTACAGTTGAAATCGGGATTCATCCATGAAGAGCACACTTCTCCAGCGTGCCAGTGGCCATCAACGGTAAGCATTTGCTCTCTGAAGTTGGTTACGACACTGAACTGCAGTCAGGTCAAGACCCTGGTGAGATCAATGAGCACGCAGATGAGCTTCACTGAGATGGTTTCTGACAGTTTGTGCAGAAATTCTTTGGTTGTGCAAACCCTCAGTTTAATCAGCTGTCTGGGTGGCTGGTCTCAGATGGTAGAGAAATTAACATAATTATTTGTCAACAGCTATGGTGGACATTCCTGCAGTCAGCATGCCAATTGCGCGCTCCCTCAACTTTACAAATCTGTGGCATTGTGTTGTATGCCAAATTGCACATTTTAGTGGCCTTTTATTGTCGAGAGCATAAGGTGCACCTGTGTAATGACCATGCTGTTTAATCAGCATATTGATATGCCACACATGTCAGGTGAGAAATGCTCACTAACAGGGATATAAACAAATAGAGCAATAGCTTTTTGTGCGTACGGAACATTTCTGGACGTTTTTATTTCGACTCATGAAACATGGGACCAACACTTTACATGTTGCAGTTATATTTTGGTTCAGTGTAATTTATTGCATAAGACTTCTTATGGCAATTTTGTGACTGAAGGCAACACACAATTGAATGTGCCAACTTCTAATGAAATGATTAGGCAAAGCACTTCTGAAAGAAAGTGTGAATACCTGTTGTAATTTTGTTTTTCGTTCATACGTCTTCGCATGTATTTTGTTGTCCTACAGCACATCTTTCTGATGGAGCAGAATGAATACAAGGAGGAGGGCATCGAGTGGGAATCCATTTCCTTCAAAGACAACAAGCCTATCCTGGTAAAAATATATTTCCTCTCGTTTCTCATCACTTAGTATTCTTTTTCTCTCTCAACCTTTTTCTTTCCCCCTCCCTCTCTCCGTTTCCCTCCCATCTCTCTCAGTAATAACACAGACTGGTTGTTTAAACACAGTGTGAGTCTGCCAGACAGACCAGAACAAAGTGACCGAGACCCCAGGAAGGGGTTATGCTGACGGGGCAGTGTTCAGTCACATACCAGGAGCTTAATGGGCACTTCTGCTTTTAGCCTGTGGCATCCTCATCTGTCTATATGGATGCCACTGGTTTCATTTGGCCAAGAATAGTGTCCCTGTCCAATGCTGAAGGTATGAGTACAGCCAGTCTGTAAGCTATGGGATAAGATGGACACATTAGTTGTTGTGGGAAGGATTCTAACTCGAGTTAGGATTGGGCCTAGGCGATTATTGCACAACCTGGATCCACAGCTCCTGTTCTGTGTACCTACTCTAAGTCCTAATGCCTACAGAGCACTATACAACTTGTAGAGCATTTTACAGTGCAGGGGCCATAGTCAATAAAGATCGGGAACAAGGTTTTCAGGATAGGACTAAAATATATGAACCTTGTACTGTGAGAAGGCATGTTTTAAAGTCATGTAGTTGTGTACCATGTTTCAATCAGTTAACAGTTGGCAAGATTAACTCAAATATGCATTTTCACAGTAAAGAACTGTATTTGTTTAGGTGTTTTTCCTACAACTAATGAATTTGATGTGCTTCTCTCCCGTAGGACCTGTTCCTCACTAAACCCATTGGAATCCTTTCTCTCCTGGATGAGCAGAGTGCCTTTCCCCAGGTACCTAAGTGGTCTCCATACAGTTTTTTTTTGAGAAATTACCTCCCCTACATCTTTGTCTTAATGTATATGTATTCATTCTAATTTCTTTCACTATTTGTGCCCTCAGGCGTCAGACAGAGACTTTGTGGACAAGTTGAACAGTAAATTTAAAAAGCAGCCCCCACTATGAAGTGGTCCGGAGTCACAGCCCCTCTTCACTGTGGTTCACTATGCTGGGAAGGTGAGGTTACATTCATACATTACTTAATAATAATAGTTCATCTAACAGTCCAGTGTTTCTATTTTTCTATTAAATTTGATCTATAATTAATTATGTTAAAAAGCAGCTTTTCTGCGAATGTAAATGAAGTGGGCGCACACCGGTCTTTAAAAATATTCATGCAAATATTCAAGTAGACCGCTGATTGGCCAGCTCATCCTTCTCAGGATTTGTGCTCTGGGCACAAATACGAGTATAGGATGAGTCAACAACATTATTTGGGTATGAGTTAACATAATATTAACTCTTAAAAGTGAGATTTTCACTGGACAGTTACTTGTATAATGCCTAGGAGTTGTGTGTTTATAACTGCATCTATACTACATCATGACTGCATTATAACTCATTATGAGTGTGCTTATGAAGCATAGCTAAGTCTCTCCTTTCTGTGTCCAGGTCCAGTATAATGGACTAGGCTTTCTAGAGAAGAACAGAGACACCATCCCAGCCAGCATCAGAAGCCTCTTCATTAACAGTGTCACGCCCCTACTCAGTCTCCTCTTCGCAGGTACATGAGGGAATCTGAATGTTTCTGTATTCAACAGCTCTGCACTTTGCCAGAAATTACCCATGTTTTTATTACTGCACAATCGCTGATTTATGTATAGTACCAGTCAAAAGGTTGGGCACACCTACTCATTCAAGCGTTTTTATTTATTTTTTCTATTTTCTACATTGTAGAATAATAGTGAAGACATCACAACTATGCAATAACGCATATGGAATCATATAGTAACCAAAAAAGTGTTAAACAAATCAAAATATATTTGAGATTCTTCAAAGTAGCCACCCTTTGCCTTGATAACAGCTTTGCACACTCTTGGCATTCTCTCAACCAGCTTCATGAGGTAGTCACCTGGAATGCATTTCAACAAACAGGTGTGCCTTGTTAAGATAATTTGTGGAATTTCTTTCTTTATTACGTTTGAGCCAATCAGTTGTGTTGTGACAAAGTAGGGGTGGTTTAAGAAGATAGCCCTATTTGGTAAAAGAACAAGTCCATATTATGTCAAGAACCTCTCAAATAAGCAAAGATAAATTAGTCCATCATTACTTTAAGACATGAAAGTCAGTCAATCCAGAAAATGTTAAGTACTTTGAAAGTTTCTTCAAGTGGAGTCGCAAAAACCATCAAGCGCTATGATGATACTGGCTCTCATGAGGACCGCCACAGGAAAGGAAGACCCAGAGTTACCTCTGCTGCAGAGGAAAAGTTTGTTAGAGTACAAGCCTCAGAAATTGGATCCCAAATAAATGCTTCAGAGTTCAAGTAACAGACACATCTCAACATCAACTGTTCAGAGGAGACTGCATGAACCAGGCCTTCATGGTCAAATTGCTTCAAAGAAATCACAACTAAAGGACACCAGAAAGAAGAAGAGACTTGCTTGGGCCAAGAAACATGAGCAATGTACATTAGACCAGTGGAAATCTGTCCTTTGGTCTGATGAGTCCAAATTTGAGATTTTTGGTTCCAAACGCTGTGTCTTTGTGAGATGCAGAGTAGGTGAACGGATGATCTCTAGATGTGTGGTTCCCACCGTGAAGCATGGAGGAGGAAGTGTGGGGTGCTTTGCTGGTTACACTGTCAGTGATTTATTTTGAATTCAAGGCACACTTAACCAGCATGGCTACCACAGCATTCTGCAGCGATATCCCATCGGGTTTGCGCTTAGTGGGACTATCATTTTGTTATTCAACCAGACGATGACCCAAAACACACCTCCAGGCTGTGTAAGGGCATTTTGACCAACAAGGAGAGTGATGTAGTGCTGCATCAGATGACCTGGCCTCCACAATCACCTGATGTCAACTCAATTTGAGATGGTTTGAGATGAGTTGGACCGCAGAGTAAAGGAAAATCGGCCAACAAGGGCTCAGCATATGTGGGAACTGCTTCAAGTCTCTTGGAAAAGCATTCCTCATAAAGCTGGTTGAGAGAATGCCAAGAGTGTGTAAAGCTGTCAAGGCAAAGGGTGATTACTTTGAAGAATCTCAAATATAAAATATATTTGGATTTGTTTAACACTTTTTTTTGGTTACAACACGATTCCATATGTGTTTTATTCATAGTTTTGATGTCTTCACTATTATTCTACAATGTAGAAAATAGTCAAAATAAATAAAAACCCTTGAATGAGTAGGTGTCTTTTGACTGGTACTCTACGTTTGTGTACACCGTGAATGTTGATCTGTAGCTATTAAATCAGTTCTGTAAAGATGCGTAACATGGATCAGAGCTGACACAATGACGTGGGCTTGTTTCCAATGTGGATTTGTGGACAAATATACCCCCTGACCTCTTCTTAGAAAATGATGTAGGATTTAAAAAAATAATAAATGGGTACTCTTATCTTAACACAGCAACATAGCATTCACAGACTCAGTTTGAGAATTGTTCTAGTTTAAAACATTGATCACTGTCTGTCTGGCATCTTGCATCTAATATTCACTTATGATTCATATTTGATGTCTTTTCAGCCACAATCTCCAGAACAGGCACCTTGATGCCACGCAAAGCCAAGGTAGGCACTGTAGATCATAAAATATTCAGAAGTCCAGTTTGAAAAAAAAAAAATTCACCAAAGGTAACAGAATATGATATACAGTAGATTCTGTAGAATGAATTACTTTTGATTCCAAACAGCCAGGGTCATATTTGGACCTTTCTTGCAGTGCAAAAGTCAGAGCCAGAATGTGGGTTTAAATGATTAAACATCTTTTTTTCTTGTAGCTCATGCAAAAGGCAGATGACAACTTTAACTCAACTAGGAAACAGTCGGTCGGGGCCCAGTTTAAGGTAAGGCAGACGTCGACTTTGTTACACATCTGGATTTATACATTTCCTATTTCTGAGTGTTATATTTCAAAATGATGTATGAACAATAATGAAAACCCCTGTAAATATGCCTACCTATAGACTGAACTGCTGTCAAATAAATATGCACATATAATGGTTAGTGTGTCATACCTTCAGCACTCTCTTGCTGTGCTGATGGAGAAGATGTTTGTTGCCAGTCCTCACTTTGTCCGCTGCATCAAACCTAACGGCAGCAAGCTTCCTGATCAGGTGGACAACAAAATAGTCATGGACCAGGTGAGAACCAATACTTAATATGTTATTTTAGATGTACTGTAGGCATGTCTATCTTACATTACCTTCATCAGTAGCAGCATTTCCTTTAGATTATTTCCTATGCTGGATGCACAAGCCTGAAATGACACCAGTCGTTTTGTGCATTTACAGTTTGACCCCTTTTTCAGAATAATCCATGCTTTCAAAAGCTAAGGAAATGGTACATTACAAAATCTACACTACCGTTAAAAAGTTTGGGGCCACTTAGAAATGTTCTTGTTTTTGAAAGAAAAGCCCATTTTCTGTCCGTGAAAATAAAATTGATCAGACATACAGTGTAGACATTGTTAATGTTGTAAATGACTATTGTAGCTGGAAACGGCAGATTTTTTGTGTGTGTAATATCTACATTGTAGAGTTGCAAAGAAAAATACATATCTCAGACTGGCCAATAAAATATTGAGATGGGCAAAAAACTGGGACATGCTTAACACCCCGGCCATCCTACAATCCAAGCTTGATGCCCTCAATCTCACACACATTATGAATGAACCTTCCAGGTACAACTCCAAATCCGTAAACACCAGCACCCTCATAGATGTCATCCTAACTAACTCGCCCTCCAAACACACCTCTGCTGTTTTTCAATCTCAGCCATTACTGCCTCATTGCCTCCATCCGTAATGGGTCTGCGACCAAACGACCACCCCTCATCACTGTCAAACACTCCCTGAAACACTTCTGTGAGCAGGCCTTTCTAATCGACCTGGTCGGGGTATCCTGGAATGACATTGACCTCATCCTGTCAGTAGATGATGCCTGGCTATTCTTTTAAAAGTGCCTTCCTAACCATCTTAAATTAAATAAATGCCCCATTCAAAAAATGTAGAACAAGGAATAGATATAGTCCTTGGTTCACTCCAGACCTGTCTGCCCTTGTCCTGCACAAAAACATCTTGTGGCGTTCTGCATTAGCATCGAATAGCCCCCGTGATATGCAACTTTTCAGGGAAGTTAGGAACAAATATACACAGGCAGTTAGGAAAGTTAATGCTAGCTTTTTCAAACAGAAATGTGCATCCTGTAGTAGTAACTCAAAAGGTTCTGGGACATTGTAAAGTCCATGGAGAAAAGAGCACCTCCTCCCAGCTGCCCACTGCTCTGAGGCTAGGAAACACTGTTACCACCGATAAATCCACTATAATTGAGAATTTCAATAAGAATTTCTCTACGGCTGACCATGCTTTCCACCTGGCTACCCTTACCCCAGTCAACTGCCCGGCACCCTCCACAGCACACCCCCAAAGCCCCCACCCCCAAAGCTCCTTTACCCAAATCCAGATAGCTGATGTTCTAAAAGAGCTGCAAAATCTGGACCCCTACAAATCTGCCGGGCTAGACAATCTGGACCCTCTCTTTCTAAAATGATCTACCAAAATTGTTGCAACCCCTATTACTAGCCTGTTCAACCTCTCTTTCGTATCGTCTGAGATTCCCAAAGATCGGAAAGCTGCCGCGTTCATCCCCTCTTCAAAGGTGGTGACACTCTAGACACAAACTGCTTACAGACCTATATCTATCCTACCCTGTCTTTCGAAGGTCTTCAAAGCCAAGTTAACAAACAGATCACCGACCATTTCTAATCCCACCGTACCTTCTCCGTTATGCAATCTGGTTTCAGAGCTGGTCATGGGTGCACATCAGCCACGCTCAAGGTCCTAAACAACATCATAACCTCCATCGATAAGAGACATTACTGTGCAGCCATATTCATCGACCTGGCCAAGGCTTTCAACTCTGTTAATCACCACATTCTTATTGGCAGACTCGACAGCCTTGGTTTCTCAAATGATTGCCTCGCCTGGTTTACCAACTACTTCTCTGATAGAGTTCAGTGTGTCAAATTGGAGGGCCTGTTGTCCGGACCACTGGCAGTTGCTATGGGGGTGCCACAGGGTTCAATCCTTGGGCCGACTCTCTTCTCTGTATACATCAATGATGTTACTCTTGCTGCTGGTGATTCTCTGGTACACCTCTACACAGACGACACCATTCTGTATACTTCTGGCCCCTCTTTGGACACTGTGTTAACTAACCTCCAGACGAGCTTCAATGCCATACAACTCTCCATCCGTGGCCTCCAACTGCTCTAAATGCAAGTACAACTAAATGCATGCTCTTCAACCGATCACTGCCCGCACCTGCGGCTACAGGTTATAACCCACTGGCTACAGGTTATCTACAAGTCTCTGCTAGGTAAAGCCCCGCCTTATCTCAGCTCACTGGTCACCATAGCAGCACCCACTCGTAGCACGCGCTCCAGCAGGTATACCTCACTGGTCACCCCCAAAGCCAATTCCTCCTTTGATCATCTTTCCTTCCAGTTCTCTGCTGCTAATAACTGAACGAACTGCAAAAATCTCTGAAGCCGGAGACTCATATCTCCCTCACTAGATTTAAGCACCAGCTGTCAGACCAGCTCACAGATCACTGCACCTGTACATAGCCCATCTGTAAACAGCCCATCTATCTACCTACCTCATCCCCATACAGTATTTATTTATTTATCTTGCTCCTTTGCACCCCAGTATCTCTACTTGCACGTTCATCTTCTGCACATCTACCATTCCAGTGTTTAATTTCTATATTGTAATTACTTCGCCACCATGGCCTATTTATAGCCTTAACCCCATTATCTTACCTCATTTGCACTCACTGTGTATAGACTTTTTGTTTTCTTTTGTTCTGCTATATTATTGACTGTTGTATTTACTCCATGTGTAACTCTGTGTTGTTGTATGTGTCGAATTCCTATGCTTTATCTTGGCCAGGTTGCAGTTGCAAATGAGAACTTGTTCTCAACTAGCCCACCTGGTTAAATAAAGGTGAAATATATATTTGTAAAGAACACAGACACTGGATAGAGGAACTCTGTTTAGAAGGCCAGCATCCCGGAGTTAATGAAGCTGCAAGTTAAGGACTTGTGAGACACTCTAATGTACTTGTCCTTTTGCTCAGTTGTGCACCGGGGCCTCCCAGTCCTCTTTCTATTCTGGTTAGATCCAGTTTGCGCTGTTCTGTGAAGGGATTAGTACACAGCGTTGTACGAGATCTTCAGTTTCTTGGCAATTTCTCGCATTGAATAGCCTTCATTTCTCAGAACAAGAACAGACTGACGAGTTTCAGAAGAAAGTTCTTTGTTCCTGGCCATTTTGAGCCTGTCATCGAACCTACAAATGCTGGTGCTCCAGATACTCAACTAGTCTAAAGAAGGACAGTTTTATTGCTTCTTTAATCAGGAAAACAGTTTTCAGCTGTGCTACCATAATTGCAAAAGTGTTTTCTAATGATCAATTAGCCTTTTAAGATCAACTTGGATTAGCTAACACAACGTGCCATTGGAACACAGGAGTGATGGTTGCTGATAATGGGCCTCTGTACGCCTATGTAGATATTCCATAAAAATCAGCCATTTACAGCTACAATAGTCATTTACAACATTAACAGTGTCTACACTGTATTTCTGATCAATTTGATGTTATTTTAATGGACAACAAATGTGCTTTTCTTTCAAAAACAAGGACATTTCTCAGTGACCCCAAACTTTTGAACGGTAGTGTATGTGAACTGCACAGTTTAATGCGAAAAGTTTTATAAACACAGTATCGGTCTATATTGTGGTTTGGGCCAACTCCAGAGAGGGTTGTGTTCAGTACACATGAAATGGAAGAAAATGGACTGAAACTATCTGAACTTGACCAATAAGAAACACTTTGCAAAGCGTTTTGCTTCAGTGTGCCCTAATGAACAAGACCCAGTCCCCAGTATGGTAATCAGTGGTTAGCTAAGCGGCAGCATCTAGGCACTAGGCTAGTGTGTCAGTGTCTGACTGACGGGTGGTGTGTTAATAGGATGTGGATTTGGCCCCAGGGGAGGGGTTAGTATAGCCCTGATGAAACAATGAAGCTGGTCAATACCCTGCCGTCAGTGAACACTGCTGTCTAATCTGACAGCAGGGTTCTTTCTTCCTCCCTCTCTCATCTATAATCAATGCTTTTTAATGTGATTGTCTAGGCCTGAACTGATATAACAGTACAATGCAGTGTTGGCGGTTGGGTAGGCAATGGTTTAACTGAAACAGTGGTTAATAACTGTGACATTTGTGGTGGGTAGTCTGTGTTAAAGCTGATTTAACTTCTTATTCATTACATATGTATGTGGTTATAATGGCATGATATTTACAATGTTCATCAATTGGGCTCTCTGCTCTAGCTCTATTGCCCTCCATACGCAAGACTAGGTTAAGACTATGTTAAATCGTTTTGTTTTTTAAACAATCCCTCCCCCTCATCACCATCATAACTGTGCTTTATGTTACATCGCCACCTGCTGTTCAGCGTTGACATTGCATTTAGTTGTTGAAGTAAGTCCTGAAGGTCTCTGATATGGGCATCAGTTACACCTGATTCTGCTTGGGGTATGTGGAACATACACTGCTCAAAAAAATAAAGGGAACACTTAAACAACACAATGTAACTCCAAGTCAATCACACTTCTGTGAAATCAAACTGTCCACTTAAAAAGCAACACTGATTGACAATACATTTCACATGCTGTTCTGCAAATGGAATAGACAACAGGTGGAAATTATAGGCAATTGGCAAGACACTCCCAATAAAGGAGTGGTTCTGCAGGTGGTGACCACAGACCACTTCTCAGTTCCTATGCTTCCTGGATGATGTTTTGGTCACTTTTGAATGCGGGCGGTGCTTTTACTCTAGTGGTAGCAAGAGACGGAGTCTACAACCCACACAAATGGCTCAGGTAGTGCAGCTCATCCAGGATGGACATCAATGCGAGCTGTGGCAAGCAGGTTTGCTGTGTCTGTCAGTGTAGTGTCCAGAGCATGGAGGCTCTACCAGGAGACAGGCCAGTACATCAGGAGATGTAGAGGAGGCCGTAGGAGGGCAACAGCCCAGCAGCAGGACCGCTACCTCCGCCTTTGTGCAAGGAGGAGCAGGAGGAGCACTGCCAGAGCCCTGCAAAATGACCTCCAGCAGGCCACAAATGTGCATGTGTCTGCTCAAACGGTCAGAAACAGACTCCATGAGGGTGGTATGAGGGCCCGACATCCACAGGTGGGGGTTGTGCTTACAGCCCACCACCGTGCAGGACGTTTGGCATTTGCCAGAGAACACCAAGATTGGCAAATTCGCCACTGGCGCCCTGTGCTCTTCACAGATGAAAGCAGGTTCACACTGAGCACATGTTACAGACGTGACAGAGTCTGGAGACGCCGTGGCGAACGTTCTGCTGCCTGCAACCGGCATGACCGGTTTGGTGGTGGGCCAGTCATGGTGTGGGGTGGCATTTCTTTGGGGGGCCGCACAGCTCTCCATGTGCTCGCCAGAGGTATCCTGACTGCCATTAGGTACCGAGATGAGATCCTCAGACCCCTTGTGAGACCATATGCTGGTGCGGTTGGCCCTAGGTTCCTCCTAATGCAAGATAATGCTAGACCTCATGTGGCTGGAGTGTGTCAGCAGTTCCTGCAAGAGGAAGGCACTGGTGCTATGGACTGGCCCGCCCGTTCCCCAGACCTGAATCCAATTGAGCACATCTGGGACATCATGTCTCGCTCCATCCACCAACTGGTTGCACCACAGACTGTCCAGGAGTTGGCGGATGCTTTAGTCCAGGTGTGGGAGGAGATCCCTCAGGAGACCATCCGCCACCTCATCAGGAGCATGCCCAGGCATTGTAGGGAGGTCATACAGGCACGTGGAGGCCACACACACTACTGAGCCTCATTTTGACTTGTTTTAAGGACATTACATCAAAGTTGGATCATCTGTAGTGTGGTTTTCCACTTTAATTTTGAGTGTGACTCCAAATCCAGACCTCCATGGGTTGATAAATTTGATTTCCATTGATACATTTTGTGATCTTGTTGTCAGCACATTCAACTATGTAAAGAAAAAAGTATTTAATAAGAATATTTCATTCATTCAGATCTAGGATGTGTTATTTTAGTGTTCCCTTTATTTTTTTGAGCAGTGTATATTATATGATAACAACGGATAATTCAAATGTTTCCAGCTAAGGTACAACGGCCTGCTAGAAACCATCAGGATACGAAGAGATGGCTTCTCCTGGCGACCATCGTTCAAAGAATTTGCTCAGAGGTGTGTGTGTGTGTGTGTGTGTGTGTGTGTGTGTGTGTGTGTGTATTGTGTGTGTGTGTGTGTGTGTGTGTGTGTGTGTGTGTGTGTGTGTGTGTGTGTGTGTGTGTGTGTGTGTGTGTGTGTGTGTGTGTGTGTGTGTGTGTGTGTGTGTGTGTGTGTGTGTGTGTGTGTGTGTGTGTGTGTGTGTGCATTAATTGTAACATGGCTACTAAAATCTTGGCCAACACAAAATATTTGATGCATGATATTGCTGTGCACTGCAGTTTTATTTTCAGCACACCGTGCTAAAATATTCTGTCTCCCCTCTTCAGGTTCAACATTCTGCTGATCAAGCCAGATTTACCACTAACCAAGGAAAGGTATGTATGTATTTATTATTATTTATTTTTTAACCTTTATTTAACTAGGCAAGTCAGTTAAGAACAAATTCTTATTTTCAATGGCCTATATATAAAGACACTTGCACCCGTTCCTGCAATTAAAAAAGATGCCATACACCATGTTAGGTGATTTCGTAGACATTTGTCCATCTTATTAAATGTAACCTGTGTGGTTGGTGTCTTTTTCAGCTGCATGTCCATCCTCAACACTACTGAGATACATGGCTGGAAGTGTGGGTAAGGCTTCATTAGTTGCTCTTGTTGTGTTCAATGAATTGGTTTAGACAATGATTTGCCACAATCAGTCTGGGAAGACTAACTTACTTACTGCTGACTCTTCCTGTTACAAATCTTTCATAACTTCATCCAAGCATGTCGTTTGGGCTGTATTCCAATCAGATTATTCAGGTTTTTATGCTGGAAGGAACAAGTCAGTGAATAGTTGATTTAGATTTCAGTTTCAATATATTTGGATCGCTGCCTCCATTGAGACATGGGAACACATCACTAATAATTCTCCCAGGTTCCAACTCGCCTAGTCCAAAATGCAGTCTTATAAAACTGTCAACTGAGAATCAGTCTGTCAAAAACAGCTCATTCTTCAGTTAACAGCTGTGTTGTTTTTGGCTTGTGAGGACAGCTCAGGGTTTATATTGAGTAAAGATCGTTATCTCTTCTCGGTTCCCGCTCTTGGTTTCTCCTGCTCTGTGGCTCTTTAGAAATGTCCAAAAATGATACTACATGATCAAAGGTATGTAGACAGACACCAGCTCGTTGAACATTTCATTCCAAAATCATGGGCATTAATATGGGTTTGGTCCCCCCTTTACTGCTATAACAGCCTCCACTCTTCTGGGAAGGTTGTCCACTAAACGTTAGAACATAGCTGTGGGTACTTGCTTCCATTCAGTCACGAGCATTAGTGAGGTTAGGCAATGATTTTGGGTGAATAGGCCTGGCTCGCAGTCGGTGTTCCAATTCATCCCAAAGGTGTTCGATGGGGTTGAGGTCAGGGCTGTGTGCAGGCCAGTCAAGTTCTTCCGCTCTGATCTCGACAAACCTTTTCTGTATGGACCTCGCTTTGTGCACGGGGGCATTGTCATGCTGTAACAGGAAAGGGCCTTCCCTAAACTGTTGCCTCAAAGTTGGAAGCACAGAATCGTCTACAATGTGTATGTTGTAGTGTTAAGATTTCCCTTCACTGGAACTAAGGGGTCTAGCCCAAACCATGGAAAAACAGACCCGGACCATTATTCCTCCTCCGCCAAACTTTACAGTTGGCACTATGCATTGGTGCAGGTACCGTTCTCCTGGCATCCGCCAAACTGATTCGTCCATCGGACTGCCAGATGGTGAAGAGTGATTCATCACTACAGAGAACTCGTTTCCACTGCTCCAGAGTCCATTGGCAGCAAGCTTTACACCACTCCAGCCAACGTTTGGCATTGTGCATGGTGATTAGGCTTGTGTTCGGCTGCTCGGCCATGGAAACCCATTTCATGAAGCTCCGTACAAACAGTTCTTGTGCTGACGTTGCTTCCAGAGGCAGTTTGGAACTCGGTTGTGAGTGTTGCAACCGAGGACAGATGACAGATGAGCTGTTGTTGCTCCTAGACGTTTTCACTTCACAATAACAGCATTTTTATAGTTGACCGGGGCACTTCTAGCAGGGTAAAAATTTGACAAACTGACAATCCTGTGACGGAGCCACGTTAAAATTCACTGAGCTCTTCAGTAATGCCATTCTACAGCCAATGTTTGTTTTGTCTATGGAGATTGCATAGCTGTGTGCTCGATATTATACACCTGTCAGCAACAGGTGTGGCAGAAATATCCGAATCCACTCATTTGAAGGGGTGTCCAAGTACTTTTGTAAATATAGTGTATGAATATGGCTTAATGACAGTACTGAAGTTGATTGGAAATCTTTCTCTAATTTTCTATCTGATTTAACAGTGCTTTATGCAACAATTCCCCGTGCAAATAATGCTCAATATCTATAAACATTGTTTTAACTGTCTCCCCCTTTTTGTGGCAGCTCGTCTCGTATGTTCTTTAAGTATTGGCACCAGGAGGAGTTGGCCAGGCTGTTAGAGAGACTTGGCAAGGCAGCACTTGTCATCCAGAAAGGTAAGGGCCACAAACTGTAGTCTCTGGAACATAATCTCTCAAATGTCTGTCAAAGTAATTTAATTGCCATCTGTGAGATGTTGCTGCTTTTGAACTCAGGCCTGAGGGTAAAAACCCTTTTCAGGTCTGTGGACTAGGTTATAAACATTGAAATCAATCACGATGGGACATGATTAAACAAACATTACCATCAGCAAGATGCTTGCAGTTTTAAGGGCTACCTTCAGTCTTTGCGTTGCGACCCTCACCCCACTGCAAGATAGATGATGATTTCTCTGGCATACTGTCCGGTATCTTGATTTCATGGCCTGTGCTTACTGTAGCATCATTTTGCATCGTAATGTGGTCCTTTATCACAAATAGCATTCATTAATGTTTCTCTCCTCCCTACCTCTCTCTCCTTTCTATGTCTCTTGTCACTGCATCTCTCTCTCTCTCTGACATTCTCACTGTTGCTGTGTGTTGCAGACTACCGTTCACTGCGCTGCAGGAGGAAGTACCTGTCCTTGCTGGTGGAAGTGCACAGACAGAGGCAGGCCCAGAGAGAGAGGGCAGAGAGAGAAGCCAGGGAGGAGGAGGAGGAGAAGAGGAGGGAGCGGGAGCTGGAGGAGGAGATGAGGAGGCGACTGGACATGGAGCAGGAGAACAAGAGTAAGGAAGCAGAATATCTCTCTCTCCCTCTCTTACTCACCTATAGTGCATTTGGAAAGTATTCAGACATCTTCCACTTTTCCACTTTTTGTTATGTTACAGCCTGATTCTTAAATGTATTTAAAAAATGTTTTTAGAAATATGAGCAAATTTATTAAAAAAATTAAAACAGAAATATCTTCTTTACATAAGTATTCAGACCCTTTGCTATGAGACTCGAAATTGAGCTCAGGTGCATCCTGTTTCCATTGATCATTCCTTGAGATGTTTGTACAACTTGATTGGACATGATTTGGAAAGGCACATACCTGTCTATATAAGGTCCCACAGTTGACAGTGCATGTCAGAGCAAAAACCAAGCCATGAGGTCGATGGAAATATACATATAGCTCTGAGACAGAATTATGTCAAGGCACCGATTTGGGGAAGGATACCAAAAAAAATTCTGCAGCATTGAAGGTCTCCAAGAACACCATGGCCTCCATCATTCTTAAATGGAAGAAATTTGGAACCACCAATACTCTTCCTAGAGCTGGCCACCCAGCCAAACTGAGTAATCGGTAGAAAAGGGCCTTGGTCAGGGAGGTGACCAAGAACTCGATGGTCACTCTGACAGAGCTCCAGAGTTCCTCTGTGGAGATGGGTGAACCTTTGAGAAGAACAACCATCTCTCCAGCACTCCAACAATCAGGCCTTTATGGTAGAGTGGTCAGACAGAAGCCACTCCTCAGTAAAAGCACATGATGGCCTGCTTGGCGTTTGCCAAAAGATTGATGAAGAGAAAAAAAAAACTATTTCATTCATTTTAGAATAAGGCTGAAACATGAAAAAAGTCAAGGGGTCTGAATACTTTCTGAATGCACTGTATCTCCCTTACTGACAATTCACCTACTTGTTCTGTTTCTCCCTAACGCTGTTCTAATTGAGTTCTTTACCTCCACCCTTCTCCAAACTCTCTCTGTGCACGTTGACAAACACATTTCAGTCTGACTTAGATCAATAATTCAGCATTCAAGAATGTGTAATGATCCTTGTCACTCATTGTATGAGTACACTGAGTGTACAGAACATTAAGAACATTGTCCTAATATTAAGTTACACCCCCCTTTAGCCCTCAGAACAGCCTCAATTCATCAGGGGTGTCAAAAGTGTTCCACAGGGATGCTGGCCCATGTTGACTCAATGCTTCCCAAGGTTGTATCAAATCCTGTGGGTGGTGGACCATTGTTGATACACATGGGAAACTTGACACAAACCAGTCTGCCTGGCACCTACCATACCCTGTTCAAAGGCACTTAAATCTTTGTCTTGCCCATTCACCCTCTGAATGGCACACGTACACAATCCATGTCTCAAGGCTTAAAGATCCTCCTTGAGTAGCTGTAATTTTTCAATCAATACTTCACTGGAGGACTTTCTTCAATACAACACAGATATTCAATGATATACAGTTGAGTCTGCACAAGAACGTACTAGAAATGGAGTTGAAGTTCTCACCAGACCGTGACAATATTCTGAAATGCATTTAGAATAATAAACAACTTTTGTATCTTTGGTTTTTGATGTTATGGTCTCCTCCCCTTCATCTACACTGATTGAAGTAGATTTAAAAAGTGACATCCAATAAGGGATCATAGTGTTTACCTGAATTCACCTGGTCAGTCGATGGCATTGAAAGAGCAGGTGTTCTTAATGTTTTGTACAGCCAGTGTAGCTTTGAGTGCTGTGTTAATCTGGGTGGGTGTGTGTGTGTCTCAGGGCCATTCTCTCCACCTGTGCCCCTACCCAGGAAAAAGAAGCCACAGCCCCAGCCTCGCTCTACCCTGCCCACTGCCACCCACCTGGCTCCTGTCCCACGGCCCCGCAGCAAACAGTTTGAGGTGAGCCATACTCAAGAGTCTACACCGGTAACCTTGATTTTAATTGAGAACTGTAAGAAGTCATTTGCAGGAGTAATCTCATGTTGAGCCTCTCTGTTTTAAACATCTCTGGTGCTAGCCAGCACTGGCTAGCCCACAGACAGCATGTTGGTGGGAACCATGCTATTGACTGATCTTGTACCCTTTGGCAATCGATGTCCCACTCTATACCCTGACATCCACTCGCAGTCTTTGATGACTAAATTTGACCCTAAACTGAGCCTTAAACGACCCTACGATTTATGATTCCCTCTGTCTCTCCCAGGCCACTCCCTTTGACAACCTGGAGGTGCATATTGAACTGGCTGAGCTGGTGGGCCAGGTAGGGGGAGAGGAGCGAGCTAGGGAGAGGAGCAAGAAGAGGAAGAACACCATCCGCTGGTTCAAGGAGACGCAGGCCCGCAAGGTGGTCCACAATGGAGCCTTCCCCTGCTGGTTCCATGGCATGATTACACGCAGGTCAGTAAGAGAGGATGTCAAATGCACATGTATGCAAATTCTCATTCAGATTTAATTGTGGTTTTAACAAGTCTCTCTGTGTATGTCTCCTCTATAGACAAGCAGAGGATTTGATGACGGACAAGCCTGTGGGCTGTTTTCTGATTCGTGTGGGACAGAGCCGGGAGGGCTACACACTAACATATAAGTAAGACTGAGGATGACAAACTGGATTTGAACACAGATTCATCCACCAAAGACACATGAGACATTAAACCCCTAACCTCCCGTTTGGACCTCATCTTTTGTGACCTATGTGTACCCTTTGACCTTGGCCTCTCCGTCTATCCACTGTCAGGGGGGCGAACCGGTGCAGGCACTTTATGATTGAGATGCAGTCCAACGGGAAGTATGTGATCCTGGGGGAGGATAAAGCCCACCCCTCCCTGCCTGATCTGGTGCAACACCACAGCCAGGTGGGCATCAAGCCCTTCAACGAGCTGCTCAGCACGCCCTGTGGACAGGTCAGCATCGGGTCAAACCCCTTTTAGGGTCTGGCTCCTGTCAAATACTGTATTGAATATACCCACAGTTGAACAGGGTCTGCCAGGACCTGTATGCAATACTGAACAGTAACAATGCATCGTCAAACATTTATGCATTTTATGTTGTCTGGGAAGAGCCATAAGCTGTTCAGAAAGCTTATAGCAAGTATTTTATAATCTACAATCTACATGCATGGACTGATTTAATGTAAGCAAATTTGAATCTGCTGTTTCAGACATGTGACCAGAACACAGACTACGAGGACTTGAAGGGCCTGGACCTCCTGGCTACAGCCAACCACGGGAGCCCCAAGTCTGGGGAGGAGGGTGAGTCAACCCCCGACTCTGTCCACCTGGAGCTCCAGCGGCTCTTCCTGCCCCCGGGGCAGGGCCCCAGCCTGGAGTCCCAGAGACCACCTGTCCTCAGGCGGATATCTGACCGAAGACACCGGGCCGTGGCTGGAGGAGGGGAGGCCCGTGGAGGGAGTAGAGGGGAGAGAGGAGAGGGGGAAGAAGAGGAGGACGAGACTGACCACAAGAGCAGGTCGTTCCCCCGGTTGTATCCTTCCATCCGATTGGCTATGAGGGAGATCCAACAGGTGAGAGGCAATGATAAGGAGAGGGAAGAGGGAGAAAGGATGGATAAATGGAGGGAGCGAGAGATGAAGAGGCAGACTTTAATGTGTGATTGGACACATGGTGTTGAGTTGAATGGCCTATGTATTAATGCTGGATCCAGGTTACCATTGTTTATCAATGAAATTACACACCTTGAAATGTCAGTCTATAGAACTGATTGGGTACATTTTGGTCTATTGCTAGAACTTGTGTAGGTACATCTGCGTATAGATAGCAGTCATTATATGGTGTTGTTGAACCATTAAAGGGCATCTGCACTTCCTGATTTGACCTTGTTATTCATCCATGCTCATTAAGAAATGCCAGTGGCCATGGCTGGAGGCAAATAAGAGTTGTCTTGGCGGGTGTGGTTGTTTCTGCCATTCAATCACAACAGAAGGACAGTAGCTAACCAGTTTGAGTTGAAACATTATTGAAAGCAAGCTGGCAACATGCATCAAATATGTAATAGGTTTGCATGATTATGAGCTAGCTAGCTAACAGGAGCAAACCTGTCTTCAGGTACAATGTTAGCTATGCATATCTTCCTCTCTAATTTGTATGTATTTAATTTAACTTGTGCACCACCCTATGGGACTCCCAATCACATCCGGATGTGATAAAGCCTGGATTCGAACCAGGTACTATAGTGACGCCTCTTGCACTGAGATGCAGTGCCTTAGACCGCTGCACCACCCAGGAGCCCTAATAAGGCTGATGGAGCAGTTCAGAATGCTCCATCGTTCACATTTTAGGCGCAGCAATGTGCACATGGCAGTAGACCTGTGCGCAAATGTTCCAAAATTCCATTTGCGGAAAAATACCGTTCTAAAATGCACACCACTCATGCGAGCGGTTTCATGGACAGAGATGGAAATGTAGAAAGAGGGGAGATCTAAAGATGCAACAACCATCATGGGTTGCTAATATAACTAGGATAATGTCTTTGACTGATAGACAATGATAGAAAGTTGAAAGAAAACCAATAGAACAGGAGAACTCATATGAGGAAGTCTTTATAAAATAAACGTCTCCACATTTCTATGGTGCATTTTGGCTATAGGCTTTTCTTTGAAGCAAGGTAAGACATGCCTCATAATATGAAGTCCAAGTTTCTCATTTTAATAAGAGGGCGCCTTTCCTTCGGTGGGCGGGCCGTTTGGGGAAATTTTGGCAAAGTTCGAGTATACCCACTTCTCCAGGCGCCACTACACCACTGCTACTTACCAACAACACACCAGTCTCAGGGTTGATTGTTTGACAGCCCATATCCATATCCTGGCAATCTGTCCAGGTTTGTTGAATAACTTTATGGACTCCCATGCACACAGCCAAAATGGGAATCCCATTTTCACTAGAGTAGCTACTTCCCAAGAAAGGGCAAGTACGAACCACACGCCTTGTCTGGGGAAGAGGTACCAGTTGGCAAGTTTGCTTTGAGTGACCCGGTGCCCCATGTGGTCAGGGTGTACTGATTTCTGACCATTCTATTGGTCCTCCTAAGGAGATGTCTCTGCCTGCCCATGGTACTGTGCCATGCAAAGCGACGCAGTCACTTACCAAACTCTGTTTTGGACGACACTTACTTTATGAACAATAGTGGTGTGTGTAAAATCACTGGGGGGAAAAAAATAAAATAACATATTACAACCTATGTGTTGTGATAATTGCATTGTTTGCTCTATAACCTGTTAGTTCACGACCTTGATATATATATATATATATATATATATATATATATATATATATATATATATACACACACACATACAGTTCAAGTCGGAAGTTTACATGCTTCTTAGCCTAAATAAATTCAACTCCATTTTTCACAATTCCTGACATTTTAATCCTAATAAAAATTCCCTGTCTTAGGTCAGTTAGGATCACCACTTTATTTTAAGAATGTGAAATGTCAGAATAATAGTAGAGTGATTTTTATTTCAGCTTTTATTTCTTTCATCACATTCCCAGTGGGTCAGAAGTTTACATACACTCAATTAGTATTTGATAGCATTGCCTTTAAATTGTTTAATGTGGGTCAATCGTTTCTGCAGCATTTTCCAGATGGCCAGGATCAGAGCCCTCTATCTCTCACAGTACCACCAACCCCTCCTGGAGGAGGACCGGTAGGTCATAGTTCTGGCATGCAGGGCATAACATTGTGCAATATATTGTTTTTAGACATGTCTCGATCAAGTAGAATAGGGAATGATGTCAGCTCTATTAATTTACATTTCATTACGTTCCCACGCAGCCTCCCAAAACACTATAATGTTGTGCAAGTCTGAGTGTGCACGCCTTTCTTCTTGCATGTATTTTATATACATATAAATAACCAACCCCTTTTCAAATAGAAACAAGTATTTAGCCAAGCAGTGGTTTACACTGTCTTATGCTATTTTTGTGTCTGTTGCAGATTCATAACCCATGGGATGGAGGGAGTTAATGCTATTTGTTGTTTTTCCCCAACTGAATGAGTTAACTGGACCATATTCTGTCTAAGCTTTATCCATGAACAAATTATAAGGAGATACATCCTTGTTTACTAGTATTTTATTTTGTAACGATTTAAATTGATGTGTGTTAAGGGGTTTTATGTTTCTGATTGTATTGTTTGTTTATTTAAATGTAAATTATGCAGTGGGAATGTTTACATTCTGTGATTTACTGAATATTTTTATTTGTTTACATTTTAGATATCTGGTTGTCCTCAAGTTTGTTTTTTCCCCCCATCATAATAAAATCTGCATGAAAATGCTTCGGTGTTAACACATCATGGCTCTTTCACTTCAGTCATCAGTGAGTTTTTTTTTTACCGTTAAAGAATCAGCCAATAGGCACGCAGACCTGTAGAGAGGAGTGGTTTTGTTTTTTAACTGATATATTTCCATCCAGTGACCACATTCAGAGTAGTAGACAGATCACAACAGGAAAACAGGAGTCTGACACTGTGACATAGATCTAAATCAACCAAATTAGACAGTGGCATATGTCTAATCAACCAGATACTGTAGGACTCCAAATCTCCTTGATGGATCTCAGGGTTCTGGCTTTTGTGCTGTGTGTCACCATATACTCCATCCAAGGTAATGTGAAAATGTGTATTTATATACTGTGTGCACAACTCCAGTCCTTGAGGGGCATGATCTTGCTGGTTTCTAATTGATTCAGTATTGATGGATTTTCATTAGGCATTTTTGGGGATTGGTTATTCATCTGTTACTCCGAATATCATGTGAATTCTGGATCTTTGTGTAGTTCTGACATGGTTACTGTAATGAATGAACTGCCTCTTTCAGGAGCCATTCCAAAATGTTGTGTTGGGACATCCAGGAACATTCCTTTGAGCTTACTAATGCGAGTGGAGCGATATGATGTCCAACACAACCATGGTGCATGTGAGATCGACGCTGTTGTGTGAGTCCTCACCACTTGTTCTGTAATGTCACAATTTCTCGAAAGAAAATAGTGCATGTAGGCAGTGGTGGAAAAAGTACTCAATTCTCATACTTGAGTAAAAGTAAAGATATACCTTTAATAGAATATGACTCAGTCACCCAGTAAAATACTACTCGAGTAAAAATCAAAAAGTATTCGGTTTTAAATATACTTAATTCCATTTACTTTTGATACTTAAGTATCAAAAGTATAAATACTTTGAAATTCCTTATATTAAGCAAACCAGACAACACAATTTTTTATTGATCGATAGCCAGGAGCACACTCAAACATCATTTACAAATGAAGCGTTTGTGTTTAGTGAGTCCGCCAGATTAGAGGCAGTAGAGCTGACCAGGGATGTTCTCTTGATAAGTGTGTGAATTTGACCATTTTCCTGTCAAAATGTACTGTAACAAGGACTTTTGGATGTCAGGGAAAATATATGGAGTGGAAAGTATATTATTTTTCTTTAGGAATGCAGTGAAGTAAAAGTTGGCAAAAATATAAAAAGTAAAGTACAGATACTACTTAAGTAGTAGAACGCCACTGCATGTAGGGCAGGCTACTGTCTTTGCTAACACAACAACCCCATAGGCTTGCCAGAAAAGATAGACAAGCTGCTCTAACTTGATTATCCTGAAATGGCTTGGTAGCTAGTTATTAGGTTGGGAGATTGAGAACCTGACTAGCTAAAGCCAACTTCATAAAATTGCTAGGTGGCTTGTAGTATACAGAAACATTTTGTTTTTTAAAAATGTATTTATCATGAAGGAATAAATAGGCTACTGTACATGGCTTGTTCTAATTAATTAATTTACAAACATACCTCCTGTGAATCGTGCCCATCACTTGCAACTAAAATCATATCAAACTCTTTCTCCTCCTCCACTGATGACTGTCTGCACCACAGGAGGCTGCTGAAGGGAGGACATCTCATAATAATAACTGGAATGGAGTAAATGGAATGGTATTAAACAAATGGAAACCATGTTTTGATGTCTTCAATACCATTCCACATATTCCTTTCCAGTCGTTACTATGAGTACGTCCTCCCCAATTAAGGTGCTACCGGCCGCCTGTGGTCTGCACACACTATAGTGTCTAGCGTCCTGTCTACCATATCTCTGCTCCGTGGTGCACCTAGGAAGGAACCACTTACTGGGAAGAATGGGTGGTGGTGGTGGTGGGGGTACTCTTTGCCTGGTCCAGTCATTGTGCCCCCTCCTGAAAATACAGCTGACAGATCTTTTTTATAAACAATTATAAAATGAAGTTTAGTAAATCATTTAACATCTGGAGAAAAACATGTGGACAAATCTGAGCAGATCGATGGGCATGACACCTCTGGTCTTATCTTTCAAGATTCCCTATTCCCTACTTCTGTTACACATGCCAATAACCATAAGACTGGTGCGGGTGCATTCCAGATACACATTAGAGTTCCATCATCATGTTAATGTGGTTGATTAGATGCAAAATACTTCTTCAGGCATTGTAAAGATCAGAGAAGTACCTATATCTGGACTGCACCCTCAACATCCCACTATCTTCTTGTACTGTAGATTACATGCCAATGGGAGGAAGTACTGTGCAGACCCAAGAGTGAAGAAGGTCCTGGGAGTTGCCATGCAGATTAGGAAAGCTCAACTGATGCGGGAAAAACTGAACTCAATCATGAGAAGATGAGGGTATAGATCCTGCCAGTTCCCTACAGTGGAGTCACCGTGACAACTTTGATTAATGTGTTTTAAATTCAAGTTTTTTTGTTCTGTTTACACATTAAAAAAATATTTCTTTTAAATTGCCTTTTATAATGTTCATATTTCAATCATTAATAAATTAACTGTGATTTTCAATTAACCCTAATTAGCTTTTGCTTTATTAGCCAACTCAAATGTGGTGAGTGACCAGTGTAACGGATGTGAAACGGCTAGCTTAGTTAGCGGTGCGCGCTAAATAGCGTTTCAATCGGTTACGTCACTTGCTCTGAGACCTTGAAGTAGTAGTTCCCCTTGCTCTGCAAGGGCCGCGGCTTTTGTGGAGCGATGGGTAACGATGCTTTGTGGGTGACTGTTGTCGATGTGTGCAGAAGGTCCTGGTTCGCGCCCGGGTATGGGCGAGGGGACGGTTTAAAATTATACTGTTACACCAGCAATAACAACTAAAAATTGGTGAGGCTGAACAAAATGCACATGGATAGATTAAACAGCTTGTTGAACCTCCGATCAGTGAATTACTTCCTCTTCAACATAGTGATTTAAATGAGTCAGTGGTTGGTGATCTGATCCAGGGTTTCCACTCAAGCAGCATACTTTGTGTTAATTAATTACTCTCTAGAAGGCACTGCATTCCCCAAAACATTGATTATTGGGTTTACCCATGAAATTATTGGGAGCATATAGAGTATATGTGACTTATTTTACAATTCATTTCTTTTAACCATATGGGTTACACCCCAGTGAAATATGAGAAATAAAGTATTAAAACAATGGAAAGGATTTGAATGCATTATGTTTTTTAAATAATAAGTCTTTACACGTTCTTGTTGATGGAACGTTTTGAAGGGATTCCGCAAGCCTTTGCTGACAGCAGACGACATCCTGAAAAATAGTGTTTGTGCTTCTCCTCGGGTTTAGAATGAAGACTCTACTCAAGTGTAAATGTGACAGCTTTTGGCACTGCGCAGGGTGGTTGAGACGGGAGAGAAAGGTGATATGAATATCAGCAGACCTACATAGTTTGTGTTCATCAAACGTGTTGGATTTGACATTTTGAACATTGAGATATTAAAGACATGATAGAGCAGACGCATATTATATTAAGGAGTGAGATCTGTAGAAAGACTGAGTGGCTTTGGAATGTGTTGGGGGATGGGGAGAGCACCGTGTTGATTCAGGAAAGATAGACATCTGTGGATCAGGTAAGGTCAGGAGGTGAGGTGAGGTCAGATCCCTTTAAGGGAGTAATAAGGGTTTGGTATCCTGTTGCCCTTTTCTTGTTGAACCATAAGATGTAAGGATTGGAGAGAAGGAGGAGTGTCTTAAGTGGGATGTATATAACTGATGGTGAAATGTTTTGCTGTCTGAATTACAGCTGTACAGAACCTTTGGGCAGAATTAAACTTGGTTAAAAAGCTTCTCTAGTGTCCATGAGTTATTGACTAAGAACCTAACAGATGGCGCTGCGAGCAGGATTCACCACGATTTGTAGTCAAACCAAAGAGTCCAGATCAGTGGAGCAGAGCTGGCAACAAACAAGGTAGGCAAGTTCCTATATCTGTTTCCACTCATTTTGACATCTTGGGAATCTTTGGCTGAACTAATTATATGATACGGACCTGGAGAACCTAAATTTAATTCTATAGGCCCATTGTGTAACGACCAGTCGTAGCTTTATAGTAAATGATAAGGCCCGGAAGATAAACTCATACAGGCTGTAGGGTAAGTCCTAGGGGGTAACTCCCTAGTAGGTTGGCTCCTGCTAGTACTATAAAGTTAATAGTAAATCCCAGTAGGTTGATACCTGTGATTACTAAAATATAGGGTGAGTCCCGGAAGGTAAGCCCGCCAGACTGGAACCTGCGAAGGGTAAATCCGGCAGGATTGGTTCACAGCATAGCTAGAACGGGGTGAGAGCCTAGTTGTATTGGCCATAAGTGTGTGTGTGTGAATGCAAGGTTAATTGTGTGCCCTGTTGGGGTGGTGAACCATGGCAGACTATGTGGAAATAGGAAGACAAGTGTGAATAATTTTGATGTGGGTTAGCAATAATAGTGATATTTGAGGAAGTACTGGAATAGGACAAAGTCCTGTCCGTATTCTCCAGTAATAGATTTGCGAACGTGTATGTTATCGGTTCTAATACAAGGTATTAGGTGCCGGGACCAATGAACTATTGTAATGATCTTCGTCTGTTGTTAGTAGAGAGTCAGACCGAAATGCAGCGTGTAGGTTACTCATGACTTTTAATGAAGAATAATGCGGTACATGAAATAACTGAAAATACAAAAACAACAAACGAGTGAAACTAATACAGCCTATCTGGTGACTAACACTAAGACAGGTACAATCACCCACAAAATACAACGCGCACTCAGGCTGCCTAAATACGGTTCCCAATCCGAGACAACGAGAATCAGCTGACTCCAATTAGGAATCGCCTCAGGCAGCCAAGCCTAACTAGACACACCCCTAATAATACCTAATAACTCATCCAGAACGCCGCAGCCCGTCTGGTGTTCAACCTTCCCAAGTTCTCTCACGTCACCCCGCTCCTCCGCTCTCTCCACTGGCTTCCAGTTGAAGCTCGCATCCGCTACAAGACCATGGTGCTTGCCTACGGAGCTGTGAGGGGAACGGCACCTCAGTACCTCCAGGCTCTGATCAGGCCCTACACCCAAACAAGGGCACTGCGTTCATCCACCTCTGGCCTGCTCGCCTCCCTACCACTGAGGAAGTACAGTTCCCGCTCAGCCCAGTCAAAACTGTTCGCTGCTCTGGCTCCCCAATGGTGGAACACACTCCCTCACGACGCCAGGACAGCGGAGTCAATCACCACCTTCCGGAGACACCTGAAACCCCACCTCTTTAAGGAATACCTAGGATAGGATAAGTAATCCTTCTCACCCCCCTTAAAAGATTTAGATGCACTATTGTAAAGTGGATGTTCCACTGGATGTCATAAGGTGAATGCACCAATTTGTAAGTCGCTCTGGATAAGAGCGTCTGCTAAATGACTTAAATGTAAAATGTAATACACACTCCCAATTAATACAAACCCCAATACGAAATACAACATATAAACCCATGTCACACCCTGGCCTACCCAAACATATAACAAAAACACAAGATACAATGACCAAGGCGTGACAGAACCCCCCTAAGGTGCGGACTCCGGGACGCACCTCAAGAGCATAGGGAGGGTCCGGGTGGGCGTCTGTCCATGGTGGCGGTTCTGGCTCGGGACGTGGACCCCACTCCATAAATGTCCTAGTTCCTCCCCTTCGCGTCCTAGGATAATCCACCTTCTCCGCCGACCATGGCCTAATAGTCCTCACCCTGATCCCCACATAACTGAGGGGCAGCTCGGGACAGAGGGGCAGCTCGGGACAGAGGGGCAGCTCGGGACAGAGGGGCAGCTCGGGACAGAGGGGCAGCCCGGGACAGAGGGGCAGCTCGGGTCAGAGGGGCAGCTCGGGACAGAGGGGCAGCCCGGGACAGAGGAGCAGCCCGGGACCGAAGCAGCCCAGTACTGAGGGGAAGCCCGGTACTGAGAGGGAGCCCAGTACAGAGAGGGAGCCCAGTACAGAGAGGAAGCCCAGTACTGAAAGGAAGCTCAGTACTGAGAGGAAGCTCAGGCAGGTAGTAGGCTCCGGTAAATCCTGGTTGTCTGGCCGATCTAGATCTAGGTTGACGGGCAGATCTGGAAGAGACTGGTTGTCGGGCAGATCTGGAAGAGACTGGTTGTCGGGCAGATCTGGAAGAGACTGGTTGTCGGGCAGATCTGGAAGAGACTGGTTGTCGGGCAGATCTGGAAGAGACTGGTTGTCTGGCAGATCTGGAAGAGACTGGTTGTCTGGCAGATCTGGAAGAGACTGGTTGTCTGGCAGATCTGGAAGAGACTGGTTGTCTGGCAGATCTGGAAGAGACTGGTTGTCTGGCGGCGCTGGGAGGACTGGCGGCACTGGCGGCGCTGGGCAGACTGGGAGCACTGGCGGCGCTGGGCAGACTGGGAGCACTGGCGGCGCTGGGCAGACTGGGAGCACTGGCGGCGCTGGGCAGACTGGCGGCACTGGCGGCGCTGGGCAGACTGGGAGCTCTGGCGGCGCTGGGCAGACTGGCACTTCTGGCGGCTCCTGGCAGACTGGTGACGCTGGGCCGACTGGCGGCGCTGGGCAGACAGGAGACTCCGGCAGCGCAGGAGAGGAGAAAAGCTCTGGCTGCGCTAAACAGGCGAGGCGCACTGGACGCGCTGGGCCGACTGGGAGCACTGGCGGCGCTGGACAGACAGGAGACTCCGGCAGCACAGGAGAAGAGAACAGCTCTGGTTGCGCTAAACAAGCGGGAGACTCCGGCAGCGCAGGAGGGGAGAAAAGCACTGGCTGCGCTGAACAGGCGAGGCGCACTGGAGGCCTGGTGCGTGGTGCTGGAACTGGTGGTACTGGCGCGAGGACACGCACAGGAAGCCTGGTGCGGGGAGCTGCTACCGGAGGACTGGTGTGTAGAGGTGGCTCTGGATAGACCGGACCGTGCAGGCGCAATGGAGCTCTTGAGCACCGAGCCTGCCCAAGCTTACCTGGCTCGATGCCCACTCTAGCCCGGCCAATAGGAAGGGCTGGTATGTGTCGCAGCTGGCTCTGCACCCGCACTGGAAACACCGTGCGCTCCATAGCATAACACGGTGCCTGCCCGGTCTCTCTAGCCCAACGGTGAGCACAGGGAGTATGCGCAGGTTTACTACCTGGCATAACTATTCTCCCTTTTAGCCCCCCCCCAATATTTTTTTGGGGGTGACTTTCCGGTTTCCAACCGCGTCGCTGTGCTGCCTCCTCATACATGCGCCTCTCCGCTTTAGCTGCCTCTATTTCCTCCTTGGGACGGCGATATTCTCCCCAATTCCTCCTCCCATGTCCAAATCTCCAATTGATGCAGTCTCTCCCATTGCAACTGCTCTTCACGATCAACAGGGAGAGTAGGCTCAGGTCTATTCTCTGACTCAGCCACTCTCTCTCTGCGCTTTCCCCGTTACCTTCGGTTTTCGCTCTGTATAGCAATGCTTTCCTTCTCGATTCCATCCGTGTATAGCCCTCTTCGCATTGCTGTAGGGAATCCCAGGCGGGCTCCTGCACTCGCTCTGGGTCGGCCGCCCACCTGTCGATTTCTTCCCACGTCGTATAATCCCTGCTTCTGCCGTCCATAACGTCCTCCTTTAGATCCTGACAGTTCACACGCTGCTCGGTCTGTGAATGGTGGGTGATTCTGTAATGATCTTCGTCTGTTGTTAGTAGAGAGTCAGACCGAAATGCAGCGTGTAGGTTACTCATGACTTTTAATGAAGAATAATGCGGTACATGAAATAACTGAAAATACAAAAACAACAAACGAGTGAAACTAATACAGCCTATCTGGTGACTAACACTAAGACAGGTACAATCACCCACGAAATACAACGCACTCAGGCTGCCTAAATACGGTTCCCAATCCGAGACAACGAGAATCAGCTGACTCCAATTAGGAATCGCCTCAGGCAGCCAAGCCTAACTAGACACACCCCTAATAATACACACTCCCAATTAATACAAACCCCAATACGAAATACAACATATAAACCCATGTCACACCCTGGCCTACCCAAACATATAACAAAAACACAAGATACAATGACCAAGGCGTGACAACTATTTATTATCCAGGGAAGTGTGTAGTGCGATCTTAGAAAATAGTTAATAGAAGGCATGTATTATAGACGGGAGTGAATAAATCTAAAATATCCTGAACACTGTAGGGTGTGTAGGGAGTAATAACTATTGATTGACTATTGAAAAATGGAGCAAATTAGATCAAATTGGACATTTTCCTGCTGACGGATAATTTCAAATCTAATAAAGAATTCAGGGAGGCAATTATGACTTGGCATAAAACCTGAATCAAGAGCTCAATATACCAATGTTTTGATGTCAGCATTCTAATCAACAGAAAATGCATCACGATAAACCTGGAATGAGTACTGGTACTGCTACATACGGATTGGGAATGGGAGTGTATTTAATTCAAGACGATGTTTTGAGAGTGGAATATAACTCAGCTCAACTCAGACGTGCAAGGGGTTAATAGGGCCATAGAGAAAATGCCTACCTATAATTCAATGGCCAAGATAAGACAAAGAAATGTAGCGGAAAAGCATCAAAGCATAGGGAGACAGCCAGTGTTGCCAATTTAGCGACTTTGTTGCTATATTTAGCGAGTATTCAGACACATGGCCCCATCCATCCTCCTCTCAATACGGTGCAGTCATCCTGTCCCATTTGCAGAAAAGCATCCCCAAAGAATGATGTTTCCACCTCCATGCTTCACGGTTGGGATGGTGTTCTTGGGGTTGTACTCATCCTTCTTCTTCATCCAAACACAGCGAGTGGAGTTTAGACCAGAAAGCTCTAAATTTGTCTCATCGGATTACATGGCCTTCTCCCATTCCTCCTCTGGATCATGCACATGGCCAATTATGCAAATTAGGTTATGACATCATTTTGCGACTTTTAGGACAGCCAATTTCTACTTTCCTTACTGAGGAACATTGGCTGTTTTAGGTGTGGGGCTTTTGGTCATTGGAAAAGGGAGTGTAAAGTGGATATGGAGCCTGCTGTATTCGTAGCAAATGCTGCCAGGCAAGAGTTTGCATCTTTTTCAAAAGAGTAACAACTCATCGTTTTGAGATGAGCAAGTCTGGAACTTTCACCTAGTGGTGTATAGTCTCTGTTCGATTGATAAGTGGTTCATAGAGATTACAGTTTCTATGTGATGGACGACAAGACGTAAGAAAGCACGTTTTATCTAACTTTTAGTAGAGTACCGATGGGATTTACAAAAAATCCCACTTGGTATCATTTTGCATTGAAACAATCATTTTAAGGGTGTCAATTGTAGGTTATGTGATGGTACAATAATCAAGAGTGTGAGGGAAGTGTTTGTCGAGTTAAAGAAGCAATTGTGTCAAGTGCCAGCATTGGGATTTCCAAACATACAATTATCTTTTAAAATGTTTGTTCATGAATAGGAGGGACGTTGTGGCGCGGTGGTTGCGCAGAGTCCTGGGGGAGAAGAGAGAGACCAGTAAATGTACTGGTGTAAATAGCAAGACTCGGTGGCAAAAGGAGTGCCACCGTGCCTTAGGGCGGTACAGGCGACTGAAATGGTGTTGCATAACACGGCTTCCATTACAATGGGTCAAAAAGTAGATTTGTATGTTCCACACGCATTAGCAACCATAGTGAACAGCACGAAAGCACAACATGTTAGTAGTGCAAGATGGACAAAATGGGAGGTAACGTTAAATGGGGAAAATCTACAATTTCATAAGATTGATGCTTTGAAACCTGCGTCGTTAATGCTGTTGTCTGGGGAGGGTGAATTGCCTACATGTGACCCAGATCAGATTACTCCTAAACCTAGGCCTGATTTGCAAGAGACATCATTAGAATTTGGAAAAGTATTGTATACAGATGGCTCTAGTTACATGAACGCAGAAGCGAATAGAGTAACGGGGTACGCTGTGTGTGGTATGCATTTGGAGTAGTTTATTATTTCGGACAGCGACAGGAACACCAATAACAAAATGGTCTGGGGGTAGAGTCATGTGTTTGAAAGGGGAAAATGACCAGTTCCCTGAGGTCCTGGTCTTTGGGTACTTATACAGTGGTACTGTGTTCAGGCTGCATATAGAAAGAAAAATATATGTTAATAAGGGATGGCAGTTACATCAAATGGATTGTGATATAGGTATTGCTGATTTCATGTTGTGTTTTTGTTTTGATACAAATATTACCAGATTGGGATCCTGGAGTGGGAATTCTGTGAGGGGTAAGGGTGCTAACTTCATGATCTGGTAACTCTTCCTAGAGGTCACCAGTAGAATAAGGGAGTATGGAGTAATTTAGAAAATAGTTTTAGCAGTAACATTATGTTATGCTTTTTTAGAGATGTTATTAAGAAAAGGTTAATTTCATAATTCGTCATATAGTCAATGTTTGTCTGGTTTCCTGAAACAGAAATGTACTGGACTTAACTGTTGTGATCTGTGCTTTTTTTTTAGGTTATCATGGAAGGTGACGTCAGATCGTGTCTTAATGCATGGTAGGCTAATTTGACCATAGACAGTGTGTGTAGACCTCAAAACCCTCCCTAACCGGCTGAAGAAAGAGCGACAAAGGCGTGCAATGAGAGACAGTGACTTTTACCACTCCTATCTGAGTCCGAGCCATAAACCAGGGCCAGGGTGCTGAGAGCGCGTGTGGAGTGAGCGTGGAGAGAGAGAACAAGCTCAGGTGAGAGAATCCTGTACGTGGGAGAAAGGGAGGTGTCTACTTGGATATTAAAATCGGGACATTATCAAGGGCCATGAAATGTGACAGGCAAAAGTTACATGTGCCGTTGGGAAAATGAACTGTAAACGATATCTAAAGAAGACACACGAGAACGATAAGTGCCAGGTGAAGGAAAGGGGGTGGAGATTATACGCCCTGCGAACTATTTAGACTAAGAATGCATTGAGATACTGATCTTTCTTTACCAGGCCAATTATGACAGGAAAACAGGGACAAAGGGTGGCTGTAATTGAGAAGTGTTATGACCAACAATAAAAGATGTCTATAAGTTGATAAACCAGAATTTGAGCCCTAGACTCAAAGTAAGCATTGAGGTCAGTCGATCTAAATTTGGATTGGATAATTTATCAAATGTTTTAGTTGTGATTGGGATACAGCAAGAGAGAATTGCGAAAGCACGATGAGGGGTGGGGGCTCTGCCAACATTTATTTGGAAGAGAGGGTCTCCAGAAACGTATCTCTAAGTGTCATCCTGAGGGGAAGGGGTTTGTTTGGGGGAATCACTGGATGATAGCTTGGGACAACCATGAACATTGTTTTTCTTTTACCCTGTATTCAGAATTGTTATGTTACATTGCATCAATGAATGGTGCTAAGTTATTAAACATATACTTGGTTTCTCTTTTCTTTTCAAGTCAATATGTTTTTAGGTTTCGTGAAACATGAGGGTGTTCATTGTTCCAGAGGAGGGACTGATGTAGACTAACTGATTCGAGAATGTGTTAGTATGTTTATAACTGTAGAAAATGCATTAGGAGTATAATGTGTTATGGGTTAGATGTAATGATAGAGGAGTATCATTCCCAGAGACTGAATATTGATATGGGAGAAGCTCATAGAAGAGGGATAGCAGCTAGCTGTACACAATATGGGGATTTAGTTTAACATTATGGTAAGAGTAGAAGAGATAGTGGTGGCATTTCAGACACTATGGTACACTTTCAGGACACCTGTGACTCAACGTTTTGTTAGGTTGGATATTAATGAATGAATTCCAATTTCTAACAGCCGGTGAACATTTGACAGATTACATGCAGGAGATGTTCTCACGATAGGCACTGTAGGGACAGTAACGGAAGGAGCAGTATTAGTAGCGAAGGATGCTATATTGACAGCATGCAATTGGGCTACTGCGCAAATGAGGGGTATTATGAGACTATAGTCGAGGGCCATGTTGGAAGTAGCAATTGTTACTAAGTAGCAATGGTTACTTTAGTAGCATTGTTGGGATATCAGTTTATGATGACTCATGTCACATGGACTGGTAACTGGGGGACCGATGGGAGGACAGGGGATGCGGTTATTCAAATATCACAAATGATGTTGTCAGGAAACAACCCATGTGTTGCAGTGTGTATATCCTCAGGTGAAAGCAGAGATATAACCAATGGCACGGGCTGAATACTGAAGAATGAGTGTACATCAAGAGACACCAGGCGGGGGAGTTGGGACAGCGTTGGTTTTGGACACACACTACTCCGTACAGTACCTGCAGTGGTAAAGATCGTCATGTCTCTCCCTGGGGAGACTGAATAGTTCTCATGTGAAGTGAGGTTCAATTGCATAATGGGTGAGTGAAAATACCATGACAGAGGAAGCGGAGTGAGAGAGACACGATTCCACTGTAAGACATACAGATGGGTTGAGTCTGGGAGCTACTTTACACATCATAGTTGGGTTGGGTTAGATGTTTGGGTTGGGTTAGACTCTTGCTACGTAAGCTTAACTTTCTGAACATTCGAGACGTGTAGTCCACTTGTCATTCCAATCTCCTTGCATTAGCGTAGCCTTTTCTGTAGCCTGTCAACTATGTGTCTGTCTATCCCTGTTCTCTCCTCTCTGCACAGACCATACAAACGCTCCACACCGCGTGGCCGCGACCACCCTAATCTGGTGGTCCCAGCGCGTACGACCCACGGGGAGTTCCAGGTCTCCGGTAGCCTCTGGAACTGCCGATCTGCGGCCAACAAGGCAGAGTTCATCTCAGCCTATGCCTCCCTCCAGTCCCTTGACTTCTTGGCACTGACGGAAACATGGATCACCACAGATAACACTGCTACTCCTACTGCTCTCTCCTCGTCCGCCCACGTGTTCTCGCACACCCCGAGAGCTTCTGGTCAGCGGGGTGGTGGCACCGGGATCCTCATCTCTCCCAAGTGGTCTTTCTCTTTTCCCTTACCCATCTGTCTATCGCCTCCTTTGAATTCCATGCTGTCACAGTTACCAGCCCTTTCAAGCTTAACATCCGTATCATTTATCGCCCTCCAGGTTCCCTCGGAGAGTTCATCAATGAGCTTGATGCCTTGATAAGCTCCTTTCCTGAGGACGGCTCACCTCTCACAGTTCTGGGCGACTTTAACCTCCCCACGTCTACCTTTGACTCATTCCTCTCTGCCTCCTTCTTTCCACTCCTCTCCTCTTTTGACCTCACCCTCTCACCTTCCCCCTACTCACAAGGCAGGCAATACGCTTGACCTCATCTTTACTAGATGCTGTTCTTCCACTAACCTCATTGCAACTCCCCTCCAAGTCTCCGACCACTACCTTGTATCCTTTTCCCTCTCGCTCTCATCCAACACTTCCCACACTGCCCCTACTCGGATGGTATCGCGCCGTCCCAACCTTCGCTCTCTCTCCCCCGCTACTCTCTCCTCTTCCATCCTATCATCTCTTCCCTCTGCTCAAACTTTCTCCAACCTATCTCCTGATTCTGCCTCCTCAACCCTCCTCTCCTCCCTTACTGCATCCTTTGACTCCCTATGTCCCCTATCCTCCAGGCCGGCTCGGTCCTCCCTCCCGCTCCGTGGCTCGACGACTCCTTGCGAGCTCACAGAACAGGGCTCCGGGCAGCCGAGCGGAAATGGAGGAAAACTCGCCTCCCTGCGGACCTGGCATCCTTTCACTCCCTCCTCTCTACATTTTCCTCCTCTGTCTCTGCTGCTAAAGCCACTTTCTACCATTCTAAATTCCAAGCATCTGCCTCTAACCCTAGGAAGCTCTTTGCCACCTTCTCCTCCCTCCTGAATCCTCCCCCTCCTCCCTCTCTGCAGATGACTTCGTCAACCATTTTGAAAAGAAGGTCGACGACATCCGATCCTCGTTTGCTAAGTCAAACGACACCGCTGGTTCTGCTCACACTGCCCTACCCTATGCTCTGACCTCTTTCTCCTCTCTCTCCAGATGAAATCTCGCGTCTTGTGACGGCCGGCCGCCCAACAACCTGCCCGCTTGACCCTATCCCCTCCTCTCTTCTCCAGACCATTTCCGGAGACCTTCTCCCTTACCTCACCTCGCTCATCAACTCATCCCTGACCGCTGGCTACGTCCCTCCCGTCTTCAAGAGAGCGAGAGTTGCACCCCTTCTGAAAAAACCTACACTCGATCCCTCCGATGTCAACAACTACAGACCAGTATCCCTTCTCTCTTTTCTCTCCAAAACTCTTGAGCGTGCCGTCCTTGGCCAGCTCTACCGCTATCTCTCTCAGAATGACCTCCTTGATCCAAATCAGTCAGGTTTCAAGACTAGTCATTCAACTGAGACTGCTCTTCTCTGTATCACGGAGGCGCTCCGCACTGCTAAAGCTAACTCTCTCTCCTCTGCTCTCATCCTTCTAGACCTATCGGCTGCCTTCGATACTGTGAACCATCAGATCCTCCTCTCCACCCTCTCCCGAGTTGGGCATCTCGGCGCGGCCCACGCTTGGATTACGTCCTACCTGACAGGTCGCTCCTACCAGGTGGCGTGGCGAGAATCTGTCTCCTCACCACGCGCTCTCACCACTGGTGTCCCCCAGGGCTCTGTTCTAGGCCCTCTCTTATTCTCGCTATACACCAAGTCACTTGGCTCTGTCATAACCTCACATGGTCTCTCCTATCATTGCTATGCAGACGACACACAATTAATCTTCTCCTTTCCCCCTTCTGATGACCAGGTGGCGAATCGCATCTCTGCATGTCTGGCAGACATATCAGTGTGGATGACGGATCACCACCTCAAGCTGAACCTCAGCAAGACGGAGCTCCTCTTCCTCCCGGGGAAGGACTGCCCGTTCCATGATCTCGCCATCACGGTTGACAACTCCATTGTGTCCTCCTCCCAGAGCGCTAAGAACCTTGGCGTGATCCTGGACAACACCCTGACGTTCTCAACTAACATCAAGGCGCTGTCCCGTTCCTGTAGGTTCATGCTCTACAACATCCGCAGAGTACGACCCTGCCTCACACAGGAAGCGGCGCAGGTCCTAATCCAGGCACTTGTCATCTCCCCGTCTTGATTACTGCAACTCGCTGTTGGCTGGGCTCCCTGCCTGTGCCATTAAACCCTACAACTCATCCAGAACGCCGCAGCCCGTCTGGTGTTCAACCTTCCCAAGTTCTCTCACGTCACCCCGCTCCTCCGCTCTCTCCACTGGCTTCCAGTTGAAGCTCGCATCCGCTACAAGACCATGGTGCTTGCCTACGGAGCTGTGAGGGAACGGCACCTCAGTACCTCCAGGCTCTGATCAGGCCCTACACCCAAACAAGGGCACTGCGTTCATCCACCTCTGGCCTGCTCGCCTCCGTACCACTGAGGAAGTACAGTTCCCGCTCAGCCCAGTCAAAACTGTTCGCTGCTCTGGCCCCCCAATGGTGGAACAAACTCCCTCACGACGCCAGGACAGCGGAGTCAATCACCACCTTCCGGAGACACCTGAAACCCCACCTCTTCAAGGAATACCTAGGATAGGGTAAGTAAGGGTAAGTAATCCTTCTCACCCCCCCCCCCCCTTCTCCCCCCAAAAAAAAGATTTAGATGCAAGTGGCTGTTCCACTGGATGTCATAAGGTGTATGCACCAATTTGTAAGTCGCTCTGGATAAGAGCGTCTGCTAAATGACTTAAATGTAAATGTAAATGTTTTATTGGTTAATGCATCATATGATAGAGGGGTAATTGTACTCTGAACAACATGTTGAAGGCATTGATGTGAAAGCAGATACAGCGCTGAGTTACCTCAAGAGGATGTAATGCTGATTAGGGATACACACTTGCATATCAAGTGACTTGCCTATCAGGTGAAATGGAGGAGATGGGGAACAAAGTGAAAATGACATGACTTGGGAACACCTCTCGGAACCTGGGGCCGAAAGGGGTAGACTGGGCGTAAGCATGAGGAAGCTTTTTAGAGCTTTCATTTTTGTGGAACTCGGCAGGAAAGTATCTGGGAGGCATAGAGTCAGGTAAAGAGAGAGTGGGAATTGTCAGGGTCTCAGACTTTGGTTTTCATGCATATATAATTATGCATAGTTTATCACATTGTTAATACTGTTATGTTTTGTGTCTTTTTGTTGCTTTCCAAGTCTTGTGCTCTGACTCTCTTAGGAACCAGAAGGGGAAGTAGAGAATCTAAAAGCTGCTCCATATGACATATAACAAGACCGCAGATTCAGCTGGAATGGAATTTTGTTATGTGTGAAAGATGGAAATAAAAGATAGATGGAAATAAAATAGGCCATAAGTCTCTGAACTTGTAAACCTTTCGGTGAATGTTTGTTAATTGTTTGTTTAATTAATGTTTTATAATCATTGTAGTTTTTTTATTCATGTTTTATTATCATTTTTTATCCATTTATTAGTCATTTCCAAGTTTATATAAATGGCGTGGCTTTGAAATGTGTTGGGGGATAGACAGATGGACATCTGTGGATTAGGTTGAGGTCAGGAGGTGAGGTCAGATCCCCTTAAGGGAGTAATAAGGGTTAGGTATCCTGTTAACCTTTTCCTGATGAACCATAAAAGATAAGGATTGGAGAGAAGGAGGAGTGTCTTAAGTGGCATGTATATAACTGTGATGGTGAGAAATGTTTTGCTGTCTGAATTACAGCTGTACAGAACCTTTGGGCAGAATTCAACTTGGCTAAAGCTTCTCTAGTGTCCGTGAGTTATTGACTCTGAAAAATAAGAACTTAACACATGAAACATCAACGCTTATCTGTATTTTGCACATATTCATCCTCATGAGGACCCTGGTCCTGATCTGCCTCAGAGGACCGGACAACTAGACAAGCTGATCTGCATGGTTTACCAACATTGGATTAAAACAAGCTTATATATTCGGTTCTGATGGGGTACAGCAGTTGAACTAAGCTCATGAGGAATTTATAAACACATATAATTCATTCATAAGTTTTTAAAAAAACGATGTAACAACTAAGGATTCTAGCTTGAAAATAGAAACATTGATGGTGTACCTTGAGTTTAGTCCTTAACTTTCTAGGGAGGAATTTGAACCTCCCCTTGCCTTCTTTCACAGCCTCAACCTGAGGAGGACTGGTATCATTTTGGGCCTTATTGACAGAGATGTTGGCTCCAACTCATCTTTTCAGGTCTGCCGATTTGAGGGAGGACTTGACACTAAATAATATATATTTTTAAAGCCTGTTGCACAATAATTTGGGATTTAATAAACTACATTAATGCAAAAATATTTTAAACACATCTACAAATATATTTTTTGTCGGCCTAAACATTATAGTTATTGCACAATGTCAAAAACCAAGTAAACATGTTTTTAAAGCCTGTTACAGTCATTTCTGTTTGTTTAATTAACTTCTTACGGATTTTGGTCCCTGTACAGTGACCTGTACAGGGACCAAAATCAGCGGAAATTTCAGAGCGCCAACTGTTGTACTCTATAAAACTCAAACTTTCGTTAAAACACACATGCAAGGTACTCAATTAAAGCTACACTCGTTGTGAATCTAGCCAACATGTCAGATTTGTAAAATGCTTCTCGGCGAAAGCATGAGAAGGTATTATCTGATAGCATGCACTGCCTGAAATACCTGAACGAGACCTAAACAAAAGAATTAGCGGTAGCCGGCACTACACAAAACGCAGAAATAAAATATAAAACATTCATTACCTTTGACGAGCTTCTTTGTTGGCACTCCTATATGTCCCATAAACATCACAATTGGGTCTTTTTCCCGATTAAATCCGTCATTGTGTACCCAAAATGTCCATTTATGAAGGCCGTCTGATCCAGGAAAATTCACCTTTACAAGACACAACGTCACTTTTTAAAATTAAAAAAGTTGCCTATAAACTTTTACAAATCACTTCAAACTACTTTTGTAAACCAACATCAGGTATTAATAAACGTTAATAATCGATCAAATTGATCACGGGGCGATCTGTATTCGATAGCAGCAAGTCTTGAAATCATCGTCCATTTTTTCACTTTCATAACTTCCTCGGTGGACCCCAAGACAGGAAGTGCCTATACGTCATCCCACCAAGGATAAACATGCAATGAAATGCCAGTATTGGCGACATCGTGTGGAGGCTGTAGGCATTGTAAACGGGACCTCATCTATTTTCTATTGCCATAGACAATACATTGACTGGCGGATGAATATTTTTTGTGTGTTTTTGGTGAACAGTTTTCCTTGGGATTTTTACTCCTAAACACGTTCTGTTATAGCCACAGACATGATTTAACCAGTTTTAGAGACTTCAGAGTGTTTTCTATACACACATACTTATCATATGCATATACTATATTCCTGGCATGAGTAGCAGGACGTTGAAATGTTGTGTGATTTTTTACAAAAAGTTCGAAAATTCACATCATCCCTAACAGGTTTTAACAAACTGATGTACATTTATTTTTTAAATACAATTAAATGAGTATGTTGTGAATTAAAGTAGTGAACAGTTTAGCAGTAAACAAGAGAAACGCTTTAATGCACCACTATTGGCTCTCTTTCTCCCTCCTGTGGTTAATGATATATAGATTCAACAGTATCTAATAAATTGTTTGCACTTTTTGCATTTAATACTCAGCAGGTGTGTCTCCTTAATTTGTTTGTACAGCGCTGATGAAGGCAAAAGGCCAAAACCTATGCAGACAATTGTAATTTATTCATAGCCACTTGCACTTTCAATTTCTTTCCCGACTGGATTAAATGAATACTTTTTTTTTGCATTTCGGCCTCCCTGGTTTGTTTTTCATGGTTTTGACTACGAGTACCTTTTGAACTACAGATATTTTGTCTCCTACGCACCGGCAGCTTTCCATTCTAGCCTGACTGCAAACCCTCATGCTGGCTATCCCCTGATAATGATAAGGCCTACAGTCCACACACCTGGTCGGTGTCATCATCACAGCAGATGGTGGCACTCAGGACAATGCAATACAGAGTATAGAAGTTGGCCCTAATATTTTGCTCCCTTAGAAAAGATCCAACAGTGTAGCTTTTGTATCATGACACCTGAACAAAATCAGCATGGGATACTCATTCCAGCATAGAATATTATGCAGTGATAGAGCACAGATTATGGGAAATTATGTGATATTATGTTGCCCTTGCAGATTATAGTCCCTCCATCCGAAGGCATGTATGCAAACAGACATAAGCTCTGTGGTCCATGTCCTTGTGTAACACAGGGAGGATGATGGAGTCGGGCTAAGCAGTTTCTATGGCAACAGATGAAGAGCGGTGCTGCAGTAAACAGTGAAGTGGTGAGCCCTGAGACGATCAGGCTGGTTCCTCCTTGCTCCTCTCACACTCTCCCCTGTTGCGCCCATTATCTTGGCTACTGGACATTATCTTGGCTATCATTCCATTGTCAAAGCATTATAAGGAAGGCAGCTAAAGTATAGTGTATAATAGTCACACCAAGATATGTGAGTAACTAGCCTTGCACAAGCTGGAATGGCTCATAGGACCAAGAGCCTGTCTCCTGTTTCTGTAGCATGAGGCATATAGGATGGGAAGAAATCCCTGGCAGAGCGCACACGGTTGATAAACCCATTTATTTTGACGGCACCTGAGGTCACCTTTTTATTCTCCTTAGCCAACCACTTTTATAGCTTCATAATCTAACAATCTATGTACTTCGGGACAGGTTTCTTAAATATAGGGCCCAACAAACCACTTTACTTTACAAAGCCAGTACAAATGATATGACAGATAATTTTATTGGTACACTGTACAATTTGGACAAGTTGAAATATTACATTGATTAACCAGGATGCTACTATTTTCCAGAATATTTTCTCTCTCTCAAATGGCTACCATATGCACCAGAAAACTGTTTACAAATAGAAAAATACAAAAACACACACCCATTTGTGAGGGGAAAAGAATGGACAATGAAAAACATGTCGGAGTTTATAAAGCTATAGTACTTTCGTGAAGAGAAATACAAACAATGGAGCAGGATTGATAAAGGCAGCCTGAAATGAGTCGAGAACCAAGCTGCCGTAGCAATCTTGGAGATAACGGAATAGCACATGGCAAATACAGGTGTCATTTCTATGGTTCTTTCAGAGCTGATACCTTATTAAAAATAAGAATTTGTTCTTAACTGACTTGCCTAGTTAAATAATGGTAAAATACAAATAAAAAATGAGTATAGAGCGGTGGTCTGAACCACAGATCAATTCCCAATACCATCTGCAATCTATTTTCTGGTATTAAAGGCTGTGACTGTACTATATAGGCTACCTTTTGAGGAGGGATGGCGGTACATGTATTCCCACAGAAGGTGCTAAAGGTTGTTTCATACAACTCTGTGAATACATAAGCCACAATGAGGTTGGCTTATAAATAAAAACGGATGCCGTAATTGAGACAGAAACAAGACAGACATACAAAACAAACACTCATACAAACAGAGTGGATGATGTTGCCTGATGTTTGGCTTTCAAATTGAGATGTCCAACGCTATCAACTATCAAAGACAGGAGGGGCGATCAGCCACACACAAACTGGTACACTTTATACACATTCACACACAAACTGGTACACTATATACCCATTCACACACAAACTGGTACACTATATACCCATTCACACACAAACTGGTACACTATATACCCATTCACACACAAACTGGTACACTATATACCCATTCACACACAAACTGGTACACTATATACCCATTCACACACAAACTGGTACACTATATCCCCATTCACACACAAACTGGTACACTATATACCCATTCACACACAAACTGGTACACTATATCCCCATTCACACACAAACTGGTACACTATATCCCCATTCACACACAAACTGGTACACTATATACCCATTCACACATAAACTGGTACACTATATACCCATTCACACATAAACTGGTACACTATATCCCCATTCACATACACAAACTGGTACACTATATACCCATTCACACACAAACTGGTACACTATATACCCATTCACACACAAACTGGTACACTATATACCCATTCACACACAAACTGGTACACTATATACCCATTCACACACAAACTGGTACACTATATACTCATTCACACACAAAAACAGATACATGCACAGTTTTCAAACTGTCAAAAAGTGCTGTCTTGTGCTTGAACATTTAACACTGTTGGTTGTCACACCAACACATTTGATCAGCATGGACTGCCATTTCAAAAGCAACAGCAACCCTGAAGACAACTGTCTTCATCAGCACATAGTAATGTAGTTAGAACAGACTGAGTTAAGGCCACATGGGGAAAATCAACAGATCATCTCCATTAATTCAGGGTAAAGAAGGTGAAAGAAAAGTTGGTGTTTGCATCAGATGTCATAAACGCATATCAACCCTTGCTACGTCAGTTCCCCTGCATACCCAAGAGTACAATGTCCTGCTTGTCTGTTTCAGGATGACGAGGTGTGACAAGATAAGATGCACATTCCAGAAGCTCCTTGTCAGTAGATCACAGGTTGATGGAGTATGTTCTTCGTCAGCAGGCATCATTGAACTTAAGTGAAGATCTGAAGCTTTTCCAATAGGCTCCATTCTCTTCCGTTGATGGCCACCAGGGGGTAGACATGCTAAGAACCTCATGTCCAGCTTGGCCACCCCTACTCCACTCATCAAAAGAGGGAGCCACTGCGGTGGAAGTGGATCGGAATTACAGTAGTGTGCACATATGGAAGGAAACTACAATAAAGACCAGATTTTGGTTGTGTTTGAAGGATGAAAAAGGAGATATAGTAGCAGGCCTACAACAATTTCAAGTCAACAATGCAAGAATATTCACAATTTGTATTACCCACTACGTTTAGTCTCCAATAGACTCCAATTATGGAATATCCTACCTTCTATAAGTTATCTCTGAAGTCCTCCTGTTATGCACAGGGAATTTGCACTCTCATTCCATCTATATAACAGCAGGTCCTTTAAGTCAGGGAGAAGGGGGTATAAACTATAATACAAAATCTGATATGATCCCTTTAAAAAATATATTGTTAAAGTAATATTTAGGAGGAGAGCAAGTTCTATGCACTTGGAGAAAGGGTTGCAGTATCCTATTGGTCCTTTAGGGAGTGTAATTGTGGTTGTGAGCTGCATTATGCTCAGTCCTCACTCCTGCGATCTTCTGTTGTTGAAGCTGGAGTTGTTACTGCTGCAGCTCTCCTCATATGTGGGAGGGGGTTCTGTAAGATACACAGACAAACCAGAGAAACAGTCAGACTATATAGTAGGCCATTGTTCACTAATCATTGATCATCATACTGACACAGTTTGGGGGTGACTCACCATGTGTGAAGTCCCAGGTGCTGTACTCAGGGGGGAGTATGAGAGGACAGGACGTGGGTACTGGGGTGGCGTTTCCTTCTGTGAAGAAGGGGATGGTGGCCCCAGTTGACACACAGAACAGAGGTGTTGAGGTGTCATTGGCACGTCGCTGGCTGGGGGGGGAATCTACACCGGGAGCGTAGCTGAATGCACTGGGGGACATGGTGGGGGGCTGGCCGGATTGGTCCTGCTGGGAGTGACTCTTTGTGGGGATCTCCTCGCTGACTGAACCCCCTGCACCCAACACCTCCTCCAAGTCCTCCTCAGCCGGGGGCGCGCTCGGGGTAACCCCTTCTGGGCCGGGGTTGGGGCGGATGGTTGTTGGGGCTGGAGTTGAGGGCATAGATCGTGACGGGATCAAGTTGACAGCGATGTTCCCGATGTAGATGGGTAAAGTGACAACTGTCTCGGGGGACTTTAGTGATACCTGCAGCGGTCACAAGATACAATGTAAATGTGTTTAAATATCCTATCATTCCAAGATGCTCCTTTAACACTCCAATGCAGCTATTCTCATCTCAATATCAAAACATTTATGGGTAACAATTAAGTACCTTAATGTGATTGTTTTCAATTAAAATTGTAAAAAAGAAACAAAAATAGCTTCTTAGAAAAGAGTAATTTCTCAAGCAAGAATTTGGCAAGGACTGTCTGGGGTTGGTCTGAGGGGGAGGGGAAAACTGAAAACTAGCTGTTATTGGCAGAGCGGTTTGGAACGCTCTTTCTTATTGGTCTACTAATACTCTTGGTCGACCAAGAGTTGTCTGTTCTTTCGACCAATCGATTGGACAACATTTTTAAACATGCATTTTTCCATATATAGACAAATCCTGTGTTTTAATCAAATCAACTATATACACTGAACTTGTCTAATGCTTTAAGTGAACTGTTTGATGAAATAATTAAGAGACACAAATGACTAGAGGGAATCCGACGGCAATTCATTTGATTGTGCCATCTGGCTCAGACTTGCTGCACTGTGTAAAGAAAAAGAGAAGACAGCAGTGACTGTGTGACTAGCACCCGTTGTCTCTATCTCTTCCCTGCTGCAGCGACCACCACATAACATCAGTGTGTATTGCACTGTCCATGTTGCTGAAGCTGCAACATAATTACACCAATTTCTGACTGAAAAGTTCTGTTACCGAAATCCCTCATTGCTCTCTTTATGTGACACATGTATGCTTCGAATGCACGTGACCAATAGGGCCTGACCTATAGCATATCATAATCACGTCAATAAATTGGTTATAACAAACTCTGAACACCGTAACACGTAATGGATGCAGAGGAAGTGACAAATAAACTCGAAGCAGGTTGCTGGTTGCGCAGGAAGTAAAGGGGAAGATGTGTGGAATAAATTTGACCAGTTGTGGAAAATACTGGAGATCAAGAAAAATAAGATAAGAAGCAAGAACTGTGTGCATATTGGGCCTGTGTGTGCCAAACAGGCGCTGTTAGTTTACAATATAATTTTTCTGACCGTTTGTAACATTGTAAACACTAAATAAATGATTAGCGTACCAGAGAGTCTGGTGTAATTCTTTATTATTTTTGGTAAAGCCTTTATTACAGCAAAGACTAAAAACAGTCGCATTCATTCGTGAATGCAATTTCTGAAATGGAACGGTTTAGTCCTATTTATTGTTTACACTAATTAGTCAAATTAACGCTTTATTTTATTTGAAAACTAAAATGCTTGATTGCGTTTCACATCATGAGTGACTCGAATGAGGTGTGATGACATGAACGAATGAATCGAGGATTGATACAGTAGCCTATATAACTATTGAAATATAGGCCTAAGTAAGTTACGATATTAAGACTAAACAGGATGTGCTCTTAGACCTACGGTGGTTATACAAGGCTGCTATACTAAGCCTACTAATGATAATGATATAACTTATTATTATAATAATAATAATAACAATAAGGAGCTCAATGGAAAAGGAGGGTTATTATTATAAATAATAATTTCTGACATTTGGAACAGTGTAAACAACACTAACTAAATTACAAATAACATCAGAAAGGCTGGTCTAACAAAATGTATTAAGAGCATAGCTGTAACGGCTTTCTTGTGGAGAAGGAGAGTCGGACCAAAATGCAGCGTGATGATGATTCATGATATTTTAATGAAGGAAAAACTATACATGAAGAAACTACAAAATAATGAAATGTGAAAACCGAAACAGCCCTATCTGGTGCAAAGACAAAGACAGGAACAATCACCCACAAAACACTCAAAGAATATGGCTGCCTAAATATGGTTCCCAATCAGAGACAACGATAAACACCTGCCTCTGATTGAGAACCACTCCAGACAGACATAGACTTTGCTAGATACCCCCACTAAGCCACACACCCAATACCTAACAAAACCCCAAGACAAAACACACCACAATAAACCCATGTCACACCTCGGCCTGACCAAATAAATAAAGACAAACACAATATACTTCAACCAGGGCGTGACAATATCAAAGATTAAAAACAGCCCAATTTGTTAAATTGTTGCGTGAGGCTTGATGCTCACGGAATCGGTAGGCTATCGACCAAACACTTAAACAGGCAACAGAAGCAGGATCTGTCTTATTTCTGTAGATATGTATGGATGATTTATAAAGCCAGGCACGTTTAACAGTTAAGGCGATTGATTATAGACCTAATTAATTTTGCGTTTCCTCTCTCCTCACTTTTCTTAGACAATTAAGACAAGGGCTGTTTTCTCATCTCCTAACTCCGCTGTTGCCTTCCGCCACATTGTTTTCAACACCAATGTTGATGTGATCCAGAACCGAGGACAGCGACCTCTATTCAACACGAGAAAGCGCATGTGTTATAAAATAATAAAATCTTTATTTCTGTTGTACCATTGTTCTTACATATTATAACCATATACAATTTCAGTAGCACATTGTCTTAAGACTGATGGACTGGGCCATCCCCACAGCCTCCAGAATGGATCAGTCCACTCAGACAGGTGTCTTGTACACCATGTTTTTAGTTTTTTTGCTACTGCTCGACTACAAAAATCTCAGTCGACCAACAGCCTATTGACCAAACAATCGAACAGTCGACTAAATGGGGTCAGCCCTACGTCATTTTCCCAATTTCACAATCTTTTCCAACCTCATAGTGTGGAAATAGATATAAAACACAGGAAAATCACATTTTTGACTGCACAGGGCCTTTAAGGACTGTACTGACAAAAATAGCTTTGCCATACTGTATTAGGAACAAGAGATTACCATAGTTATAATCCCTGAACTCACTAAAGAAACATCAGACTGAGCATGAATGATTTACAGCATACTACATCACAGGTGCATTGGGTTAATGAGAGGATTATAGCACTATGATACAGTATGAGGAACAGTGTCTGGTTTATATTACAACTTTATTTAACTACAACTATAGAAAGAACACTGTACAACTGCTACAAGTCTAAAGCACCACTTGTGAACAACACTATTCATTGAGGGGATCCCAACAAGTGCACTTCATTGAGGGTGTTACTAACCTGGATGAAGTAATCGATCTCTATAAGGCTACAGCCGGCCAGGCCAGACTGGGGGAGGGGCGGTACGATGATTTGCTCCCGCCACTCAGCGTGTTTCCCCGCCTTCACTCCCGCCCCCTCTACCTCTGCTATGGTCCGCAGGTCGAAAACAGCCCGTTTGGTCTTATAAGTCACTTTCTGATCAGGAGAGATTCATCAGCGTGAAGCCCGTCAGACCAACATACAGATGAGACAATACAGATCAAAGCATCACATCACTTCACTTCACATCAAAATATACGGTATATCAGCATTTGCCCATAAACCAGTCAGACTATCTGTTTTGCAGGACAAAATAGGTAGAGCACATGAGACATTAAATAGGTCTTGGGTACCTGTATGAGGCTGGCCAGCACACAGCCTGTGTCCTTGCCTGACTTGTTGTGGATCTCAGTGGCTAGTCTGATGATCTGGCCTGGTGTGTATCCCCTCTGGTCACTGCAAGCCTTCATCATGAGGGTGCCCGTCTTCACCAGGAGGTAGCTGAACCTCTTAGTGGTCACAGCATAACTGGGTTGCTGGGGAGAAGCAGTCATAGGAAGGATAAAACAAGCCGTTCCAATGGACAGGTGAACAGAGCATAGAAACAGAGAAATTAGAGCTGGGGGTAAGGAGGAGTCCTCCCGTAATCTTTAATAAAAGACCAGATAGGAGTTGTGCTGTGCTCATTGTGCTGAAATCAAATCCCATAACTATCAAACTAAATAAGGCATGATCAAATAAGTGGGCACTCTATGGGTAGTTCACTGTCCTCTTCAGACATTATCTACTGTTCCAGAAGATGGTCTCCAGCCAAGTACTATATCTAGTTATTTTTTTAGGTAATTCCATTGAAATGACTGCGTTACAAAACAATTTGATTATATTGTTGAGACAGTGTTGACTGGTCATTACTTCAATGTTGGGCACTTGGTTGAGGTTGAGCAGGTTAAGTAGGTAGAAGGGCCTCTGGGCCTTGTAGTCCTTGGAGAAGCGAGGTGTGTCTATGATGGCTCTCACACGGTAAACAATCTTCCCAAAGGGCCCTTCAAAGGAGGTCGGGGCAGCCACTTGGTTGGGCAGAGAGAAATACAGCTATTAGACAGTGCAAGATTGACCACAGAAAGTTCAAGGTTGTATACAAAAATGTACTCATGGAGATAAATCATTCACGACATCAAGTGCTACAGCTACTGCATCGACATTAACCAAAGCTGTTTCATTTATTTCATAAAGCCTGTGCTGTCTGCAGATGAATCCTATAAACAAGGATATGAGATTCTAACTAAAACAGACTGGCAGTCTAAAATTATGTCTGGTCATTGTGTGTGCTTTATCAGAGAAATGCCAGTCAGTGCTTGGTCTGAGCAGTGGGAGGCAGATAGATCAGATCAGGGGGACAGATACTCAGTGCTCCTAGCAGCGCTGTCACCAAGTGTCTGTGCTCATCTGTCTGAGCTGTACAAATCCCCTCCTAAGAGGACAGGAGGAGGACACTGTTGATTTACACAGTCCAGAAAGGACAGATGATAAAGGAGGAGGGGAAGGGAATGAGGAAAGGAAACTGAAGAAGGGAAAGACAAAAATAACAATTCTGAGAGGTTGGATGGAGAGAAGGAATGGAGAATTACAGGATGAAGTTCAGGACAAACAGAGATACATCTACAGTATATCCTCAATCCGAATACATTTACAAAGGTCTTACTGGGTAATAGAAATGTCCATCTATTGTTTTCAGCTCATTCCTTAAAGCATGACAGGTGCTGATACATTCAAATTAGAATGCGTGGTGTCCACTGATTTACCCATTGGCCTTGAACCAAACACATTATTGTACATTCCTATAAATCATTGGAATAAATAGATTGATTCAATATGGTAGAGATTTCAAGGTGTACACAGAACAAACAAGTCTCTGGACTTCTCAGTATGATCCATTCTAATTCTGCACTCCGACTCATTTAAATTATAATGTCAGTAGTGGGTGCTGCACAGGGGAATTTCCTGCTGTCAATAAGGATTAGTGAGGAGCAGCAGGCTGGGTGTAAAAGGCTTGGCAGAACAGACACAGACAGGCTCCTGGCCAGAAGGAACCCAGCACCAGGGGCACTTGTCTGACTGAGTCTATGGGCCTGACAAAAAGCTCTTCCACTATCTCTTCTCCAGCATCCTCCACAGAACCAAGGGCTCCTGTTTTTAAGTCTTTACTTGTCAGTGTTTAAGTACATCCACCAATCCTCACAGCATGAACAGCAGTTTTAATGTAGCATCCTATTTGGAGGAGCTCTCGAGCCTAGATGTTAAAGCCTCCCCTGTCAGCCCCTGACCTGGCAACAAGCAGGGGGCACTGTCACTGGGTCACTGCCTGGATGATCCTGTCATCAGCTCTGGAATTATCATGTCTTCTGCCTGTTCTGTAGACGAGGGTGGGGGGAACAGCGTGGGGGGGGGGGGGTATTCACAAGGCGCAATTAAACACTGACAGGACTAAAGGACTATATATAGACATCCATCCCACCCCACCGAGCCCAGACAGAGTGGAGCCTAATGGACAGACACTGAACTGTCTGTGACCTCACACCTGCATGTACTCGAGTTCACAGTCCAGTCAAAAGAAGCATTCAAAATGTCATGTGTTATTACACAGGGGTGTGTCTGTGGGGACACAATATGGCTCTCTCGGCTACTGGCACTTGTTAACTCTGCCTTTGTGTTAGTACTTGGTCGGGGATGACTTACATGGCCAACTTTGACATATATCACCCACTTAGACAGGAGATATTGGCTGACTGAAGCAGTTAGGATTAAAGAGCAAATTTAGTATTTTATTTATTTATTTTATTTTTTATTTCACCTTTTTTTCCACCTCAACCAGGTAGGCTAGTTGAGAACAAGTTCTCATTTACAACTGCGACCTGGTCAAGATAAAGCAAAGCAGTTCGACACATGCAACAACACAGAGTTACACATGGAATAAACAAACATACAGTCAATAATACAGTAGAGAAAAGTCTATATACAGTGTGAAAATGAGATACAGTGTGAAAATGAGATAACGTAAGGGAGGTAAGGCAATAAATAGGCCACAGTGGCGAGGTAATTATGATATAGCAATTAAACACTGGAGTGATAGATATTGATAAATTAACGTAATAAGCAACCTCTGTCACGCCCTGACCTACTTATCTTTGTTTTCTTTATTAGTTTGGTTAGGTCAGGGTGTGACAAGGGTGGTTGGTTTAGTTTTTATATTGTCTATGTGTTTCTGGCCTGTCTAGTGTTTTTGTATATCTATGGGGTTTTGGTATGTCTAGGTATATGAGGTCTATGGTGGCCTGAATTGGTTCCCAATCAGAGACAGCTGTTTATCGTTGTCTCTGATTGAGGATCCTATTTAGGTTGCCATTTTCCATTTTGGTTTTGTGGGTTATTGTCTACGTGTGTAGTTGCCTGTTAGCACTCTAGTTATATAGTGTCACGGTGTACGTTTGTATAGTTTTGTTCAGTGTTCGTTCTTTATTAAAGTAGTATGTCCGCCTATCACGCTGCGCCTTGGTCTCATCAATATGACGAATGTGACAGAATAACCCACCAAACAAGGACCAAGCAGTGTGAAAAGGAGGAACAGCACTTAATGGGGAGATGGACCTGGGAGGAGATATTAGATGGAGCAGGACCCTGGACACAGCCGGGGGAGTATCGCCGTCTTAAGGAGGAGTTAGAGGCAGCGAAAGCGGAACGGCGATACTATGAGGAGAAATACAGGAGAATAAAGGAACAGCGAAGATATGAAGGTACACGGCTAGCACGGAAGTCCGAGAGACAGCCCCAAGATTGGGGGGGCACACGAGGAGATTGGCTGAGTCAGGTAGGAGACCTGAGCCAACTCCTCATGCTTACCGTGGGGAGCGTGTAACTGGTCAGGCACCGTGTTATGCAGAGATGCGCACGGTGTCTCCAGTGCACTATTCTAGCCCGGTGCGCTCTATTCCAGCTCCTCGCATTTGCCGGGCTAGAATGGGCATCCAGCCAGGAAGTATTGAGCCAGCTCTATGTTCTGGACCTTCAATGTGTCTCCACGGTCCAGTGTATCCTGTGCCTCCTTCCCTGCACTCGCGGTGAGGTGTGTGTCACCAGCCCGGTACCACCAGTGCCGGCACCGACGGGCCATAGTCCGGGGTCTACAGCGACGGGCCACAGTCCGGGGTCTACAGCGACGGGCCACAGTCCGGGGTCTCCAGCGACGGGCCACAGTCCGGGGTCTCCAGCGACGGGCCACAGTCTGGGGTCTCCAGCGACGGTCCACAGTCTGGGGTCTCCAGCGACGGTCCCCAGTCCAGAACATCCGGCGAGGATCCGCAGTCCAGAGTCTCCGATGATCCACGGGTCAATGATACAAGAACGGACTCAGTGTAAAGAAAAGCGGCGGCGTCCAGAACCAGAGCCGCCACCGAGGTTAGATGCCCACCCAGACCCTCCCATATAGGTTTAGGTTTGCGGCCGGGAGTCCGCACCTTTGGGGGGGGGGGGGGTTACTGTCACGCCCTGACCATAGTTATCTTTGTTTTCTTTATTATTTTGGTTAGGTCAGGGTGTGACAAGGTTGGTTGGTTTAGTTTTTGTATTGTCTTGTTGTTTTTTTCCCTGTCTCGGGTTTTTGTATATATGGGGTTTTAGTATGTCTAGGTATATGTAGGTCTATGGTGTCCTGAATTGGTTCCCAATCAGAGACAGCTGTTTATCGTTGTCTGCTTGAGGATCCTATTTAAATTGCCATTTTCCATTTTGTTTTTTTGGTTTGTACATGTCAGCACACTTGTTACATTTACATTACATTTACATTTAAGTCATTTAGCAGACGCTCTTATCCAGAGCGACTTACAAATTGGTGCATTCACCTTATGACATCCAGTAGAACAGTCACTTTACAATAGTGCATCTAAATCTTAAAGGGGGGTGAGAAGGATTACTTATCCTATCCTATCCTTATCCTATCCTTACATAGCTTCACGTTCGTGTTGTTGTTTTGTTCAGTGTTCGTTCTTTATTAAAGTAGTATGTACGCCTATCACGCTGCGCCTTGGTCTCATCACTATGACGAACGGGACAACTTCTCCTTTTGAAAGTGGCGTCAATATGAGTCAAACATTCTAGAGTCAAAATTGACGACAAAGTGTATATAGGATACATTTTCTCATAAAGTCAGTCTCGTCAAAAATGGCAATTTGTGAGATAATTAGGAATAAAATATAAAAATGTAAATGTAAAATATATGTCATGGAATGAAGGGTACCGTAAAAGTCTTTCTTGAGTTGGGTTGATTTCCATCCTGCCCACATGCTTACAGCTGGCAGCACCCAAGTCATCATAAATTCGGAGCGCACCGATCATAATGCCCATGGTAAACTTGGTATGACATTCGATATCCCTATGGGAGCTAGTTAGGGACCACCGGTAAATTACACAATGTACATGAGACAATATTTTTTTAAATCAATAGCTCCAAATTTCAATGACTTAACCTCAAACCACCTATAAATTGTAGAAATTCATATACAAATATTTAAAGCATTTAATGAGACAACTCAAATCTGGGCAACATGAAAATATTGCCTCATTTACATTGTGTAATTTATTGATGGTCTCTAACTATCCCCAGATGTAGGCTATCCAAAGTCAAACCAACTTTGCCACAGTCGCACACCGGCTGGCTGAAGCTAATTGGGGAAAGAAGTTGGCTAGCTTGCCTAGACACAAGACCTTAAACTGTGTTATTGAGAAGGGTGAGTGACTAACTGTGTACTGTTTTGCCAGTGACAGTACAAACACTTCCCATGTTTGACCATACACACAAGACACCCACATCAAAGCACACCTCCAAAACCCAAATCTCATTCTCAGTCGCATTTCCTAATGAGGGGAATTGAAACCGAGGCTAAATCAGGAAGTTCAGCCCCTCTTTAAGGTGAAGTGCATAAAGCACAAGGGCAGAGACAGAGTCAATAGTGTGCCCTACCTGTGATATGAAAAGACATCTCTTTATTTACCTGAACAAACTGTACTGAATGTTCTTTCGTTGTGAGACAAAGAGCCAAGGGCATTAGGCAATACTACAAAGGCAACAAACACTGTGCCTGTTCAGAAACTTCACGTTATCAGCTGTTTTACCAGTTTCCTTCAACGTCACAAACAACAGTTCTGGTATACTGTAAAGATTTTTTTTTTTAAATTGACCTCAGTATGGTTGACATGGTGGCATGCAGTTTAACAGGTTTTCCAGACTAATTCCAAACATACCTGGAATGAGAAATTGAAAAGGGAAGCTGTGCTCGCCAGCTGCCAGTGTACCTGTAAGAGAGATTTCACTTGGTCAGATAGACAAGCAAAATCACATTTAGACAGACAGACACACACAGACAAAGAAAGCAAGACAGACTGACTTAGTAGCCAGTGTAAGTTTTCACACAACCAGCATGGCTACCACTACATTCTGCAGCGATACGCCATCCCATCTGGCTTCCGCTTAGTGGGACTATCATTTGTTTTTCAACAGGACAATCACCAAAAACACCTCCAGGCTGTGTAAGGGCTATTTGACCAAGAAGGAGAGTGATAGAGTGCTGCATCAGATGACCTGGCCAAAGCATGATGTTTCCACCCCCATGCTTCATAGTAGGTATGGTGTTCTTTGGATGCAACTCAGTATTCGTTGTCCTCCAAACACGACGAGTTGAGTTTTTACCAGAAAGTTCTATTTTGGTTTCATCTGACCATATGACATTCCCCCAATCTTCTTCTGGATCATCCAAATGCTCTCGAACAAACTTCAGATGGACCTGGACATGTACTGGCTTAAGCAGGGGGACACGTCTGGCACTGCAGGATTTGAGTCCCTGGCGGCGTAGTGTGTTACTGATGGTAGGCTTTGTTACTTTGGTCCCAGCTCTCTGCAGGTCATTCACTAGGTCCCCCCGTGTGGTTTTGGGACTTTTGCTCACCGTTCTTGTGATCATTTTGACCCCACGGGGTGAGATCTTGCGTGGAGCCCCAGATCGAGGGAGATTATCAGTGGTCTTTTATGTCTTCCATTTCCTAATAATTGCTCCCACAGTTGATTTCTTCAAATCAAGCTGCTTACCTATTGCAGATTCAGTCTTCCCAGCCTGGTGCAGGTCTACAATTTTGTTTCTGGTGTCCTTTGACAGCTCTTTGGTCTTGGCCATAGTGGAGTTTGGAGTGTGACTGTTTGAGGTTGTGGACAGGTGTCTTTTATACTGATAACAAGTTCAAACAGATGCCATTAATACAGGTAACGAGTGGAGGACAGAGAAGCCTCTTAAAGAAGAAGTTACAGGTCTGTGAGAGCCAGAGATCTTGCTTGTTTGTAGGTGACCAAATACTTATTTTCCACCATAATTTGCAAATAAATTCATAAAAAATCCTACAATGTGATTTTCTGGATTTTTTTTCTCATTTTGTCTGTCATAGTTGAAGTGTACCTATGATGAAAATTACAGGCCTCTCTCATCTTTTTAAGTGGGAGAACTTGCACAATTGGTGGCTGACTAAATACTTTTTTGCCCCACTGTATATATACAGTACTACCGTTCAAAAGTTAGGGTCACATAGAAATGTCCTTGTTTTTGAAGAAAAGCACATTTTTTGTCCAGAAACAAAGACCTTTCTTCTGAAACTTGTCAGTCTATTATTGTTCTGAGAAATTAAGGCTATTCCAGGTTAGAAATTGCCAAGAAACTGAAGATCTCATACAACGCTGCGTACTACTCCTTTCACAGAACAGCGCAAACTGGCCCTAACCAGAATAGAAAGAGGAGTGGGAGGCCCCGGTGCACAACTGAGCAAGAGGACAAGTACATTAGAGTGTCTAGTTTGAGAAACAGACGCCTCACAAGTCCTCAACTGGCGGCTTCATTAAATAGTACCCGCAAAACACCAGTCCCAACATCAACAGTGAAGAGGCGACTGGCCTTCTAGGCAGAGTTGCAAAGAAAAAGTAATATCTCAGACTGGCCAATACAATGAAAAGATTAAGATGGGCAAAAGAACACAGACACTGGACAGAGGAATTCTGCCTCGAAGTTCTACCTCCCTGATTTTATTATTAAATGACATCAAAAAGATTAAATCAGCTCTCTTGACTGTAATTGTGCAGTTCAGACGGCTTAGTGGGTTGTTGGAGCAAAGTGCTTTCAACACCAAAGTTATGGGTTAATTAATCAGTATGGATATAGAATATATAAAAATAACAAGGAAAGACTATGGATTATACTATATATGTAGACAGGAAGAAAGAAAACAGAGTTGAACAGCCTGCTCTCTGGTAAAAACACTGGGTCTGTAGGTGAGAGAGGTGGTGTAAATATTAAGCAACATATTGGTGGTACGTTAATCTAACCAGCATAAATTGTGTTCTTCACAGATCACATACTGAACTCCCTGACCAGTACTAGGACAGAGCACCACCAGACAGTTAAACAGATGGGATCTGTGGAGCACAGCACATCTCTTCTCTTGATCAGTAATTGTTAGGCACAGCCATGTTTCTCATCTGAGAGGGCAGACAGAACATTTAGTGCAGGAACACCCATATGCAGGGAACTACTACTTTAGCTGATGGCAGTTTCACTAGTTTTGTCACAAGAGCTGTGGAAAATGTTAATTATCCCTTAGAGTGATCACCAATATAAATGCAAAACCACTCTTGCGGACAAAAACCCAATCGAGAGGCAGAAAGCTACATTATCATACATTTTATAATCAACAGAGATGAAGGGGGCTGTAACACGGCCACTGAAGAGCCTCTATTTAGATTCTCATTCTATACCTTATACTCTATACATGTTGAATCAGTAGCCCCAAAATGGCTTCCATAGTCCTCACCTTTGTCAGCTACAGACAGTGTGCTGCTGAAGTATTGCTCTTCCAGTGTCCATGACATGTCGTTCATTTTGTTGGAGACCCCACATGATCCCAGGCAGTTCACCTTAATGGCTGGAATGGAAAGAAAGAAAAGAGTCAATCAACTGTATACAGTTTACTATATAGTTTACTAACTGAGTCCATAAGTCCTATCATCCATAACTCCCTAAAATGGTAGTTCTCACAATGTTTTTTTTAATCTAAGTAATGAGCTGGTATAGAAAAACAGAGCCCATAAATGGTATGGATGCTACAAACACCGAATACCAGAGTTTTCAATTAATGGTGTCTTTAAATATGTTTTTCTGTTGACTAGAAGCCCAATATTCAGAGAGAATTCCCTTTAGAGAGAATACCCTGAGTCCTGGTGTGTTCACTGTGTTGTATAAAAACAGCAGCACTCAACATTCAATAGTGATGGGTTGGTATAGTTATTTGAATCACAGACTGTATTAGCCTCGCCACTCCACCTGTTCGATGGGGCTATTGATTATGTTGCTGAGACGCTAATGCAATTCAAATCCAATAGCTAGCCTTTATGGGCCGAGCCAGCCAGCCTTGCCCCATCGGGACAGGCAGACTCTACAACTACGTCAAACTTCAGGTGAACCAGATGTTTTCTGGGTAATATTATCATTATATAACCTAGATATGTACCAGGAGATTAGATCATGTTTCATGATGCTGCATACATGCAGCCACTACTAATCTGATGTCCTGTGATAAGCTCATATCTCCTTCTTTGAGAATGAACCAGAGGGTTATTTTGATCAGACTGCACACAGCGGTCACAACACATATGACGTCCCACTGGGCACACACTGGTTAAATCAACGTTGTTTCCATGTCATTTCATTGAAATGACATAGAACCAATGTGAAAAAGACGTTGAATTGATGTCTGTGCTCAGTGCTCAGTGGGGTGATGTATGGAGAGGGTCTGTGTGGTTTAAAGGCCTTTGTGTTGAGTTGCATACCGTTGGAGAGAAAAACACAGCGAATGCCGCAGACTTATTAGCATCATAATGACCCGAGGCACACCACAGACCCTCACAAAGCATGATGCCTTACTTTGGTCATTAGTGGCGGCTGCTGCAGTTGGGCAAAGGGGCTCTATTCTCTCTTAGTCATAAATAATCTTACAAAACAGACTTGATTGTGTTGTGTAGTTATCAACAGATGGAGAGGGAGGAGGAAATAGGAGAAACAGTATCAGTGCTGCCAATATTCATGTGAAACTGGTGTCGAATGGACGCCATTTTGTGTTCAATGATGGTTAGAAAAAAACATATTGGAAAACAAAATGTATTGTTTAACTGCTGTTAAACCCATCATCAGCCTGCTGTGTTCAGCCATGTTTGAGTGTTGAGATGATTATGTAACAAGTTGGGTAAGCCTGGGAGATTTTCTGAAGCCCAATTCACCAAACACAACTATATCTATCTATCTATCTATCTATCTATCTATCTATCTATCTATCTATCTATCTATCTATCTATCTATCTATCTATCTATCTATCTATCTATCTATCGTCTGTCTCTCCTCCCCCCTTCCTTTCTCTAAGGAGGAACTGAAACCTTTTGATAATGTGCAGTTGAACACAATGTTCACACAAGGTCACTTTCCTCATCTCTTACAGAAACCTGCATCGCCATAGCATCATGTTCCCTCATGGCATCACATTGTCAGAAATTGAGGGAGGGAGAAAGAGGTCAGATTTAGAGAAGAGAGATCTGTGCAGGGGACGGAAGTGGTGGCATATGACACTGTGCAGTTATGTGACAGAGCGACCACAGGCTCACACCCACACCCATGCAGAAGCCTGTGTTGGCACCAGAGACACACACAAGTAGCAGATGGCTCCCCTCCACCGGCAGAGCTTTTCTGTTCTGCTCTGGGAGAACAACAGCAAAATTCACAGTGCACAGAAAAGACCAGCGCCCTTCAAACTAACGGCCCATGTGGGCATTAAAAAAACAATGCGATCTGTTTCTCAAGCTATCTGCCCCATTTAGCATAATGCACCTACACACGTCTTTCTTCACCCTCACCCCATTTGATATCAACACATTTGTTTAAGAAACTAGGCATTCTTATTTAACTAGGTGAGTCAGTTAAGAACAAGTTCTTACTTACAAAGATGGCCTACCCGAGCCAACGATGGGCCAATATTGTGCACCACCCTATGAAACTCCCAATCACAGATGGTTGTGATACAGCCTGGAATTGAACCAGGGTCTGTAGTGATGCCTCCAGCTTTGAGATGCTGTGCCCTCGACCACTGTGCCAATCGGGAGTATGTCACTACTTCACAGGAAAGGCATTCGAACAAAACATATATTTTTTTATCAAAATGCATTCTTGGGCAGAAATGCTTTCTAGAACATGTGAACTTTCATGTGCCTTAATAACAAACTTGTAAATACATATAACATTGTTAAATTAAGAGCCTGGTTGGTTTAGCCACAGAAAAGACAGTAACCTTCTCGCTAGCCATGATTGCCTGAGATAATGGATAGGCTGGACATGCTGAGAGATGAGTTCCGATTGGTCTGCCATGTAGCGCGCTTCTGTCTATAGCATGAGCTGCTCAGAATGTGTAGGTAATCGTTTCTACTGTGCCTTTTTTGAAAGATACCATGAAGAACTGCAAAAGTGTAGCTACAGCTCTTCAGCATCTGGAGGACGATCCTGCTATGCTGACTCTCTCTGACTGAAAATGAATCAGAAATCCCTGATATAGGTCAAAACATTTTCATTGAACCAGAAATTGGCATTGTACATCGTAGAGTCTTCTGAAACGGCGATCAACAGTGTGGTTGTCACGGAAGAACTTGACTGAGTTTTGAAATCACTGGAATGCCCAGTGGAAGCAGAGTGTGATAGGTAAGGAGATGATGAAAGCCATTTGCATTGCTAATTATAGCCTAATGTTAGCTAGCTAGCTAACATTGAACCTTGTTGCTTAGCTTTAGCTACCTGCAGATTCATGCATGGTGGCTAGCTATGACAATCAGTTTGTATTGCTAGTAGCATGGGTTGGGATTATTGGCACATTCAAAACAACTGGGAACTCTGGAACTTGGAAATCTCTGACCTCCGACTTCAGTGCGTTGACGACAACTGAGAACTTGGAAAAAAATAAGCTCCTACTGGGAAAAATCATTTTGAATAGTAGTCTAACTCAGAATTCAAACTCTGGAACTCAGGCCTCTTTCTAGAGCCCCAACTTTCCGACCTGAAAATCACTGACGTCATGATTTGACCTTGTCTTGAAAGCACCATTAGGTTCATTGTTTAGCTAGCTAGCTAGCAAGCTACATGTCTAAACAAAAGACTCTGCTTTGCCAGATGATTACATGATCCATCAAGTTAGCCATGTGTATCTGTGGGTGACTACGGTAATCTATTGTATTTCAAGAACATGTGTACATGTCTAGACAATACTGACCTCTCCACTTAGCTAGATGTGGCTGGGGGGTTGTAATATTTCTTTCACATGAACCATTCATTTTGACAAGTGTGTCTGGGTAAGAATCATCTAATAATTATAAAATATTTATACAATATTTATCTGGACACTGTCTATTTTTGATATTGCTACTATGCAAATAACCATTCCACTGTACTGTTTACACCTTCTGGGCCAGCAGGTGGCCTAGTGGTTAGAGTGTTGGGCTAGTAACTGAAAGGTTGCTGGATCAAATCCCCAAGCTGAAACTGTAAAATTATGTTGTTCTGTCCCTGAACAAGGCAGCCCGGTAGGCCATCATTCTAAATAAGAGTTTATTCTTAACTGATTTGCCTGGTTAAATATGAAATCCTGTGCATGTGCAACTTAGATTATATTTGATATAGTGTGTGTTTACCGGTAATGTGAAGGACAACATGACCTGCACCAAAGTCAGATTAGGATGTAGGCCAAGGACTAGATAAAGTGTATTTTTGTTACTACTTTCATCACTTTTAGTCTTGAAATCTTAGGTTATTTACTACACTACCTTACTCAGTTTAGCACATGGCCACACATGTGAATCCTTAAAGAGATGGGTGGGGCTAAGGCTTAAGAGGGTGTGAATAATGCTGAATTGGTGTAGACAAAGAAGATTTCTCCAGTAGGTTTACCAAAACATTTGAGGTCCATTTTCTCAAAAGTGGGGTTACAAGTTTATAAACTTTCAAAGCAGAATTACTTTTCAATTGTTCCTCAACTGCAGTGTATGATATACCGTTTTCTAGCTTTGAGTCTCTACTTTTATCCTATGTAAAAAATACAGTTTAAAATGTTGCTACATAGGACCGAATTGAGCCGGTCGGTCACATTTGTGAAGGGGAGGGGCATTAAATATGTGTACACTGTACACAAACATAACTAGCAGCAGCAGCTGGCCAGTATTTACAAACCCTTGTTGAGACAAATATAGTAAATGGCAGGAACAGGTTGGGTAATCACTCTTGACAGTAGAGTTAGCTAGCTAGCTTCTCTAATCTGCTATCCCCATCACCACAGCAGAAAGACTGGCAGGCAGTAGTTGGGTTGAATGGTGAATAACCCTGTGGTAAGAGAAGGGGCAGATTGGCAGAGAAGCTGGATGGCTGCAATGGATCGGTATTTCCAGTGCCACTCTGAAACAGATGGAGCTGTTGTGTGAGTCTGTCTGATGGCATCATGACACAGGAGAACAAGGCATTAAAGGCAGAGACCACAATATGTGTTAATATGTAGCAGATGCCGGCTGCCAAAATTCACACCAGGCAGGGTTGAAGCCTTCCTAACACTATTCCAACACCAAGTCAAGGGTACCTAAGACCAAGCTCTTAAAAACATGGGTTCATTTCCTTCTGGATCATTCAAGAGTAATAAAGCTTCCAACTCATCTTTGTTCATCTTCATCTTCAATACAAACTACAAAAGCCAGCTACTGTATTTGGACCTACACTAGGGCTGGGAATTGCCAGGGACCACACAATATGATATTATCACGATCCTATATGTATTGCGATTCAATACAGTAATTTTATTGCGATTCCATGTTACAAACATATTGCTCACCATATGTCTGCTGCAGAGGGACAAGAGAGAGGCACGAGAAAACAAGTTTTGATCAGTCATGGAAATAAAAGTACTGAAAACAAATTGGCTCCCTACTTAAAAAAAAAGTGGAGATCAAGCTATGAAGGAAAAATACTTAGTGCAGGTACAGCCAACAAGCGCAAAAATAATATTGTGATATTGTCAAAATGATACGATATATTGTCAAAAATAATATCACGATATGTAACTGTATAAAATGTTTTCCCCATCACTAACCTACACTGTAAAAGCATTGTTTTTACAGTAAATTACTAGAAGCCAGTTAGTTACCTGTAAGTTACTGTAAAAAGGTACAATATGTTACTGTAAATCCCTGAGAAGCTTTGGTTTAACAGTACATTACTGTTACAGTAAAGTGCTGTTAAACCAAAGTTTTGGGGGAATTGACAGTAGCATTTCAAGCATTAGAGCAAGTCAAGCTTTTGCCCTCAAAGGTTTGCAATGCCAGGAAGTTACACGTGTCTAATGAACAGTAACTCAGATAAGGCAGCTAGCTACGTGGCATACGTGGCATCATATGACTTCCTGTCATCAAATTACATTGAGTGACAGCATGTCTATTGTCCACAGAACTATATTCCTTCACACACCTACAAGCAGTGCCCACAGGGATCACTCACACATAGTAATGTGAACAAGAGTTTAGCATCTTTAAGTCATCTCTCACCAGACTACCCGTGAAGTATTACAAACTCTACATGTCAAACAACCACGAAGAATGATCATTGAATGCATTGTGTCTTTGTCGAGTGTCTGTGTTCACTCAAACACACTGGAGTCTTTCCAAGGCCTCTTCAGCCTTCCACGGTTCAATAAGTGTGTCAGGGAAACATGGCTGTAGGCGTGGAGAACACCAGCTTCTTTTATTACAGCTGATCCCAGAAGGATCAGACAGCATAGAATACTCCATCTCTACAATACTGGGACTATTAATATGATCAGGACCTTTGACACACAGTTTTACTATATCCACTCAGTCAAGAGCTTCAAATAGTTCGCATTGTCACTCTTTCTTTTTCTCACACTTCTTCCTGTAGGTTTGAAATACATTTTTTTGTCTATGTATGAAGGGCTTATTTATACCTGACATTCCAAGCTTTCTTCTCTTCCCACAGGATTGTCTATCTTTAGCAGACACTTTCACGGAAGCTGTTATGCAATTTTGCATTACTGTTTATAATGTGTCTGTGTTATTTCTAACTTAAGATACTATAGCCCCTGTGAATGGACATGGCTGTTTAAACATGTGCTTCATGTTATAGGCCTAGTTCATCTTTTGTTACATGCCTAGGAGGATAATCCAAACATCTTTAATGGGGGAAAAAACTCCTTGGTAACAGATAGAGGGTTGTCCCAGCCTTTACTGTGTAACCAATCAGGGCCATGATATAAAGAAATGCATTTACAGAACATGACTCCTAGTGACATCACTGCATGGCAGCAATGAGTCAGCATGTGAGCCAGGCAGTAGGAACTGGCAGGGAGGCAGATAGACAGACTAACCCTCTGATAACGATATTTCCTTGTTTACGTGCACCCTGAGTAGGGTTCTAACTGGTGGAGCTGAAAACAGAGGAGCTACAGCGGGTTTGTTTAATGTCCGGCTTTTAAGAGAACAATACAGACAGAGGTAGCTCTTTATCCCCCAGCCAAAAGAAGGAGCAGGCAGACAGCTGGACACATTGGCTAAGACAAGGGGAAGATTGTGCCTGTCCAGAGGCTGGGGTTTCATCACAACTGGGTCAGGAGTATTAATGAGCATAATAAGAAGGTCTGCTGAATCTGTTGGGAAACAAGGAAGAACATTCCATGGATGGTCTCAGAGGAACCTGACGTCAACAGTAGCATTAAACACCAGCACACAAGTGAATAGACACATGCACATAAATTCCTCTAAGATAAAGCACCCTTAGATAAAAAGGGTGGAAACTTTCACAGAGCCAAATCCATAGAACTCCCCTTAGCTACAGTGGTGTTTACCACACTCATAGTGGTGTTTGCTGTGCTCATAACAGTTTAACATACTACAGGACAGCTTCTGAAGCCCTGGTGAGATGACTTGAATGTTTGTATGCACAGCATATGTCACATGTAAAGGTACCACAAAGAAAACCTTGGTAGCCTCCAGTTTTAAATTAGGCCTATTAGCAGTGCAGAGACCCCCCATACTTACTGTAGGCATTCTCAACACATCTCATCCAGACACTACTTACTGTAGGCATTCTCAACACATCTCATCCAGACACTACTTACTGTAGGCATTCTCAACACATCTCATCCAGACACTACTTACTGTAGGCATTCTCAACACATCTCATCCAGACACTACTTACTGTAGGCATTCTCAACACATCTCATCCAGACACTACTTACTGTAGGCATTCTCAACACATCTCATCCAGTCACTACTTACTGTAGGCATTCTCAACACATCTCATCCAGACACTACTTACTGTAGGCATTCTCAACACATCTCATCCAGACACTCCAGTAATACAATGCCACACTCACTATCCCCATCAAATCTTAAAGCGCTGCAAACAAGTAGAGAGAATCTGGCTTTCCACTTAGTGCTCTCCCTCCTACTCCCTTTCACTGTCTCTCAGTAACACTCAAAGAGCACACAGACAGTTTATCTAATTATCTAGAAGTTAAAATGCCTGTAAGCGAGTTCTGCACCGACAGGACTGCAGAAATGTTGTTACAGCTAAGGTTCCACAAGACTTGGGGTAGTTTCTCTCAAAAGACAAGTCCAATCGTTAGGATTTGCATTTAAAGTTAAATTCCTCCTGGATAAGCCTTTGGTTAGAGTAACCAAGAGCATCTTTATTCAGCGTAATAGGTACTACCAGATGGATGATTGTGTCTTAAGGTATTTTGCATACACCATTTTCTACTAGTATAGTAGAGTGCGAATCATTATGCTTGCATTCAAAGAGTGTGTATGTGTGTGAATGCGTGTGTGCGTGCATGTTTAGTGTGCATAAGAGGCTTAGCCTGGGGGAGGTTATATAATGCTACATGTTTATCATTTTCTCTCTGCGTGCTCCCGCTGTAGCACCATACCCAGACCTAGACCCAGACCTAGACCCAGACCTAGACCCAGACCGAGACCCAGACCTAGACCCAGAGCTAGACCTAGACCGAGACCTAGACCCAGAGCTAGACCTAGACCCAGACCTATCCCCAGACCTAGACCCAGACCTGGCCGCAGACCTAGACCCAGACCTAGACCCAGAGCTAGACCTAGACCCAGACCTATACCCAGAGCTAGACCTAGACCCAGACCTAGCCCCAGACCTATCCCCAGACCTAGACCCAGACCTAGACCCAGAGCTAGACCTAGACCCAGACCTAGACCCAGACCTAGCCCCAGACCTAGCCCCAGACCTAGACCCAGACCTAGACCCAGACCTAGACCCAGACCTAGACCCAGACCTAGACCCAGACCTAGACCTAGACCCAGACCCAGACCAGGAGTCAGAGTTAGGAGTGAATCAAAAGAGAGAGCACTTACTGACCACTATAATCTCAACAGAGGGCTGTTTATGCTTAGTCATTATGAAAAGCTGCTTTGTCTGTCTTCTCCTTTGTCCAGTCAGTCTCACATCCACTAGTGCAGGACAGACAGATACAGTACATTACCATACGAGTTTGGCCTGAAGTTCCCCTAACATACATCCTCTGTCTGAACCACAGTCTCGCCCACAGAGCATCTCACCAAGTCACCACTACTGCCAGCACATACCATGTACCATAAACTCTTGACCTCCTTTTTAGACCATGTACATTTTACCATGTGTCTTGTTAATTTCCTCCAACCATCTTGCAGAGTTCAAATCATTTGTATTTTATTGAACCTTTATTTAAGTAGGGAGTCATGCTGAGACCACGTTCTCTTTTGCAGATGAGCCCACCATACACATCAGTAAACAACTATTATGCTATACATATCTATTAGAAAATACATTCAAATCAAAACACAATCACATGAAACAAACACATTCTTCAGTAAAAGGCCCTCTAACATCCCCCTAAATTTCCCTAGAGGCACCAACTCCACCAACTTTAAGGACGTTTGGAGATCATTCCTGATGAAAGGCGCAAAGAAACAAAATGCAGATTTACCTGACTCGGTGGCGATTGAAGGGATCTCCAGGGTTAGCCACCCCTGAGTCCGGGTCTGGTAACTTATACGTCTGAAGGTTAACAAAGAGGTAAGGTATGGCGGAAGTTTTTGCAAGAGGGCTTTATAGACAAAAAGAGCGCAATGCATCGATCTACAAGATTATAAGGAGGGCTGGCCTACTTTCTGGTACAAAATTAAATGATGTGTACTGAGCCTGTAATTACCCAAATTAGCTATGATAAACTCTGTTCAAAGGCTTCAATACAGTGGCAGCTGCATTCATATAGACTATATCGCCATAGTCAATATCTAGAATGAATGTTGACTGAATGATATCTTTTCTGCTATTTAACTAAAGACAGGACCTGTCCCTATAGAAGAAGCCTATTTTAATTCTTAATTTCTTAACCAACTCATCAACATGCCTTTTGAAAGATAGCGTTTCATCAATCCAGATGCACAAATATTTATGGGACATGATCAATGAGGGCACCGTCCATAGTACGTATGCATAAATCATGAGATACATTTTTACGTGATTTGGAAAATAACATGTACTTGGTTTTAACTGCATTAAGTACCAATTTCAACTAAACAAAGGTTTTCTGCAGGGCAATAAAGGACGATTGAAGCTCTGACAGAGCCTTTTCAGCTGTGGGGGCAATAGAATACACTACAGTGTCATCTGCATACAGGTATTTATTTTTTCACAGATGAACCAATATTGTTAATATAAATAGTGAAGATGTCCCGCATACTCATGTTCCCTTTCTCTGGCACTCGACGGTCTACTCACCACCGGACCTGGCAGCCCACATTACGCACATCTGCTCCCCATCGTTATGCACACCTGGACTTAATCATTAACTTGATTACTTCCCCTTTATTTAGCCCTCAGTAGCCTCAGTCTTCAGGCAGTATTGGTTTTGTTTACGTTCAGTACGCTACTCCTGTTTTGTTTATCTTCATGCTTCTTATTATTAAACTCACCTTCTGCATCTGCTTTTTGAATCTCTGTGTATACGATACAGAATACTGCCTGTCATCTACACCAACATCACGACCAGCTGGCTCTACTGGGTACGACCATGAAATAATTCCTCCATGTTCTCCACCGCCTCCAGACCACCAGCGAGGTTCTCCATACCTATGATGGAGGGCCTCCTATCGCATGTCGTTAACCACTTGAACCTATGGGGGCGCTGTGTCATTATTGGATAAAAAGACGTGCCCGTATTAAGCGCTGACGTCTCCAAAACTGCAAAGATATTATCTGTGAGTGCCCCAGAACTAATGCAACAGGCGAAACCAAGATGAAGTTTCATACAGGAAATGCTCCAGATTCTGAAGGCGCTGTGTTCCAATGTCTCCTTATATGGCTGTGAATGCGCCAGGAATGAGCCCGCGCTTTCTGTCTATTCCCCGAGGTGTCTGCAGCATTGTGACGTGTTTGTAGGCATATCATTGGAAGATTGACCATAAGAGACTACATTTACCTGGTGTCCCGCCCGGTGTCCTGTGTGCGTAATCTGTAGGTCCATGCGCGTTCCATTTCTTCAGAAGAGAAAGTAAAAATCCATCGTGGCAGTTATCGTCGATAGATATGTGAAAAACACCTTAAGGATTGATTCTAAACATCGGTTTGCCATGTTTCTGTCGATATTATGGAGTTAATTTGGGAAACAGTTCGCGTTTTAATGACTTATTATTATTATTTTTTCCTTACCCAAACGCGATGAACAAAACGGAGTGATTAGTCGACACAAATAATATTTTTTGTAAAAAACGGAACATTTGCTATCTAACAGAGTCTCCTCATTGAAAACATCTGAAGTTCTTCAAAGGTAAATTATTTTCTTTGAATGCTTTTATGGTTTTTGTGGAAAATGCTAACACTAAATGGTACTTTAGCCATCAATACTGTTACACAAATGCTTGTTTTGCAATGGTTGAGAAGCATATTTTGAAAATCTGAGATGACAGTGTTGTTAACAAAAGGCTAAGCTTGAGAGCAAATAGATTAATTTCATTTCATTTGCGATTTTCATGAATAGTTAACGTTGTGTTATGCTAATGAGCTTGCGGATAGATTTACACAATCCTGGATACAGGTTTTTTTTCGTAGCTAAACGTGACGCAGAAAACGGAGCGATTTGTCCTAAACAAATAATCTTTCAGGAAAAACTGAACATTTGCTATCTGAGAGTCTCCTCATTGAAAACATCTGAAGTTCTTCAAAGGTAAATGATTTTATTTGAATGCTTTTATAGTTTTTGTGGAAAATGTTGCATGCTGAATGCTAACGCTAAATGGTACGTTAGCCATCAATACTGTTACACAAATGCTTGTTTTGCAATGGTTGAGAAGCATATTTTGAAAATCTAAGATGACAGTCTTGTTAACAAAAGGCTAAGCTTGAGAGCAAATAGATTAATTTCATTTCATTTGCGATTTTCATGAATAGTTAACGTTGTGTTATGCTAATGAGCTTGCGGATAGATTTACACAATCCTGGATACAGGTTTTTTTCCGTAGCTAAACGTGACGCAGAAAACGGAGCGATTTGTCCTAAACAAATAATCTTTGAGGAAAAACTGAACATTTGCTATCTGAGAGTCTCCTCATTGAAAACATCTGAAGTTCTTCAAAGGTAAATGTTTTTATTTGAATGCTTTTCTGTTTTTTGTGTAAATGTTGCCTACTGAATGCTAACGCTAAATGCTACGCTAAATGCTACGTTAGCTATCAATACTGTTACACAAATGCTTGTTTTGCAATGGTTGAGAAGCATATTTTGAAAATCTGAGATGACAGTGTTGTTAACAAAAGGCTAAGCTTGAGAGCAAATAGATTAATTTCATTTCATTTGCGATTTTCATGAATAGTTAACATTGCGTTATGGTAATGAGCTTGCGGATAGATTTACACAATCCTGGATACAGGTTTTTTTCCGTAGCTAAACGTGACGCAGAAAACGGAGCGATTTGTCCTAAACAAATAATCTTTGAGGAAAAACTGAACATTTGCTATCTGAGAGTCTCCTCATTGAAAACATCTGAAGTTCTTCAAAGGTAAATGTTTTTATTTGAATGCTTTTCTGTTTTTTGTGTAAATGTTGCCTACTGAATGCTAACGCTAAATGCTACGCTAAATATCAATACTGTTACACAAATGCTTGTTTTGCAATGGTTGAGAAGCATATTTTGAAAATCTGAGATGACAGTGTTGTTAACAAAAGGCTAAGCTTGAGAGCAAATAGATTAATTTCATTTCATTTGCGATTTTCATGAATAGTTAACATTGCGTTATGGTAATGAGCTTGAGGCTGTAGTCACGATACTGGATCCGGGATGGCTCGACGCAAGAAGTTAACCATGCCCGACTGTCCCTTCTGGAGAAGTATGATGGTACTCCATCGAAATGCAATGGCTTCCTACTCCAGTGCTCCCTCTATTTCACCTATCAGACATGAGCCTCCACCACTGAGATGTCCAAGGTTGCCACGGTCATTTTCCTGCTGACCAGACGGGCATTGGAGTGGGCTAGGGTCATCTGGGACAGAGGAGAGGAGGAGCTGGGTTCCTATGAGAGGTTCATGGCTCTGTTCAGTGGGCCTTCAACCATCCTCCACAGGGCAGAGAGGGAGGTGAGCGACCAGCAGGGTGCCCAGACCGCTGCGGAGTACAACCTCACCTTTCGGACTGTGGCAGTGGATGGAATGTGCCGGCGCTCTGCACTCTATTCCACAGTGGACTGCGCGAGGAGGTCCAGATGGAGTTGGCATGTCGGGAAGACAACATATCCTTGGAAACTCTCATCGCGATGGACATCCGTCTGGATAGCCTTCTTCGGGAGCGCCAGTGTCCACCTCGTCACTCGTCTCCCTCCTTTGACTGTCCTGAGGAAGAGCCTGAACCCATGGAGGTAGGGGCCAAACTTCTCCGCAGCCGAGCGGCATCACCGGAGACAGCTGGGGCTCTGTCCCTATTTCAGCCAGGAGGGACACCAGCTTCAGCAGTGTCCAGTGTGTCCCAACCTGGGGTCCTCTAGAGCAGAGAGGTGGCCCCATGACCATCCATCTCCCATGGTAGGCATGAGTATTCTATTATCATCGTTTTCCACCAAACCTTTTCTGGTTCCCTGGCTGGCTGTCCCTCAAGTGTTGTCTCTACAGCTCTAGTGGACTCCGGTTCCGCTGGGAACTTCATCGACCAGGCCCTTGCCTCCTCCCTGAACTTACCGCCTGGGGACCAGAATTCCCGGAGGACCTGACCTGCTTTCCCACACCCACGTTTGTGGAGGGTCCTGTGAGTCCCCTCCAGTCTATCAATCTGTCCTCCCGAATTGTTGGCCCTGTGTGTTGGGACGTATATGTGAATATTTGCCAGGCTGTGGAGAGGGAACCCGCTCATGCTATCTGCCCTCCAGAGCGCATCTACGTCCCCACGGGGGTGAGAGATTGGCTGTTGACCTGGGCACAAACATCCCTCGCCGCTGGACACCCAGGTATCACCCGCACCATCCAATCCCTCTCCAACGAACAGGTGGAGAGGACCAACTAGGATCTGGGGAGGTTCCCAAGGAGTCACTGCCAGGCCCGGCAGGGGGAGTGGGCCAGGTTCCTTCCCTGGGTCGATTATGCCCAGAAATCACTTCGTCACTCCTCCACCGGACTTCCTTCAAGGGCGTCCTGGGATATCAGCCGGCCCTACTTCCATGGACTCTGAACCAGACGGGCCCTTGCAGTGGACGAGTGGTTACGACGCTCGTCCACTGCGGTGTTGGGAACGCCATTAAGGCCTGATTGGTGGATTGTTGCAGAGATGTCTGTCCTTCTGGAAGGTTCTCCACAGAGGAACTCTGGAGCTCTGTTAAAGTGACCATTGGGTTCTTGTTCATCTTCCTGACCAAGGCCCTTCTCCCCCGATTGCTCAGTTTGGCTGGGTGGCCAGCTTTAGGAAGAGTCTTGGTGGTTCAAAACTTCTTCCGTTTAAGAATGATGGAGGCTACTGTGTTCTGGGGGACCTTCAACGCTGCAGAAATGTTTTGGTATCTTTCCCTAAATCTGTGCCTTGACGCTCTACAGACACTTCCTTCGACTTCATGGCTTGGTTTTTGCTTTGACATGCACTGTCAAATGTGGGACCTTCTATAGACAGGTGTGTGCCTTTCCAAATCATGTCCAATCAATTGAATACCACAAAATCAGTGGATTTTCTTTTCAATCTTGGGCAAGGCGTCTAACACATCAGTACAAAGTTGTTGAAATGAGAGAGGGGCAAGCAGGCGACTGGCTGACCAGGGTCAATTAAACCATAATTTCTTTCAAATAAAAAGCTGAGATAAAATGCATATTAAAAGAATCACTTATCACATTTTTCTCAGTAATGATGCCAGAGTCTGACACAACTTGCTTAGCCAGAGAAGGAGAGGAATTTCCACGCTTCAGTGCATTAACTGTTTAACATCAGCCGAGTCTGAGAAAGAATTTAGAAAGTAGCTAGATTAGTTTTCTTGGTTGAAGAAGTGCATCTATTTCTCAATATCTGGAAAAGCTGCCAATCAGCTACAGAGTCAGTTTTTCTAGCCTTGGCCCAGGCCTGATTACTCATCATAACAACATCTGAAATTTCTATAGAGAACCAAGGATTTGTTCTATTTTATACTCTAAGGTACTTAAAGGGAGCGTGTTTGCCAGAGAGATAAAAATAGATGCTAATTCAGGGTCAGGCATGCAGCTGATAGAGAAGTCAGAGTAATACATATCATGAAGAAAAGCTTGTGGGGTGAAAATGTTTCTTCATAATTATATGAGAATCAGTGTTAATCTGTTTGGTATCCCTAATTGGACAGTGATCACTGAGATTATTAGCAAAGACACCACTGGAGAAATACTTATGGGCAGGGGTGAAAGTAGATTTATGTGCCTAAGTAGATATCTATGTGCCTAAAATACTACACTGAACAAAAATACAAACACAACATGTAAAGTGTTGGTCCCATGTTTCATGAGCTGAAATAATAAATCCCAGAAATGTTCCATTCACACAAAAAGCTTACATCTCTCAAATGTTGTGCACAAATTTGCTTACATCCCTATTAGTGAGCATAAATAATCCATCCACCTAACATGTGTGGCATATCAAGAAGCTGATTAAACAGCATGATCATTATACAGGTGCACCTTGTGCTGGGGAAAATAATACACCACTTTAAAATGTCAAATTTTGTCACACAACACATTGCCACAGATGTCTCAAGTTGACAGAGCCTGCAATTGGCATGTTGCCGGAAGGAATGTCCACCAGCGCTGTTGCCAGATAATTGAATGTTCATTTCTCTACCATAAACTGCCTCCAATGACCACGCATAACCATGCCTGCCAAGGACCTCCATATCCGGCTTCTTCACCTGTGGGATCGTCTGAGACCAGCCACCCGGACAGCTGATGACACTGAGGACTATTTCTGTCATTAAATAAAGCCCTTTTGTGGGGGAAAAAATACATATAATTGGCTGGGTCTGGCTCCCAAGTGGGTGGGCCTATGCCCTCTAAGTCCCACCTATGGCTGCACTCCTGGCCAGTTATGTGAAATCCATTGATTAGGGCCTTATGAATTGATTTAAATTGACTGATTTCCTTATATGAACTGTAACTCAGTCAAATCTTTTAAACTGTTTCAATTTGCTTTTATATTTTTGTTCAGTATAAATAAAGCCTTGATCACCAGAATAATGTCATATATTTATAGAATGATCAATGCATCATCAACAATCTAGTTGACATCGGTAAAGTTTTCCCTTTCATTTCTGCTTTTCTCACAGAGCGAGGATTTCCAAATGACATCATTTCCCATTCCGATCTTGTCTCATCGCTGCAACTCCCCCAACGGGCCCGGTAGAGGCAACGGTCGAGTCATGCGTCCTCTGAAACATGACATACAAAACCGCACCGCTTAACACCCACCGCTTAAGCGGGAAGCCAGCCAGACAAATGTGTCAGAGGAAACACTGATCAACTGATTACTGAAGTCAGCCTGCAAAGGGACCAGGGCGACTGATCCGTGTAAAGGAAAGAATGAATAGGGCCATGTATCGTGAGATTTTGAGTGAAAACCTCCTTCCATCAACAAGGGTATTGAAGATGAAACGTGGCTGAGTCTTTCAGCATGACAATGATCCCAAACACACCGCCCGGGCAACGAAGAAGTGGCTTCGTAAGAAGCATTTCAAGGTCCTGGAGTGGCCTAGCCAGTCTCCAGATCTCAACCCCATAGAAAATCTTTGGAGGGAGTTGAAAGTCCTTGTTGCCCAGCAACAGCCCCAAAACATCACTGATCTAGAGGAGATCTGCATGGAGGAATGGGCCAAAATACCAGCAACAGTGTGTGAAAACCTTGTGAAGACTTACAGAAAACGTTTGACCTCTGTCATTGCCAACAAAGGTTATATAACAAACTATTGAGATAAACTTTTGTTATTGACCAAATACTTATTTTCCACCATAATTTGCAAATAAATTCATAAAAAATCCTACAATGTGATTTTCTGGATTTTTTTTCTCATTTTGTCTGTCATAGTTGAAGTGTACCTATAATGTAAATTACAGGCCTCTCTCATCTTTTTAAGTGGGAGAACTTGCACAATTGGTGGCTTACTAAATACTTTTTTGCCCCACTGTATCTGCTCCGAATTAAGATTCAACGATGTCTACAGAAAGAATGGGGTGTCAGCTATGAAATGACACATTGACTTACTGAACTACAGTAAGTGAAATTAATTTACACCCAGTAATAGAATTGCGTTAATGAAATTTCATCACGGGTCCCTGATCTGATCGCTCTCATCCAACACTTCCCACACTGCCCCTACTCGGATGGTATCGCGCCGTCCCAACCTTCACTCTCTCTCCCCCGCTACTCTCTCCTCTTCCATCCTATCATCTCTTCCCTCTGCTCAAACCTTCTCCAACCTATCTCCTGATTCTGCCTCCTCAACCCTCCTCTCCTCCCTTTCTGCATCCTTTGACTCTCTATGTCCCCTATCCTCCAGGTCGGCTCGGTCCTCCCCTCCCGCTCCGTGGCTCGACGACTCATTGCGAGCTCACAGAACAGGGCTCCGGGCAGCCGAGCGGAAATGGAGGAAAACTCGCCTCCCTGCGGACCTGGCATCCTTTCATTCCCTCCTCTCTACATTTTCCTCCTCTGTCTCTGCTGCTAAAGCCACTTTCTACCACTCTAAATTCCAAGCATCTGCCTCTAACCCTAGGAAGCTCTTTGCCACCTTCTCCTCCCTCCTGAATCCTCCTCCCCCTCCCCCTCCTCCCTCTCTGCAGATGACTTCGTCAACTATTTTGAAAAGAAGGTCGACGACATCCGATCCTCGTTTGCTAAGTCAAACGACACCGCTGGTTCTGCTCACACTGCCCTACCCTGTGCTCTGACCTCTTTCTCCCCTCTCTCTCCAGATGAAATCTCGCGTCTTGTGACGGCCGGCCGCCCAACAACCTGCCCGCTTGACCCTATCCCCTCCTCTCTTCTCCTGACCATTTCCGGAGACCTTCTCCCTTACCTCACCTCGCTCATCAACTCATCCCTGACCGCTGGCTACGTCCCTTCCGTCTTCAAGAGAGTGAGAGTTGCACCCCTTCTGAAAAAACCTACACTCGATCCCTCCGATGTCAACAACTACAGACCAGTATCCCTTCTTTCTTTTCTCTCCAAAACTCTTGAACGTGCCGTCCTTGGCCAGCTCTCCCGCTATCTCTCTCAGAATGACCTTCTTGATCCAAATCAGTCAGGTTTCAAGACTAGTCATTCAACTGAGACTGCTCTTCTCTGTATCACGGAGGCGCTCCGCACTGCTAAAGCTAACTCTCTCCTCTGCTCTCATCCTTCTAGACCTATCGGCTGCCTTCGATACTGTGAACCATCAGATCCTCCTCTCCACCCTCTCCGAGTTGGGCATCTCCGGCGCGGCCCACTCTTGGATTGCGTCCTACCTGACAGGTCGCTCCTACCAGGTGGCGTGGCGAGAATCTGTCTCCTCACCACGCGCTCTCACCACTGGTGTCCCCCAGGGCTCTGTTCTAGGCCCTCTCCTATTCTCGCTATACACCAAGTCACTTGGCTCTGTCATAAGCTCACATGGTCTCTCCTATCATTGCTATGCAGACGACACACAATTAATCTTCTCCTTTCCCCCTTCTGATGACCAGGTGGCGAATCGCATCTCTGCATGTCTGGCAGACATATCAGTGTGGATGACGGATCACCACCTCAAGCTGAACCTCGGCAAGACAGAGCTGCTCTTCCTCCCGGGGAAGGACTGCCCGTTCCATGATCTCGCCATCACGGTTGACAACTCCATTGTGTCCTCCTCCCAGAGCGCGAAGAACCTTGGCGTGATCCTGGACAACACCCTGTCGTTCTCAACTAACATCAAGGCGGTGGCCCGTTCCTGTAGGTTCATGCTCTACAACATCCGCAGAGTACGACCCTGCCTCACACAGGAAGCGGCGCAGGTCCTAATCCAGGCACTTGTCATCTCCCGTCTGGATTACTGCAACTCGCTGTTGGCTGGGCTCCCTGCCTGTGTCATTAAACCCCTACAACTCATCCAGAACGCCGCAGCCCGTCTGGTGTTCAACCTTCCCAAGTTCTCTCACGTCACCCCACTCCTCCGCTCTCTCCACTGGCTTCCAGTTGAAGCTCGCATCCGTTACAAGACCATGGTGCTTGCCTACGGAGCTGTGAGGGGAACGGCACCTCAGTACCTCCAGGCTCTGATCAGGCCCTACACCCAAACAAGGGCACTGCGTTCATCCACCTCTGGCCTGCTCGCCTCCCTACCACTGAGGAAGTACAGTTCCCGCTCAGCCCAGTCAAAACTGTTCGCTGCTCTGGCCCCCCAATGGTGGAACAAACTCCCTCACGACGCCAGGACAGCGGAGTCAATCACCACCTTCCGGAGACACCTGAAACCCCACCTCTTTAAGGAATACCTAGGATAGGATAAAGTAATCCTTCTCACCCCCCCCCCTTAAAAGAGTTAGATGCACTATTGTAAAGTGGCTGTTCCACTGGATGTCATAAGGTGAATGCACCAATTTGTAAGTCGCTCTGGATAAGAGCGTCTGCTAAATGACTTAAATGTAATGTAATGTAAAATCTGTACAACACAGGAATGCATAATTATGGATATGAATGTCATTCTCTTCATGATGTTGTATCCTAAATAGGTACACAAAGGTATGTAATAGTCACCTTTGCATATTCGGGTATTATTCTACACACTGGCTATTATTTTAATGAGCTCTGCCCCCAAACAAGACCAGGCCAAATCTGAACCAATCATTGACATCAAAGTTCAGTACAGTACAGTCGAGTTTAGTACAGTAGAGTTCAGTACAGTACAATACATTATAGTGTACTCAACTCTAGTGTGCTCTACTGTGTAATGTACTGAACTCTACTCTACTGAACTACTGTGTACTTTACCTTTCTTTACTGCACTCTACTGTGCTGTGCTGTCCCAACTTGTGAACCCAACTGTGTTTGTGACTACTATCAAATCAAATGTATTTATATAGCCCTTCTTACATCAGCTGATATCTCAAAGTGCTCTACAGAAACCCAGCCTAAAACCCCAAACAGCAAGCAATGCTGGTGTAGAAGCACTATGATTTCCCATTATAGCCAATTTAATTGCAGTAGTTCCATTTTCAAGTTTTAATCACTTAATAATTGATTGACAAAATTGATACCAGTAAAAGCACTATAACTAATTGATAGGTCTACCTTTACTTGTTACTTCTGAGAAACATTCGTTATCCTCCCTCCTCACGAGGGAGAGAAATGTGAAAATATCTTAAAGATATGTGGGTTTTTGGTAACTGAATTTGAAGGCACAAGGCAACGTTTCTTAAACTTACAGAAGGCAGACAAATGTCTCCAAAACTAATATATAATAATAATAAATAATAATATATGCCATTTAGCAGACGCTTTTATCCAAAGCGACTTACAGTCATGTGTGCATACATTCTACGTATGGGTGGTCCCGGGAATCGAACCCACTACCCTGGCATTACAAGCGCCATGCTCTACCAACTGAGCTACAGAAGGACCACAACTAAATATAAGTGTTGATATTAGTTGGCCGGGGTATTTTTTTCTGCTAGATGGTTTCTAAGTTCCCTTTTCCATCTGTTTGACCAGAAATAAGGATTAATAAGAAATAAGGAAATAAGAAATAAGGATTTTTAGGATGTAATGGTTGGAAAATTTATATTTGCCTTCATTTCTCAAAAAATATGAACTCGTAGCTTTCATTTGACACCGAATTGTACACATGTTGGTGCTCATGGGTCCTTTTACATGGAAATGACTTGAGCTGGAGGATCTGCTGAATTAGTGTGGAAGGATTAGATTGTAATTTGTGGAAATCTGTGAAATCTATGCACATCAATGTGTTTCTATATTAAGGCCTGGTTTTAAAGACTCATTCAAGTCATTTGTTTAACTACTTCAGAGCATTTCATAGAATCCTGAGCAGTTCAAACACGGGTGAAATGAATGTTGCAACTCTTGCTTACCCTTGTGCCAAATAGGAAATCATAATCAGTTTGGGTCATTTTGTGATAAATCCTTAAATACTTTTTCCACTTGATCTGACACAGCAAACTAGGTCAAATAGAGAAATCTGTGACCTGATAAATGGATTTCCAACATGATTCCATTACCAAACAACTGAATACGAGTAGCATAAACTGTTGTGTGAGATGATGTAAACTAGAGGGAGATGGAGAAATTCCTGTGGCCAGAGGAGCCTTTGTTTTGAGAGGAGAGGGGAGGGGCAGAGTGAGAAAGGGCACCTGGAACCTAGACTATTACAGGTGGAGAGGCGAAGAAGGAGAGTAGAAACCCCCTCTCTCCAGTGGCCACTGATCTTAAGAGTTGCTGGCATGGTAACCAACACACACACACACACACACACACACACACACACACACACACACACACACACACACACACACACACACACACACACACACACACACACACACACACACACACAGGCCTTCTGACCTGTCTCAGGTAACAGAAGTTGTACACTCAGTAGACTTGTGTTGGGTAGTCAGCTCAGACCCATCAAACCTTCCATTTGGTTTCCAGCAGTAGAGAGTGGTACTGTGGAATGTGTGACATTCCAGAGGAGCTACCAGCCCCACACTACCCACAACAAAACCTCTCTAGTCTCCAGCCCACCACTACTGTCTCCAGGCTGTGTTCACTTGAACCCTGGCCTTTCAAGATAATCGTTCCAATGCTTGATCAATGTTTGCATCCTTGTCATCATGAGGGTTAAAGAAAACTAGTCAGTTAGAGGAAATCAGTTAGTTTCGTAAGCTTATACAGTACCAGTAAACGATAAAACAGCCAATCGCCTGTGACATTGTGTCACAACAGATAACAGCACACGCTAAATGGAAACTCTAGCTGGTGGGTAGATAATGACAATAAAAATATAATCTGTATCTCAAAGCAGGATACCAATGTTCCTGCCTCTTACACAATGCATCAGTGGTAGGTGGCTCATCCATCCCCACCCAGGAAGAGTCTGATCTTTAGACTAGCTACCTGTCTGCACTGATCTGTAACAATTGAACAAGTTAAAGCCACTCAATTGATGGGCATCAGCTTATTGCTTACACTTGTCAAGAAAGGAAATAAACTACAAACCCCTGTCTCCAGTGCAGCCAAGTAGACTAGCCAGGCAAATATAACTTTAGGGAACTAAGTCCTGTTGGCTGTCTGTTAGAGGAAGAGATTAAGGGAAGAGGAGAAAGGAAAGGAGCGTGGGGGTTGAGGAAGTGGTGGGCTTCCACCGAGGGCTTCTGATAGAGTAGAGGTTTATGAGGGAGTTGGGGTACGCAGGTCAGAAAAGGTCCAATCATATGTCTGAGCCAAAAGGGGAGGTAGTGGGTGGTGGCTGTTAATGCTGCCAGGACTGAGCAATTCAACAATATTGTATGAAGCTTTTTTAACCATTGTAAGTAATCCCATCAACGTCTGAGGCAAAGCAATACTTGGACCTTTTGCCTCATAAGTCGTACACATCTAGCTAATTAATCATCAACAATCTTCCCTCCACACTCCTTCAGGGCTATGATTAGGACTGTGACGTTCATAGAATGATCATAGGTTATTGGTTAGACAAATGACCGTGGTCACCGTTAAAATAGTTTGAATAGCATTTGTTTTTTTAAATACGTAAATTTTCCTATTGTCTCCGCTCATGACATAGGTTGCGTTCCCCTGCAAAGACGTTGCATGCATCAACCAATGGTTGCGTGCCACATCTTCGACTGTGCCGTTGGAAACCAGATTGCTATAACATAGGATGGTTAGCTTATAGGTAAAATACCTATCCAGGTGTTGTAAGATTTGGCAGGCGTCAGCAACGCCTGGGCAGAGGAATGGGCCCTGAATGTGCTGCTGCTGCAGGGAGGGGGCATTGCTACAACACCTTGCTTGTTTCAGCCAACAAAGTTTCATCACGTTGTAAAGACTCAACGGCACGAAAGCAAGGCTGTTTTTATTTATTTACAGTTATTGGAGGTTATTGTATTTTCATGATGGTCTTCATCCATAATCTTTGGTTACATGATTATACAGTAATTGTGCCAGACCTAGCTATGATTATATCATGATTTAGTTAAACTCCTCAGTCTAGACAGACCAGGGAGAAACTGAGACCCTGGCCCTGTGGGGAAGTCTTTCTTTGTGACTCACAACCATTTACAGCCAGGAATGCAGGGACAGGGAGTGTTTGCTGAAGTGGGTGTGAGACAGGAGTCATCAAGGTTAATGCTGGTTAGTGGTTACCTAGCCAACTCATCTTCACCAGGGAATGAACCATAAAAGTTCAAACTGATTACATGACCTTACCATCCCAACAACATGTGTTTGAAAGCCTTGTGTTTTGTGGGTCTTACAGGGCAAACTGAAACAAGCAATGTCAGTCATTACATTTTAATCACTTAGCAGACACTCTCTTCCAGAGTGAGTCCATACATCATACTGGTCCCCTGTGGGAATCAAAGCCACAATCCAGGCATTGCAAGCACCATGCGCTACCAACTGAGTTACACGGGACCACATGACATGGAAAGGTAAAGAGTGTTTTTAGTGAGGGCAGTGGTTTCTGGTACGGTTAATGAGTGTTGGGTTACTGTAAATGTTTGTCTGTTTCTGTTTGCACAAGCTCAACCGAGATCCATTATCAGCCAGCTACAAACAAACAGGCTGAATAGGTCCAAGACTGATTTCCCCACCTTGCTGTTTGCAGTATGCTTAGGCTTGTACAGTTAACCCAAACAGGCATTATTATTCTCTCCAGGAGAGTAACATTCCAGATGCTAGTAACTACTATAGGCCTGCACTGTTTTATTTCTGGTTTATCTATGTTGGCCCAGTTCCAAGAGGTTATTAGATAGACTGTAGAGCTGTTTTTACCTGAAATGTTAGGTTTCATTTCCTTCAAGCCTCACCTTTGGACACTTTCTTTTCCTTACTATGTATCTGTGTTTTAAGTATTACTCTCGCTAGAGCCCCACTACTAACATCACATTGAAAGTGCAGAAATCAGGCCTTGTCAGATGGATCAGCTGCAAGAGCCAATGATATATTCTGACAACAACCTGTTTTCTGTTAAAAGCAGGAGTATCAATACAGTGTTGTTACCTTACTGTATCAGATGTCTATATTCAGACTGGGGCCCACTATGCTGCTCACCCGGGGGAAGCTCCAGTCAACACAGAACAGCACAATGAATAGAATAGACACCCTGACTCTCACAGCCACCACGTCAGATCTATAAGGGAAGGACACACTCTTATTATAGACTCCGCGGGTTTCCCTGTCACTGAATGAATGCTAAGTTGAATACACAAAAAAATGTAAAGCCTTGGTGTACCCGTGCTAGCCTGTAGTGTACCCGTGCTAGCCTGTAGTGTACCTGTGCTAGCCTGTAGTGTACCTGTGCTAGCCTGTATGTGTACTTGTGCTGAATTAATTGCAAAGAATCAGACCTAACGTTTTTTCTGGATATGGCTAGAAATGCACAACTAAATAATAACAAATTGTAATAACAGGTGCATTATTTGTGTGTGTTTATTTGTGTTTGTCTTTCTCTGCTAACTAATCAATACAGACTAATGGTCTACTCTTCATCAATAATACAGTTGGCCACTTAATCTCCCTCATCATCCATTTTACAGCTCTACATACTAACCATAGCAGACACATCGGGGGCTGCAGACATCACAGTACTTACTAATCTATTTATTGCAGTACAATACTGGGTAACTGTATACACCTCACTCAGATCACAATGTAAATACATGGCGGCTATGGAGCAAATCCATATAGCTCATATGATGAAGTAATGCATGTAATAATGGTACACATTTAGCATACACTGTATTGCCTGATACACATATTTACCCACAGAAAAGACGCACCCATGTGACTTCAATTAGATCGATCTCCTTTACTAAAATATCCTCACAGCAGTCCTGTTGCCTATAGTGACGATGGCATAATGAAACACAAGAACCAGTGTCTGATGTTCCTCAACACGATTCAGGGCTTGCTAGGGCTGGCTAGAGAAATAGACTTGGCTACACTTCAGCAGAATCATTTTAAAAAGCTCTTGAGGACGGTCTCCTAGGGCCTCACAGACTTCATGCAGACTGACTAAATGAGAGGAGACTAGGCTGATTGTGTAGAAACTAGGCAGCTCACGGACAATGGTGCGGCAAGAAGAAAGAGAATAATTTCACCCAATTTTGCCTCCTCTCGCTCTGAGGAGTGGAGCTTCTATAGGCAACATCCATGGTGGAAAAAAACTCAGAGGGAGAGATAAGACTGAGTGCTGACATGTGTCACAATGGACAGTAGGGTTGTTATCATTGCTTTAGAGTGGGGCAGCAGCAACCATATCAAGAGTAGATGGGATACATGTGTCATACATTTCAACACTGGCATTCCTAATGTGAATCTCAATGTTAAGGATAGGACACAGAAAAACACCATGTATTTCTCTTACTAATCTAAATGGATTTTGGTTGGATTAAAAAAAGGTTTATCTGTCTGGTGTTATGAGATGGATAGTGAGGGGATTGGAATTGGACTCTTCTGAATGTACAGCCTCTGATAGGAACACAGAGTATTCCTGCACCCTATTCATCAGGTCGTAATGTTTCACCAATCACTGTATAGAAAAACATGACTGGCATTACTACATTAAGACAATTTCTCAGGTCACAGACAGGGCATTTAAAACAGTCTGTCATTGATCAGATTTAGAGCCAAGGCATTTAACGGATGATGATGCCATAAATCAAATAGGGCAGCCATTGCATTTAAAAGGATGATTTCATTGATCACATAACTAAGCATTTACGTTAAAGTCAGACAACATGATTCAGACAGGAAAACATTCCTATTCAAACTTACTAATAAGATACCTGAATAACACATGTAGTATAATGTCATTTCAAATTTAGATCAGATCCATCTGCAAGTGTTCACCAAGAAAGCAAACATAGATTGAAGAGGAACTTGGCAAGTCATATGATGGATGCTTGCAGAATACTTTGCATTAGTCAGACTACATTAATGGAGGTTCTGGGAAGGGTTTCCATTTCAAGTAACCATACCTGACAATGTGGAGGGCCAAAGTCTCAATGCCTAATATATGCTTTATATCTCACTAGCCTCGTGTGCCAGTCTGTGACCTCACAAATCTGAAAACTCTGTACTGTATACAGAATTTGGTTGCAAGCAAGGAACTGTTTAATAATGTTGTGTAATGGTCATATATCAGGTGAAAGAGAGGAAGGTGCAATAACTTTTTGAACAAGGGTAATTCGTCAGGTTCTCCATTTACAGTTGAAGTCGGAAGTTTACATAGTTTACATTCCTGACATTCCTGACATTTAATCCTAGTAAAAATTCCCTGTCTTAGGTCAGTTAGGATCACCACTTTATTTTAAGGATGTGAAATGTCAGAATAATAGTAGAGCGAATCATTTATTTCAGCTTTTATTTCTTTCATCACATTCCCAGTGGGTCAGAAGTTTACATACACTCAATTAGTATTTGGTAGCATTGCCTTTAAATTGTGTAACTTGGGTAAAACGTTTAGGGTAGCCTTCCACAAGCTTCCCACAATAAGTTGGGTGAATTTTGGCCCATTTCTCCTGACAGAGCTGGTGTAACAGTCAGGTTTGTAGGCCTCCTTGCTCACACAGGCTTTTTCAGTTCTGTCCACAAATTTTCTATGGGATTGAGGTCAGGGCTTTGTGATGGCCACTCCGATACCTTGACTTTGTTGTCCTTAAGCCATTTTGCCACAACTTTGGAAGTATGCTTGGGGTCATTGTCCATTTGGAAGAACCATTTGCGACCAAGCTTTAACTTACTGACTGATGTCTTGAGATGTTACTTCCACAGAATGTTTCTTCCTCGTGATGCCATCTATTTTTTTAAGTGCATCAGACCCTCCTGTAGCAAAGCACCCCCACAACATGATGCTGCCACCCAGGTGCTTCACGGTTGGGATGGTGCTCTTTGGCTTGCAAGTCATTCCCCTTTTTCCTCCAAACATAACGATGGTCAATTATGACCAAACAGTTCTATTTTTGTTTCATCAGAACAGAGAACATTTCTCCAAAAAGTATGATATTTGTCCCCATGTGCAGTTGCAAACCGTATGGTTTTTGTCATGGCGGATTTGGAGCATAGGCTTCTTCCTTGCTGAGCGGCATTTCAGGTTATGTTGATATAGGACTTGTTTTACTGTACATATAGATAATTTTGTACTTGTTTCATCCAGCATCTGACAAGGTCCTTTGCTGTTGGTCTGGGATTGATTTGTACTTTTCGCACCAAAGTACGTTCATCTCTAGGAGACGGAATGCGTCTCCTTCCTGAGCGGTATGATGGCTGCGTGGTCCCATGGTGTTTATACTTGCGTACTATTGTATGTACAGTTGAACGTGGTACCTTCAGGCGTTTGGAAATTGCTCCCAAGGATAAACCAGACTTGTGGAAGTCTACAATTTATTTTCTGAGGTCTTGGCTGGTTTCTTTTGATTTTCCCATGATGTCAAGCAAAGAGGCACTGAGTTTGAAGGTAGGCCTTGAAATACATCCACAGGTACACCTCCAATTGACTCAAATGATGTCAATTAGCCTATCAGAAGCTTCTAAAACCATGACATAATTTTCTGGAATTTTCCAAGCTGTTTAAAGGCACAGTCAAATTAGTGTATGTAAACTTCTGACCCACTAGAATTGTGATACAGTGAATTATAAGTGAAATAATATGTCTGTAAACAATTGTTGGAAAAATTACTTGTGTCATGCACAAAGTAGATGTCCTAACCCACTTGCATGTTAACAAGAAATTTGTGGAGTGGTTAAAAAACAAGTTTTAATAACTCCAACCTAAATGTATGTAAACTTCAGACTTCAAATGTACATAGACATTATGTGAAAATTGTCTCTGGCTATAGACTGATTGCATTCTCCTATTATCTGACATGAATCCAGTTTAAGATCACTTCTAGACACACAATATAAACAATAGATTCTTTGTGTAACACCATGGAAACCTTACAAGCTGCACTCCACCTTGCCTAACCTACCTTCTCTAGAACTGATCATCCACTGTTGGTCCAAATCTACCATATCAAAAACAGCATATCTATGCAAGTCCTAAAATATTCCGTATATTTTTACTAACAATTGACCAGATTCAAATGAGAAAATCATTACACAACCACACCTGTTGACTTTCTATGATCATGGTTTTGCTTCACGACATACCGTTATAACTAGCAACAGATGTGAAACTGTGAACACTAAGCTACAGGTCATACTAAACTAGAACGAAACAGAATGCGGTAACGTTACAGTATGTAGCCTACTGTCTGATTTGATCTCTTACCAAAACAGCCGTAAACATCTGAAATCAGCTGCTGTCTCAGTCAAGAACAGGCATGTCCACTTAACCCAGCACCAATGCGCAATATGTATCAAACATAAATATAGGCTACTTCAATCCTATTTTGCATGGCAAAATACAAATAGAACAAACAATAGAACACTTTAAGGACGGTATCTTCTGTTTAGGCCATGTAAAGAGAGGAAAAGTTCCTCTCTTCCCGTTCAGTTCGTCCACCGAAATCGAACCCTGATGCGCTTCATTGAGCCAGTGATACATACAAAAAATATGTAATCTTACCCTTATATTGCAGTGAGGTACCGGTTGTAATTTTCACAGACCCACTTATGGATTCGCCAGGGCTGTAGACCACTTTGTTGTTGGTGAAAGTAATATCGAATTCCTTAAGCTTACCCATGACTCCGCAACCCTCTGCGTCTCACAACAAAAAGCGCTTAGTGGTGCGCGAGACAACGGTCTACCGCTGAAAGGAAGCTGAGCAGACAGAGCTCTCTTGGCCCAGCTGCAGCACGCACGACACCCAGTTTCCAGTAGCAGTGACGTCATTACGACAATATTTGATCCATTATTTAAAAATTATATGCGGATACATTGAATCTATTCAAGGTTGGTACTCTTCCATAACTGACCACACAATGTAAATCTTTGGTTATTTAGGTCATTGTGTTTAGGCCACCTTGACAGTGTTCACAGTACACATCCCAGTGTAGATATTATAGTAACACTGTATCTACAGTAGTAGCCAGTTTTAGCTAACAAACATTGGCCTTCTTTGCATTATTCTATATTGCTACAACTCTTTCTCAGACATCCAATCATTGATTGAGTTGAGCTCCCAGACCACATCCACTCAGTAGTAGCCTAAGCCCTAAGGATACATCAAACACTGGATGGTGGGATACCCCTCTCTCCATCCATTCATCCATCCATCCCCACCCCCACATCACTAGAAACGAGACACAGCAGGGAAATCCCCATCTCCAGAGTGTAGCTACATGCTGCTGACATCATCAGTTTGTCCTACTCAGCCCAGATTCAATTATGCTTCTGAGCAGAGGAATGTGATGTTTATAGCTCTCAGCTCTTAGCGAAAATAGTCAAAGTGTCCTGGAGAGATTGAGCTCCCAAGCTGAAATGGGACTTGTACTTTGTTCCCAAATGAAGAGCTGGTTCTGCCATATTAATCTAAGGTACGTCATCTACCATTTACTGCTTTAATAGTGCATGCACTGTAATTGGTGATATATTGAAGTGCAAGTTGGTGAAACATACATTTATTGCATTCACACACACACATGCATGCACACGTTCATGCACACACACGAACAAGCTTGCTTGTGTGTGCATGTGTATGTTTAAAAGAGAGAGAGGCGATAGAGATAGAGCGAGAGAGAGACGATGACTGAGCTGTATCCCAGTCATTAATTGCAGAAAAAGCAGAGTACATCCCATGTAATGAGACATATGCTTCCACGACAACAGACAGACACGGCCGTTGCCAAGTTACTACCGGTATCCATGGAAATGGTTTTGATCTTGTTTGAATAAGTATTCAATTTTGAAGCAGTGTGTTGTACTGTATACTGTTTATCCCCCAGGTTGCTGATTCAGACACCTGTAGAAGTAAGTAGCTGAAATAATCATCTTCTTTCACAGTCAATCCCCATCTATTACTCAATTTATGAGTAATTTACAAAATGTGTGCCATTTTCAACTACATTGGATAAATCAATCCATGTAAACGTGATGCCAGCAGCAGTCCATAGTCACATGATACGGCAACTGAAGGTGTACTGTAGATGGATGTACTTGTAACACCAGCATGTAGAGGCATTCAGCTATCAGGACTTGAAAGCAGTAGCCCACATCATATTACACTGAACGTCCTCATCCAGACACCTACTAGGTCCAAATCAGGTAAACCCATTTATAATGTAACCACTGGTCCAAATGTTGGTAACACATTTGCTGAATGGGAGGAGGGCATCCAACACAACCAGGATGTTGTCAGGGTGACCCAAAAGAGAAGTGCAGCAATTAATCGGTATGTACACAGACAAAGGCTTAGCTACATGTAGACGTATTAAAACTTAAACACTGAAAAATGTTCTTTACAGTATTTGGATTGTGACTAAATGTTCAACTAACTATCAACAAATTGCTTACCTACTATCCAGAACCCTAAACTTAAACCCAACCTCAGCTCTATACCTAAACCTAATCCCAGCATCTATAGCCTATCAGCCATCCCAACCTATCTGATGACCTGTTTGATTTCTGAGATCTGATTATTGACACCTGTTTAGAAGTATAGCAGTAGCTCACACAAGATGAATTAATCGCATTTGGCTTGATGCGGGCCTTAATTGTGCTATATAGTTTGGACCAGAAAAATCAAGCAAAAGTGTTTTTATTGCTTACTAATATGGTTCTTCGTGTTTTTATGTTTCACTACAGATCACGTCAATCAGAAATGTTGAGTGGACTACGAGCAAGTGAAGGCAGTGATCCGGACGAAGCTGAATAATGAGGGCAGGGTGTAAAGATAAGATAATTACTTTATTATCCCCATGGGGTGATTTGGGTTGCGGCTCTGTGCATACATAACACATAATCGGAAATAGCATAGACAAAAGACATATACAGACAATAAATACAGGTAGAAAAAGTGTAATTCATGAGCGAACAATGGTTCATCTGTACACTATTTGTCATGTTCTGACCATAGAAAGCCTTTATTTTCTATGGTAGAGTAGGTCAGGGCGTGACTAGGGGTTTAGTCTAGTTTATATTTTCTATGTGGGGTTCTAGTTTGTTTTTTCTATGTTGGTGTTTTGGTATGATTCCCAATTAGAGGCAGCTGGCTATCGTTGTCTCTAATTGAGGATCATACTTAAGTAGCATTTTTTCCACCTGTGTTATGGGATTTGTTATGTTATTGCACGTAGCAGCGCTGTAGTAATGGTTCGTTGTTAGTTTATTGTTTCTGTCTTTGCTAAGTTTCACTTTATTCATTAAAATTATGTGGAACTCAATATACGCTGCGCCTTGGTCCGATATTCATTCCAACGATAGTTACAGAATATCCCATCAACCAAGCAGCGTGTCCAGGAGGAGGAAGTATCCTGGACTTGGAAGAGATTCTGGATGGGAAGGGATCCTGGACTTGGGAGGAAATCCTAGCAGGATAGGATTGCCTTTTATGGCGGGAGACATTAGGAGAGAATGGAGGACAGAGACGCCGGGGTTCACAGTGTTAGCTGTAGGTCTCTATCAACCACAATGTTAGCTGTAGGCCTCTATCAACCACAATGTTAGCTGTAGGTCTCTATCAACCACAATGTTAGCTGTAGGTCTCTATCAACCACAATGTTAACTGTAGGTCTCTATCAACCACAATGTTAGCTGTAGATCTCTATCAACCACAATGTTAGCTGTAGGTCTCTATCAACCACAATGTTAGCTGTAGGTCTCTATCAACCACAATGTTAGCTGTAGGTCTCTATCAACTACAATGTTCAGGAGCCTTCCTGCTGCTGGGACAAAGGATTGTTTGGCCCTTTTTCTTTTGTACCCTGTAACATCGCCCAGTGGGGAGTAGCTCAAACTCCTGGTAAAGAGATTTCTGGGGTCCATCAGAGAACTTTCATGAAGGCTCTTATATCATAAATGACATCCAGACCTGCCTGCTTGACCCCTAGCACCTTACTAGCAGAGCTAACATGTTTCTCTGAGAGACACTAGTATTTCCGTACCAGCAAATTATGTTAATATGTTAAGATACTTTCAATAAATGGCTTGTGAAACAGTGACAATAGAACACGATCAACATTAAAATAGCTGAGTTTCCTTAAAAGTACAAATCTGCTTAGTACACTTTTCCCATTGTAGCTTGTGGTCAAGTACAACACATAGGTATTTATACTGCTCCACTACATCTGTCTTGTCCCTTAACAGTCGGCCGGGAAGGTGTAACATTTTTCCTAAAATTCGATGTGCATCTTTTTGGTCGTTGTTGTATTGAGCACTAAGTGAGAGTCGTCACACCACATGAAAAAGTCCTCCAAGACTGGCACATGCTCCTCCTCGCTACCCTGGAATAGACTGACCAGTGCTGTGTCGTCTGCAACCTTGATCAGGTGTCTACCAGGGTAGGTTTTAAAGTCAGTGTACAATGTGTACAACAGTCGAGAACGTGCACAGCCTTGAGGAGATCCCACGCTAGTGGTGCGCTTGTCTGAAATCCACTGTACCACCCTGACCTGCTGTGTCCTATTGTTAATGAAATCAAGGATTTGAAGCAGAGGCAGTAATTCTCTCATGTATGCGCGCACACACACTGCTTTTCTCTTGGCTTAGTCTTAATGAGTTATTTAAAGTAATGCAAAGAGTTTGTTTTATTAATTTGTCATTACAATTGACCTTGGGACTATTAGAATAAAGTAATTTCACATTTCTGATCATTTTTAATTTGTGTATTGCATTTAAGAAAAAAACCACATGTTTTGATTCTGAGCCTTATTAGTGACATATGTTATATGCATTTAATGTGCAGTTGTACTACAGTAGCAGTACAGAGTAACATTACTTATCAGGAATCAAGGTAAAACACAAGTGCAGACTGTGTGAAGTAACAATGTTTATTGTAACCACAGGGGCAGGTAAACGGCAGGTCAAGGCAGGCAGGGGTCAATGATCCAGAGCAGAGGCTACGGTACAGGACAGCAGGCAGGCTCAGGGTCAGGCAGAGGTGGAGCAAAGGTACAGGATGACAGGCAGGCTCAGGGTCAGGTCAGGCAGAGGTGGAGCAAAGGTACAGGATGACAGGCAGGCTCAGGGTCAGGTCAGGCAGAGGTGGAGCAAAGGTACAGGATGGCAGGCAGACTCAGAGACAGGCAGTGGTCGGGCGGGTACAGGGTCAGGACAGGCAAGGGTCAAAAACCAGGAGGACAAGAAAAAGAGGGTCTGGGAAAAGACAGGAACAACCGCTGGCGAGCTTGAACAAACTGGCAACAGACAGAAAACACAGGTATAAGTACACAGGGGATAATGGGGAAGATGGGCGACACCTGGAGGGGGGTGGAGACAAGCACAAGTGAAACAGATCAGAGTGTGACATAACTGTTTATTGCAGTTTGACTGCAATACTACAGCAATATAATAACTGCACTTTTTACTGCAGTAACAAAACTGCAGTAGAATGTTTTCCATCAAATATCATTTTTACGGAAGTCAGTTCAGTTTTCGTTTTTACATCATGGTCTCATAATAAGGCAGTTTTTCTTTATACATCCTGGTTTTATAATTACGTAGTTTTTCTTTTTACGTCATGGTCTGCATGATGACGGTTGTTAAATTGGTCCCAGATTCAGCTATGTTATTCAGCACAGACATAGTGTTTAACACTAATATATAGACAGCAGGGTTAGAGTTGGGGTTATGTCTATGGTAAGGGTTGAAACAGGGTGTAGACATGAAGCTGGGGTTAGGTTGTGCCAGGGTGTGTGGACATGAAGCTAGGGTTAAGGCTGAGCAATGGAGTGAACATGAAAATACAGTTAAGGTTAGGGTGCTAAGGTTGAGCCAGGGTGTCAACATAGGACAGAAGGAAAGTGTGGAGAGACATGGCAGATGACAGTGAGCAGGCCTCCTCTTGCTGAATTGTTGGTAATGAATTAGCTAACTTAATTCAATGCATTTGCTGTCTTATTTGACTGGTTGTCATGTGTTGTCAATATATTCAAATAATTTACAGTCAAAGGTTGTTTAGCTCGTGGGAAATACTCATGCCATTGTCATTCATGTCCAGTATGAAGGGTGACAATTAAAACTTGCATCATGATTCCATCTAGTAGTGATTTTAAAGAACATGCGGCTTGTAATTCAATTCAGCTTCATTTTATTCAATCTCAACTTCAAACAATAAACATTAAACAAACTGAATAATATGCCAATTGGACCAGCTGTAATTACCAAAGACTGAAAAATATAATTAACCTTCAACCTGCATTCAAGTAATGACTCTTTAAAGCATCCAACGACAAGTATTCAATATAAAGCAATGTGCCAAGTAAAGCCCCCCCCCCCAGCCTAACAATGCTGGGGCAATTGTGCGCCGCTCTATGGGAGTCCTGATCACGGCCGGTTGTGATACAGCCTGGGATCGTACCCGGAGCTGTAGTGATGCCTCTAGCACTGCGATGCAGAGCCTTAGTCCGCTGTGCCACTCAGGAGGCCCCCAACCAGTAGTCTTAAGTATAGATTTATTTGGTTACAATATAGTTCTATCGCACAATCATGGCAAATCTAAGGGACAGTTTCCACCAAACACAGGATTATATGTGTCTATGAGTCTGGTCACTCTCTCATGTACTCTCCTCTTCCTCCTCCATCCCGAGCAGGCAGGTTCTTGCGATGGCACCCGTCACGGCATACGGGTCACAGTTGGCGGAGGGCCGGCGGTCTTCAAAGTATCCCTTCCCCTCCTGGGCCACCTGGCGTGGGATCCGGATGCTGGCCCCGCGGTTGGCCACACCAAAACAGAAGTCATGGATGCTGGAGGTTTCATGTAAGCCTGTGAGGCGTCTGATGTTGTCCTGGCCTCCGTGAGGGTCGTACACACATATGTGCTGGGAATGGCGCTTGCTCAGCTTCTCAATGGCCTGCTCAATATGTCTGTTAGAAGAGGGGAGAGTTTAGGTGTTGGACTAAATTATGTAGTTACACAGCCTCAGAAACTTACTTACAGTGCAATAATGTTTTTGCAGTCATACTCACTGCAGCCCCCCTTCTTCCCGCATCTCCTTTGTGCTAACGTTGGTATGGCAGCCCGCCCCGTTCCAGTTCCCCTTCATTGGTTTGGGGTCCAGAGTGGCTACAACTCCAAAGTCCTCACACACACGGTGCAGCAGGAAACGTGCCATCCATAGGTGGTCTCCCATCTCTATCCCCTCACACAGACCCACCTGGAATTCAAACTGAGAGAGGGAGATAAAAGGAGAGTTAGGAAATATTATATAGCAATCTGTAGAACCTTCCTGAAAGACTTGGCATACAGCATTGTAGCAAAAGTTAAATGTTTACCTGAGATGGCATGACCTCAGCATTGGTGCCACAGATTTTGACTCCAGAATAGAGACATGCCTTGTAGTGACACTCCATAATGTCCCTTCCATAGGCGTTGTCTGCACCAACCCCACAGTAGTATGGACCTGAGAGAGAGAAATAGAAAAAGAGAGAGTTAGATGAGATCAAAATCAAAGGCCTATTTGATAACATTAGGACTTATAGTAGGACTTCTAGAAATACAAAGATATATTTCATATATATAGTGATTTTCCAATTGCTTAAGACCATTTACATTATGAAAGGACACATGGTAAAATATAGTAGGGTCAGTCACCTTGGGGTCCTGGGAATCCATTTTGGGGCCAGCCATAGGGGCGACCATCCATGCCCAGGAGAGTATACTCCTGCTCCATTCCAAACCAGGGGATATAGTGCTTCACTTCCTCCATCATTTTCTTACAACCTGACCGCAGGTTACTCTCTGTACACGAGGGAAAAGGTGTATATTGCAGGGTTAGTTTGACTGATAGGAATATGAGACAGTCAAAGCAGTCAATTAGATAGACAGCAGCTTCGATCATAGACCAAAACCATTTGGTCTCCGTGTCTGTCAACTGAAGTAAGAAAAGTATCTCTTGTTATGTTTACAATTACCTGCAGGCAAGCGGTTGTACTTCAGGACCTCACACAAAACCAGTTTGTTGGATTCCAGTGTAAAAGGGTCCCTAAACATCGCCACTGGGATCAGGAACATGTCACTGTTGGATCCCTCGGCCTGGTAGGTGCTGGAGCCATCAAAGTTCCACTCTGGAATATCTGTCAATAGCAATACCAACATTGGGGCGGCAGCGTAGCCTAGTGGTTAGAGCGTTGGACTAGTAACCGGAAGGTTGCGAGTTCAAACCCCCGAGCTGACAAGGTACAAATCTGTCGTTCTACCCCTGAACAGGCAGTTAACCCACTGTTCCCAGGCCGTCATTGAAAATAAGAATATGTTCTTAACTGACTTGCCTGGTTAAATAAAGGAAAAATGAAAAATTAACATCATGGAATATAATGCAATGTCCTAGATATACAGTGCCTTGCAAAAGTATTCATCCCCCTTGGTGTTTTTCCTATTTTGTTGCATTACAACCTGTTATTTAAATAGTTTTTTTATTTGGATTTCATGTAGTGGACATCGTCCAAATTGGTGGAGTGAAATGAAAAAGAAAAATATTTTGAAAAAGTTTTTTTGGGGGAAAAAAAACAGAAAAGGGGTGGGTGCATATGTATTCACCCCCTTTGCTATGAAGCCCCTAAATAAGATCTGGTGCAACCAATTACCTTCAGAAGTCACATAATTAGTTAAATAAAGTCCACATGTGTGCAATCTAAGTGTCACATGATCTCAGTATATATATATATACACCTGTTCTGAAAGGCCCCAGAATCTGCAACACCACTAAGAAAGAGGCACCACCAATCAAACAGCATCATGAAGACCAAGGAGCTCTCCAAACAGGTCAGGGACAAACAGGTCAGGGTTATAAAAAAATATCAGAAACTTTGAACATCCCACAGAGCACCATTAAATCCATTATTAAAAAAATGGAAAAAACATGGCACCACAACAAACCTGCCAAAAGAGGGCCGCCCACCAAAACTTACAGACATGGCAAGGACCACTTTAAGCCGTACACTCCACAGAGCTGGGCTTTATGGAAGAGTGTCCAGAAAAAAAAGCCATTGCTAAAAGGAAAAATTAGCAAACACGTTTGGTGTTCGCCAAAAGGCATGTGGGAGACTCCCCAAACACTCTGGCCCATTGAGACTAAAATTGAGCTTTTTGGCTATCAAGGAAAATGCTATGTCTGGTGCAAACCCAACACCTTTCATCACCCCGAGAACACCATCCCCACAGTGAAGCATGGTGGTGGCAGCATCATGCTGTGGGGATGTTTTTTATAGGCAGAGATGGGGAAACTGGTCAATTGAAGGAATGATGGATTGGGCTAAATATAGGGATATTCTTGAGGGAAAACGGTTTTAGTCTACCAGAGATATGAGACTAGGACGGAGGTTCACCTTCCAGTAGGACAATGACCCTAAGCATTCTGCTGAAGCCACACACTTGAGTGGTTTAAGGGGAAACATTTAAATGTCTTGGAATGGCCTTGTCAAAGCCCAGAAGTCAATCCAATTGTGAATCTGTGGTATGACTTAACGATTGCTGTACACCAGTGGAACTCCATCCAACTTGAAGGAGCTGGAGCAGTTTTGCCTTTAAGAATGGGGAAAAGTCCCAGTGGCTAGATATGCCAAGCTTATAGAGACATACCCCAAGATACTTGCAACTGTAATTGCTGCAAAAGGTGGCTCTACAAAGTATTGACTTTTTTTGGGGGGGGGGAATAGTTATGCACACTCAAGTTCTGTTTTGAGTGTGCTGTTCTTATTTCTTGCTTGTTTCACAAAAGTTAGTTCTTTTGCATTTTCAAAGTGGTAGGCATGTTGTGTAAATCAAATGATTCAAACCCCCCAAACATATATTTTTATTCCAGGTTGTAAGGCAACAAAATAGGAAAAATGCCAAGGGGGTGAATACTTTTGCATGCCACTGTACATATATGGTCACTGTGGGGACGACGTTGTCTATGTTTGTAAGAAGGAATCAGGAGGATAAAGTTATGGTCAGATTTGCCAAATGGAGTGAGAGGGTGTGCTTGGTATGTGTTTCTGTGCACAGGTGACATGCTGGTAAAAATGGGGTAAGACGGATTTCAGTTTCCCTGCATTCAAAAGGCACATCTGAGCTATCTTTGTTGAAGGTGCATGGTAACAATTGAATAGCATTGAATAACAGAAACCCGCACTGCTCTTGCTAGTATCACTGTTCTTTATTAAGCTTTACTCATAGGCCTGAAGGCCTTCGTCAGAGCTTTTGTGAGTGTTCAGTGCATCGAATATGTTACCAAATATAACAATGTGCATTTCAGAAATATTCTAATAAAGTATTGCCATAAAACATATTAAACATGTCTGTAAAACCAAAATGAGGACATCAACCTATCAAGTACCTATCAAGTAAAAACGTCTGAGTAGGCTGAAATGGTTTTAACTACAAGGCATTAGTTCATGTTCACATTTATGACATAACATTCATGGAAATTTCATCATTAAGACATTTTGGGAATAATGTCTAGAGGGTGTATTGCTCAGAGTATTATTTATATCCCCTCTGTCTGATATCTTGACTTTCTCTATACCATAAAATCTAAATGTAGAAATGTCATGTTTTTGGTCATTAAAATGTACTGCAACAGGATAATAATCCCCGTCGTTTCTCCTGATTTAATTTATGTTCACTAATTCTCTGTGAGAATGACAGGTTGTTCCTATTTAACACAACCCACATGGACATTTAATCATGTAGATAACATGGGTGGAGGAGCACGTAATAATGTCATTTATTTGGAACCGTTTTCCTGCATGTGGGTGGCAAAAATATTCACACATCACCACATTGTTGCACTGTGCTGCCTCTGCATTTATAGCTACCATTCCGAAGAGGGCGTAAAAGAGCCTGGCTCATTTTCTTTTGTGGCTGGCAGTTGGCATAGACCAACTTGTCACGTAAATTTCGACCTCTCCTAGATACAATAAATGGTGAGTTCTTAGCAGACAAAACTGGGTCCGAGGATTAATCATGCCAGTGTTTCTTGACAGGTCGCCCACTTTGCGGGAGCTCAAAGTATATGTGGTGGTGAACATTACTGAGTGTTCTTTAGCTCTGGAGCAGTGGTCACCAACCTTTTCTGAGTCAAGATCACTTTGAGTCAAAATGTATGCCGAGATCTACCGCGCTGATTTTTTTTATTAACATGATTTAAAAAATGTAAGCCTATGCAACATTAACCAATTAAAAACAGTACTGTAGCAATGATGTTTGTGCCGTAAACTATAGGCCCAATACATTATCACGCATACTGGCTTTGCTTGAATTTACCTGCCAATGAATTGTTCGGGACATTTGAGGTAGGCTATATGATCACACCGGTAATTGATCCATTGTTGTATTACTTGTGAGGCACAGCTGAGTGAGCATACATTTACATAATTTGCTTTTTATTTTACTGGGCTGATGGTGTCTGCATCTGATCGTCAGTCTCAGATGCAGGCACTGATTTTTTAAAAAGGGACACCGTCTTCCAGTTGATTGCGAAACTCGAGTCTCACCGGATTATTTCTGCCTCGTGCAAAAAAACCATGTTGTTACTCCTATGAACAGAGAAAGTGAAATATTCCTTGATATTAAAAAAATACCCAAACCGGTAATAATAACAACAACGCCTATAGATACTTTCCTACTCATTCATTACTGCTGCACTGCTTGTTGCAGCGCTGAGTGGAAATAGGAAGAACGAGTATTTAATGGCTTATAAAAGTGTTGAATACAAAGTGTTGACAGTGCTGAGTAAGAATTTAAACATTAACTCACTCATAAAAACAGCAGCTCTTTGCTGTATTCGTTGACAGTCTCCCCCTAGTCATTGTTTTAAACGTTTTGAAATCTCACAGTATAAATTTTGCTGTAGCTTTCTTTTATGCCTGCTACATTACTGCAGACTCGGTCATTTAAGTAATCTGACTGGCCAGCGGTGTGGTAGTGCACTTGATTTCCTCTCCAGGCCCACCGGAAGCAAGAGTTTGTACCTTCAGACACATGAAATGGCAACAGTTTGCCTACCCGGCGCGCAGGGCAGCTGAATTGGCTGCACCTACCATCAACAGCCCTAGACAAATAAAAAAAAGGAACACAAGGCTTTATCGTTGTTTTTTTACAGACATTTTTGACAATTGACTAGTTGTGAGCTAGAGCTGCCATCCCCTCCTGTGGGGAATGCTGGTGTGCAGACTCGACATCTAATGTGAGATAAATACAGTCTTCTGTTAATCCCGTTATTGGTGAGATCTTGTTTGTAAAATCTGTAGCTGATGGCAATGTTTGCACTATTCCTGCGACCACTGGGCTGCTTGGATAATTGCCTTGTTGTGTTTTATGTAATTCAAGCTAAATGTACAGGCATGTATGGCACATATGCAGCAAAGGTAGTCATATTCAGGCTGTGAGATAAGGTTGTTTAACGTGGCATGCTCCAGATTTGAGTTAATATCCCTTTGGAGCACCAGTGTGGGATCAGTTCTATAGAAACGTTAATTACTGAATTGAATCTCTTCTCTGTATTTTTCATAGTCTAAAACGACCACAGCCCCCAAATCAAAGTGGACACAATGCAGATAGCCCGGTTAGCCAATGTGTGGGAGCACTGGTTGGTCGGCCCAATTGAGGTAGTATGTACATGAATGTATAGTTAAAGTGACTATAGGTATATGACAAACAGAGAGTAGCAGCAGCAAAGATGAGTCTTTCATTAGTTCATTGAGTGCCTGTTCTTCTGTCCTAGTGAGGTTCTTCTGAATATGGTTTGTTTTTCTCGAATATACGGATATGGCTTCTTGTTCGACTAACCTAGAATAGGTATTAAGCGAGGAGTTGTAAACCATAGGACATAATTTACCTTTGGGCTTAAAATGAGTAATGGTTCTTTGTTGTCAGTTTCTCTGCATTAAAATCACTGGCAGTGCTGCCTCTGGATGTGCATTTCTAGTTTGCTAATGGCCCGATACAGCTTGTTGAGTGTGCTCTTAGTGCCAGCATTGGTTTGTAGTGGTTAGACAACTATGAAAAATATAGATGAAAACTCTTGGTAAATAGTATTGTCTGCAGCTTATCATGAGGTATTCTAACTCAGGCGAGCAAAACCTCAAGACGTCTTTAACATTAGAGATTGCGCATTAGCTGTTGTTAACAAAGAGACACACAACCCCCCTTTATTAACCTTACCTGCAGCTGCCGTTTGGTCTTGATGATGCTTAGAAAAACCAGCTACATGTATATTATCCAATTTCTTGTCAGCCATGACTTCGAGAAATATAGGGTATTACAGTTCCTCAGGTCCCGTTGATAGACCAGACCACAGTGAAGCACAAAACACTTGGCCCATCTCACAGAAATGTACATTGTGGCATGCGAAAGTATTCACCCCCTTGGCATTTTTCCTATTTTGTTGCCTTACAACCTGGAATTAAAATTGATTTTTGGAGGGTTTGTTTAATTTGATTTACACAACATGCCTACCACTTTGAAGATGCAAAATATTTTTTATTGTGAAACAAGCAAGAAATAAGACAAAGAAACTGAACTTGAGCATGCATAACTATTCACCCCCAAAGTCAATACTTTGTAGAGGCACCTTTTCAGCAATTATAGCTGCAAGCCTCTTGGGGTATGTCTCTATAAGCTTGGCACAACTAGCCACTGGGATTTTTGCCCATTCTTAAAGGCAAAATTGCTCCAGCTCCTTCAAGTTGGATGAGTTCCACTGGTGTACAGCAATCTTTAAGTCATACCACAGATTCTCAATTGGATTGAGTTCTGGGTGTTGACTAGGCCATTCCAAGACATTTAAATGTTTCCCCTTAAACCACTCGAGTGTTGCTTTAGCAGTATGCTTAGGGTAATTGTCCTGCTAGAAGGTGAACATCCATCCCAGTATCAAATCTCTGTAAGACTGAAACAGGTTTCCATCAAGAATCTCCCTGTATTTAGCAAATTCCTTCAATTCTGACCAGTTTCCCAGTCCCTGCTGATGAAAAACATCACCACAGCATGATGTGGTCACCACCATTCTTCACTGTGGGGATTATGTTCTCGGGGTGATGAGAGATGTTGGTTTTTCTACAGACATAGTGTTTTCCTTGATGGCCGAAAAGCTCTCATCTGACCAGAGTACCTGTTCGATATGTTTGGGGAGTCTCCCACATGCCTTTGGGTGAACACCAAAGGTGTATATTGTTTTCATTAAGCAATGGCTTTTTTTTCTGGCCACTCTTCTGTAAAGCCCAGCTTTGTGGAGTGTACGGCTTAAAGTGGTCCTATGGACAGATACTCCAATCTCCGCTGTGGAGCTTTGCAGCTCCTCCAGGGTTATCTTTGGTCTCTTTGTTGCTTCTCTGATTAATGCCCTCCTTGCCTGGTCCATGAGTTTTGGTGGGTGGCCCTCTCTTGGCAGGTTTATTTTGGTGCCAGGTTCTTTCCCTTTTTTAATAATGGATTCAATGGTGCTCCGTGGGATGTTCAAAGTTTCTGATATTTTTTCATAACTGTTAGTTGAGAATTATCTGTTAATTGAATGATTAGAATATTCCCCCCTGAAACATATAATTGTATGGAATTGATTAGAATGTATAAAATCATCATCAATAAATGTGTAGTTCTCGCCAGAATTAGGGTAAAGCAATATGTCTTTATGGTATTTTAAACACAGACTGTCTGAGCTTGGTGCCGACCTGACTAGAGGTTTGGGAGAGTACAGGAAGTACGTCTCAAGGACAAGGTCACTGATCTCTGTCGGCTGGGTAGAGAGACAGACAGTGTGTGCGTAGCAGGACATTGTGTGTGTCTGTATGTGTGTGCGTCTTTGTGTGTATGTGTGCACGAGAAGTCAGTATATAATGAATTGTTTTGTATTCTTGACTTTAGAATGTTCCCGTAAATAAACCTTTTTGACTATTTTAGCTGGGCCTCCGTCTGTTTCATTCGACCAGGACCTTACACATTCTGGTTTGCAGACTGAGAGTAATATAATTAAATTGGGTTATGTACCTGGAGAACATCATTCTCTTATCAATTGTTCCTTCGAGCCGGATCTCAATACCTGCCTCTGTCGTCCCAAGGAACTGCTGAAAACCATGCACGGGCGGATCCAGGATCCGTAAGACCTGACCTCTGAATTGAGGGTTTATTTCAGGCCAGTGGTGAACTGGTACACGACAGAGTTGGTGACGAGATCCAACCTACATTGCTTTTCCCAGTCTTCAAGACAAGGTCAGTAATCTTTATTCACGAATTTGGGGGAATAATTTAAGATATCACCAAGCGTCACTTTTGTGTACGTCGATAGTTAACTAATTGTGCAGGTCCGCAATGACCTGAGGTACATGTGCACTACCATGAAATAAAACTAGCTTAATAGATCTGGTCACCTTTGTGACGGCCTGCAAGGTTTGTTAAAGCCGGATTTGAATAGGTGTTGTGAGATAGGACAGGAATTTTGTACAAATAGGATAACTTAAATGTTTAATTAATGTAGTATTAGCCATAGATGAAATTCAAAAGACATACCTAAATAAAGTCCTCATGAAAACTGGTTGATAGACAGTGAGGATATTAACTGGGTTGTGTCTTTGTGAAATAGACGGTAATTCTATGCGAACAGGATAACCCAACCAATTAAAAAAACTATACTGAAATATATTCTAGAAATTGCAGGGAAGCCTAATATAGCGGAGTAAGATACGAGATATTAACTTTAAAAGTACTTCTCCACAACTTTGTCCCTGACCTGTTTGGAGAGCTCCTTGGTCTTCATGGTGCCGCTTGCTTGGTGGTGCCGCTTGCTTGGTGGTGTTGCAGACTCTGGGGCCTTTCAGAACAGGTGTATATATACTGATATCATGTGACAGAACATGTGACACTTATTTTGCACACAGGTGGACTTTATTTAACTAATTATGTGACTTCTGAAGGTAATTGGTTGTGCCAGATCTTATTTAGGGGCTTCATAACAAAAGGGTGAATAAATATGCACGCACCACTTTTCCGCTTTCCTTTTTTTGTCATTTTTTTAAACAAGTTATTTTTGTAATTTCACTTCACCAATTTGGATGATTTTTCTGTATGTCAATTACATGAAATCTAAATCAAAATCAGTTTAAATAACAGGTTGTAATGCAACAAAATAGGAAAAACGGAGGGAGATGAATACTTTTGCAAGGCACCGTACATATCTCAACCAGAAGCCATCGATATCTGCACTGAGCTAAAGGCTAGAGCTGGACATTAATCTTGAAGCTTTGAGGCAAGCAACTCTGAACCATGCATGAGAGCACCAGCAGTTCCGGACGACTGTGTAATCTCACTCGCCGTAACCGATGTGAGTAATGCCCCAGTTTACATTGTGACGTATTTCGTTATGCCATAAGTCATCTTCACAGAGTCTTGTCCCACTACTGAATGGACAGTGTAGTGTTTGTATTGCAAGATGTAGAAGAACCTGCCTCGTCACAGATCACATTTATTTTCTGACATTGCAAAATATGACCTTTTCATTCAAGACAGTATAAATATATTGTCTCAGGTGATAATAAAACATGTTTTGTTAAGCAACTTTTTCCTCAACTTGTTTCTTTATAGCATGTCAAGCTAGCTTGCAGCTGAAAGCTATGCAAGGTTGAAGATACCATTGTAGCTAGCGACCTCTACCTAATAATTATCATAAAAAAACAAATGTCATTACCATCACAATAAACTTAAACGGTAGGCAACATTCATATAATATAGTTGACTTAACAGACAGGAAGAATGGGTAATTGCTAGCTATTCCATAAAGCCATCACTGAAAACGGAATATTTTCATCTACTTCTGTTTGGTAACTTCGTGTTCTTTGATGGACTCTGGCTGAACGGAAGACGACGCAAAGTTTGAAGAAAGTCAAAGTATGCAGCCTTCAACCGCAAGGAGGGGAGTTGCTTTTTCACTCCATTGTGGTCGTCCCCATTGAAATGCATGATAGCTGGCGCAACATGCTTATTTGTAATGTGAATGAGGTTTGAGATCTTTAAACAGGTTAACATTCACAAGGACGTGCCAGACAGATTACCAGGACGCGTACTCAGCGAATGCGCTGACCAGCTGGCAAGTGTCTTCACTGACATTTTCAACCTCTCCCTGACCCAGTCTGCAACACCTACATGTTTCAAGAAGACCACCATAGTCCCTATGGCCAAGAACGATAAGGTAACCTGTCTAAATGACTATTGCTCTGTATCACTCACATCTGTAGCCATGAAATGCTTTGAAAGGCTGGCCATGGCTTACATCAACAGCATCATCCCAGAAACCCTGGACCCACTCCAATTTGCATACCATCCCAACAGAGCCACGGATGCAGAAATCTCTATTGCACTCCACACTGCCCTCTCCCACCAGGACAAGAGGAACACCTATGTGAGAATGATGTTCAATGACTATAGCTCAGCGTTCAACACCATTGCGACCTCCAAGCTCATCACTAGGCTCAGGACCCTGGGACTGTACACCTTCCTCTACAACTGGATTTTGGACTTCCTGATGGGCCACCCCAAGTGGTGAGGGGCAACAACACAGGCACCACACTGACACTCAACACAGGGGCCCCTCAGGGGTGCGTGCTTAGTCCCCTCCTGTACTCCCTGTTCCCCCATGACTGCCTGGCAGCGCATGACTACAACACCATCATTAAGTTTGCTGATGACACAACAGTGGTTGGCCTAATCACCAACGATGAGGAGACAGCCTATAGAGAGGAGGTCAGTGATCTGGCATTGTGGTGCCAGGACAACAACCTCTCTCTCCTTCAATGTGATGAAGACAAAGGAACTGATCGTGGACTACAAGCAATGAAGGGACGAGTATGCCCCATCCACATCGACAGGGCTGTAGTGGAGGGGGTCATGAGCTTCAAGTTGCTCGGTGTCCACATCACTAAGGAATTATGATTGTCCACACACACCAACACAGTTGTGAAGAACGCACAACAAAGCCTCTTCCCCCTCAAGAGGCTGAAAAGATTTGGCATGGGCCCTCAGATCCTCAAAAGGTTCTACAGCTGTATCATTGAGTGCATTTTGAATGGCTGCATCACCGCTTGGTACAGCAATTGCTTGGCATCTGACCTCAAGGTGCTACAGAGGGTAGTGTGTAAGGCCCAATACATCACAGGGGCCAAGCTCCCTGCCATCCAGGACCTATACTATATATTCAAATGAGTGGATTCGGCTATTTCAGCCACACCATTTGCTGACAGGTGTATACAATTGAGCACACAGCCATGCAATCTACAAAGACAAACATTGGCAGTAGAATGGCCTTACTGAAGAGCTCATTGATTTTCAATGGTGTACCTTTATAGGATGCCACCTTTCCATCAAGTCATTTTGTGAAATTTCTGCCCTGCTAGAGCTTCCCCAGTCAACTGTAAGTGCTCTTATTGTGAAGTGGAAACGTCTAGGAGCAACAACGGCTCAACCGTGAAGTGGTAGGTCACACAAACTCACAGAACGGGACCGCTGAGTGCTGAAGCACATAACACGTAAAAATTGCCTGTCCTCGTTTGCAACACTCACTACCGAGTTCCAAACTGCCTCTGGAAGCAACGTCATCAGAAGAACTGTTCGTTGGGATCTTCATGAAATGGGTTTCCATGTCCGAGCAGCCACACAGAAGCCTAAGATCAGCATGCGCAATTGGACTCTGGATCAGTGGAAACCCATTCTCTGGAGTGATGAATCACGCTTCACCATCTGGCAGTCCAACGGACAAATTTGGGTTGGGCGGCTGCAGGAGAACGCTACCTGCCTGAATGCATTCTGCCAACTGTAAAGTTTGGTGGAGGACGAATAATGGTCTGGGGCTGTTTATCATGGTTCGGGCTAGTTCCAGTGAAGGGAAATCTTAACGCTACAGCATACAATGATATTCTAGATGATTTTGTGCTTCCAACTTTGTGGAAACAGTTTGGGGAAGGTCATTTCCTGTTTCAGCATAACAATGCCCCCGTGCACAGAGGTCCATACAGAAATAGTTTGCTGAGATTGGTGTGGAAGAACTTGACTGGCCTGCACAGAGCCTTGACCCGAACACCTTTGGGGTGAATTGGAACGCCGACTAGGAGGTTGGCCTACTTGCCCAACATCAGGGCCCGACCTAACTAATGCTATCATGGCTGAATGGAAGCAAGTCCCTGCAGCAATGTTCCAACATCTAGTGGAAAACCTTCCCAGAAGAGTGGAGACTGTTATAAAAGTAAAAGGGGAACCAACTCCATATTAATGCCAATGATTTTGGAATGAGATGTGCGACGAGCAGGTGTCCATTTACTTTTGGCCATGTACTGTATATACCAGGCTGTGTCAGAGGAAGGCTTTAAAAATGGTCAATGGCTTCCCGGACTATCTGCATTGACGCTTTTTGCAATATTTTGACTAGTCCCATACTGTACGCTGTTGCTACTGTTTATCTTCTATCCTGTTGCCTATATACGTACATTGCCAGCAGCATACCACCCCACATCCCACTACTGGCATTCTTCTAAAGCTAAGCAGGGTTGATCCCTGGATGGGAGTCCGGATGCTACTGGAAGTGGTGTTGGAGGGCCAGTAGGAGGCCCGCTTTCCTCTGGTCTAAAGAAAATATCCCAAATCCCCAGGGCAGTGATTGGGGACATTGCCCTGTGTAGGGTGCTGTCTTTCAGATCGGATGTTAAACAGGTGTCCAGACTCTCTGTGGTCACTAAAGATCCCATAGCACTTATTGTAAGAGTAGGGGTGTTAAACCTGGTGTCCTGGCTAAATTCCAATCTGGCCTTCATACCATCACAGTCATCCAATCATCCCCAGTTTACAATTGGCTCATTCCTCCTCTCCCCTGTAACTATTCCCCAGGTTGTTGCTGTAAATGAGAATGTCTTCTCAGTCAATTTACCTGGTAAAATAAGGGATAAATGAATGAAAATATCTAACTCAATTAACTTGTACCCCTGCACATTGACTTGGTACTTACCCTATTTATATAGCCAAGTTATCTATACTCATTGTGTATTTATTCCTCTTGTTATTATTTTGACAAATACATTTGATTCAATGTGTTACCCTCTATTCCCTGTGGCTCTCTGTCCAGGGTGCGAGTCTTGTTCCTCAGCCCCTCCCCGGAGCCATCGATCCAGATGTAGGTGACCTGACACAGGTCCCCCTGTGGAAGGGACATGTAATGCTGATGGATGGCCTTGTTTAGACGAGAGCTGACTGACACAGATGCCATGGCTAAGTGTAGAGTCTGAGGGGGTCAAGAAAACAGAGAAACAGACACTTAGAACACATGCGGTATAGTGACACATATAGTGGACTGGCAAAAAGTGCTCTTCACTGACAAGTCGCGGTTTTGTCTCACCAGGGGTGATGGTCAGGTTTGCGTTTATCGTCAAAGGAATGAGCACTACACAAGGCCTGTACTCTGGAGCTGGATCGATTTGGAGGTGGAGGGTCCATCATGGTCTGGGGGGGGTGTGTCACAGCATCATCGGACTGGACTTGTTGTCATTGCAGGCAATCTCAACGCTGTGCGTTACAGGGAAGACATCCTCCTCCCTCTTGTGGTACCCTTCCTGCAGGCTCATCCTGACATGACCCTCCAGCATGACAATGCCACCAGCCATACTGCTCGTTCTGTGCGTGATTTCCTTCAAGACAGGAATGTCCGTGTTCTGCCATGGCCAGCGAAGAGCCCGGATCTCAATCCCATTGAGCATGTCTGGGACCTGTCAGATCGGAGGATGAGGTCTAGGGCCATTCCCCCCAGAAATGTCCAGGAACTTGCAGGTGCCTTGGTGGAAGAGTAGGGTAACGTCTCACAGCAAGAACTGGAAAATCTGGTGCAGTCCATGAGGAGGAGATGCACTGCAGTACTTAATGCAGCTGGTGGCTACACCAGATACTGATTGTTACTTTTTGATTTTGACCCTCCCTTTGTTCAGGGACACATTATTCCATTTCTGTTAGTCACATGTCTGTGGAACTTGTTCAGTTTGTCTCAGTTGTTGAATCTTGTTAGGTTCATACAAATATTTACAAATGTTAAGTTTGCTGAAGAAAAGAAAACGCAGTTGACAATGAGAGGACGTTTCTTTTTTTGCTGAGTTTGTCACTTCCTTTGGTTCCTTCCCCAGACGTCATTGTTTCTGTTTCTTGTCTGTGCGTTGTTCGTGTTTCTTGTTTTGTATTGTTTTTATTTATTATTAAATGATTCACTCCCTTAACTTGCTACCCGACTCCCAACGCCTACATTACAGAGTGACGCCTCGCCAAAGGGAAGCATCAGGGAGCGTTTTTTTGTTTTTGATTTGGAGGTGATGTCGGGTTCGGGGTGTCAGAACCAGAGCTACCTGGGAGGTCTCAGCCGGTTTGTCGGATTCCCATGCTTCGGCGGATTCGAAGGGTTCCCCTGCCTCAGCGGGATCGATTGGCTCCCATGCCTCAGCGGGATCGACAGGCTCCCATGCCTCAGCAGGGTGAAAAGGTTCCCGTGCCTCGACGTAGGCAACCAGGGAGGTCTCATCAGGCTCTCACACCTCAGCTGGTTCATCAGGATTCTGCGCCCTAGCAGAGACGACTGGTCCGCACCTGATCTTTGGGATCGTCCTTGTTGTTGGTGTCCTGCGGTTGGAGGCGAACACGCCGGGGAGGCGGTACTGTCACGTATGCTCTCCGGCTTCTAGGTCGCCATGCTCCCGTGCCTCAGCTGAATCGACAGGTGCCTGCGCCTTAGCAGAGGTGACTGGTCTGCTCCTGATCCCCGGGATTGTCATCTTGGTCGGCATCCTGCGACTGGTGCCGTGCATCTGGGAGGGGGTACTATCACGTGTGCTCCCTCTCCGGGCTCTAGGTCACCAGGCTGCTCGTTATGGCACACACCTGTTACCATCGTTACGTGCATCAGCACATTATGACACTCACCTGGACTCCATCACCTCCTTAATTACCTGCCCTATATGTGCCACTCCCTTTGGTTCCTTCCCCAGGCGTCATTGTTTCTGTTTCTTGAACATCAAGTTCTTATGGAGTTATTACACAAGTGGAATAAGGAACCGTCACTATTCCTCTTGTGTACAGTAGTTAAACTCTCAGCTCATTCCTATGTATTTAAAATACAATTACTAAAGTATTATGTGACATGCTACTACAATGTTGCTCCAAAAGTAGTTACAGTTCTATTACACAGGCACAAGAACAGTTTCATGTTAAGTGTTACTGAGAATGCTAACAGTAACAAAATATGGCTATTAAGTGTTGAAAGGAAATGTTAATATCCCAAAACCTCCTTCAAGTATAGCCACAGTAGGTGGAAAATCATGTTTGTATTCTGAGTAAACTATCCCGTTAAGATGGTATCGTGTGTTTGAAACAGATGGACAAAGTTTTTTTATAAGCATCCATCTTGCTGTTTGCAATGTTTGTTTACTTCTACTTCACTACATTCATAAAGAAAAGAATGTACATTTCACTCCATACATTTTCTCTGACACCTAAAAGTATTTTTAGAAGGCTTAGCAGGACAGGAAAATGGTCCAATTGACACACTTATCAAGAGTACATCCCTGGTCATCCCCACTGCCTCTGATCTGGCAGTCTCACTAAACACAAATGCTTCATTCACCTAATTTCAGTTTATGTGGCAAAACAAGCAGTCATTGTATATTGAATCATTGTACCATTTTAACCGCTGTGAAATATATTTTCAATAACCAAAAATATTGTACATTCAGCTGTTTGAAGCTGTACAAAACCGAAAGTAAAAGATGCAAAAACAAAACTCCAGAACTTGGGGATTGTGAAGAGACCTTTGCTGGCATGTCTTGTGGGGTAATGAATGGGTGTCCAAGCTGTGTGCTAGTAGTTGATGCAGACACCTCGGTGCATTAAGCATGTCTTACAAAAACAAGTAATGATGAAGTCAATCTCTCCTCCACTTTGAGCCATGAGCGACTTACATGCATATCATTAATGTTAGCCAATTGTAATTTTCAGAGGTAGTCCAGGTGCGACGAAACTAGAGCCTGTAGGACCTGCCTTGTTGATAGTGTTGTTAAAAAGGCAGAACAGTGCTTTATTATGGACAGACTTCTCCCCATTTTAGCTACTGTCAACATGTTTTGACCATGACAGTTTACAATCCAGGGTTACTCACAAGCAGTTTAGTCACCTCAACTTGCTCAATTTCAACATTATTTATTACAAGATTTAGTTGAGGTTTTAGGTTTAGTGAATGATTTGTCCCAAATACAATTGCTTTTAGTTTTTGAAATATTTAGGACTAATATATTGTGAAACTAACTGCAGTATGTCGTAGGAGTTTCACTTTCTATGACATAATCTGTACTTCCAAAGTTATTATAGAGAAACATCTTTACTTACTGTTTTAAGTGTGAAGTAAGGAGAATTGATTATACTGAAGCAGTGCTCTGGTCTCTCTTCCTCTCTTTTCCTCTCAGCCTTAGATCATCCAAGTCGACTGAGACAGTTAAACCGGTTTAGGGTTTTTCACAGGTTATGTAAATGAGCTTGTTGTGACGTAGTCTCATCACTGACATCTGACTTATCAATCAACCAGTTTACCTTCTTTGAAGCTCAGTGTCTTTCCTAGAAATAATGACATGTTGTTAAACTTGTCTCTAAAAAGGTTTCTTTAATCTACATCAGGCTTTGATTCGTTTATTTAACCATGATTCAATTTTGTAAGCCTTGTAATGTAAATATAGTGTCTTGTGATCAGTGGTGGAAAAAATACTAAATTGCCATACTTGAGTAAAAGTAAAGATACCATAAAATGACTCTAGTGAAAGTCACTTTGTAAAAATACTAGTTGAGTAAGTCTAAAAGTATTTGGTTTTAAATATACGTAAGCATCAAAAGTAAATAGAATTGCTCAAATGTACTAAAGTATCGAAAAAAGTAAAAATATAAATCACTTAAAATGTCTTATATTAAGCAAAACAGCACAATTTTCTTGTTTTTTTAAAAATTAACGGTTAGCCAGGGGCACACTCCAACACTCAGACATCATTTACAAAGAAAGCATTTATGTTTAGTGAGTCCGCCAGATCAGAGGCAGTAAGGATGAGCAGGGATGTTATCTTGATAAGTGTGTGAATTGGACAATTTTCCTGTCAAAATGTAACGAGTACATTTGGGTGTCAGGGAAAATGTACTGAGTAAAAAGTACATTATTTTCTTTAGGAATGTAGTGAAGTAAAAGTTGCTATCACTGCTTGTGATGTAAATATACTGTTCCGTGTCAGAATATGTGCAAAAAAGGGCTTAAAACATGCATAAGCACTGACCCACTCAAATTCCACAATGTGTTTCTATGTGCAAACACTATCATACATTTCTTAAATTCAGTTTCAATTCTTGAGATTATACATTATTAATCACTAAATGAACATGAAAACCCCTTATAAAACATACAACCAGATTTAGACAAACATTGACATTGGACCAGTACAACTGAGGCAGCCAAAATCTTCCCTCCCACGAGAAATAAACATGAGCACCCACCTGTGCCATCATAGGCAGGCCATCTGCTGAGAGAGGACTACGGCTGTTTGTTGATCCAGGCCTTGTATGCAGCTCAGTGCACAGGAACACACAATTACACAACACGGGCCAGTAGGGAGAAGGATGGCTCCTTGTTAAACGTACCTACTTTCCACTAGGCTGGCTTTTCTAATACGGACCCAGTTTTCTAATGACACTGACTACTGTTCTGACATTGGGGGCTGGCCAAAGGACAGAAGGGGTGGGTATTTCGGAGTCTGTTTCCATGCTGATGAGGCACAATGCCCGAAGCACATGTATGCTGACAGAGTCAACATCTACTGAAGGGAGATATCAGGTGTCTCTTGTGTATATTCAGATAATATTCCAGGCATAATGAGATTGGGAGAGACACTATGTAAGCATAAACTGCAGGAATCATCTTTTGAAAGGTAAGTATGAAGCCACTAAATTCAAACATCTTATTTTATAAGAAAAAGATGCCGAATAAATGCAATGTGTTTCACACAAAGGAATGCTGTTTTGCAAGCCATTTCACTGATTCCGCCCCAGTCATTACCATGAGCCCACAAACCTGGTGTGGTTCATTGTGGTTGTTTTTTCAGTTATATTTGATTAAAGCCACATCCACAGTAGACACACATGGTGGTCTTTACTGTACATTAGTGTGAACATGGCCATGACAAACATTTCTTTATTTTCTCTGGTGGCACCTAATTGGGGAGATTCAGATCAAATCAAAGTTTATTTGTCACGTGCGCCGAATACAACCAGTGTCGGTAGACCTTACAGTGAAATGCTTACTTACAGGCTCTAACCAATGGTGCAGAAAAAAAGGTGTGTGTGTGTAGGTAAGTAAAGAAATAAAACAACAGTAAAAAGACATTTGAAAAAAGAGTAGCAAGGCTATATACAGACACCTGTTAGTCAGGCTTATTGAGGTAGTATGTACATGTAGGTATCGTTGAAGTGACTATGCATATATGATAAATAGAGAGTAGCAGAAGCGTAAAAAGAGGGGTTGGCGGGTGGTGGGACACAATGCAAATAGTCTGGGTAACCATTTGGTTACCTGTTCAGGAGTCTTATAACTTGGGGGTAAAAACTGGCTTGTGGGTAAAAACGGGCTCATGGTAATGATTGGAGTGGAATAGGTGGAATGGTATCAAATACATTCCATTTGCTCTGTTCCGGCCATTATTATAAGCCGTTTCCCCCTCAGCTGCCACCTGTGCTCAGTGCAAAATAATGAAGTGTATAAACAAAAAGGACACTTAAAATTCCTGGATGCATCTGAAAGACTCTAGCATTATTTTTAAGGTGTGGTCAGAAAAACAGATACTAAAGGGGAAAAACATCTGATTTGGAATACAAAACACCAAATAACATGATCAAATATGACTAACAAAATCTAGATGAACAGATACGTATATACACAAACAGTGGAAAATAAAGTAATATTCAGCCTTTCCACACTTTCACAGACATTTCCTCATGTTGTACTGTTGACTAGACGTAACATAGTATATGTGACAAAATGTCGCCGACAGAGAGGGCTGCCTCGCTTCTAGTCCTTAGGAAACTTTGTAGTATTTATTTATTTGTAATGTTTTTTTTCTTACATTTTTAGCCCAGAAAATCGTAAGTGTTATTACATACAGCCGGGAAGAACTATTAGATATCAGAGCGATGTCAACTTACCAGCACTACGACCAGGAATAGGACTTTCCCATGTGGATCCTTTGTCCGAACCACCCAGGGCATTTGAGCTGATTCCAGAGGCTGACCCAAAACCACGCCGCTAGAGAAGAGGTAGACGGAGCGGTCTTCAGGTCAGACTTCGGAGGCGCTCACTGCACCCACAGCGTCAGAGTATATTAATAGCTAATGTCCAAGTCTCTAGATAACAAGGTAGAAGAAATTAGGGCAAGGGTTGCTTTCCAGAGAGACATCAAGGATTGTAACATATGTTGGGGATGAATCCAAATTAGTTAGGTAACATTGATAAATAAGATGTTTTATTTACATAATAATGCTTATGTGAGATATTTGTCATTAGGATGTTTTCTTTTGGATAATACTGTTGGCAGTTGCATTTTCCTCTCTTCTCCCAGGGCTTAGTCACTAGGGGCCCAGAGAGGGGAGAGGTCAGGCTTGTCTTCATATGTCAATATATCTGTTAAACCATGTGATGCTATGAATAATATCAGAAGGGGAGGAGGACAGAATGGAGGCTTTGTCTTTCTTGTCTGTAACTATTGTATGTCCCCTCTGAGGTATCTTGATTTAGTATATGACCTAAGAGGCTCACTGTCTTCTCTGATCTTGTCCAGGAGGGGGTGTATTTGAGATTGGAGTATCTAGAATTGACAATTGATATATGCCATTGGATGAGGTAATGGTTTGGTAATATGAAGTACCAAGAACGAGAAGTAGAACCTTGTCTAAGAGAGCAAACTGAACGATAATTTATAGCTAATGCTGTCTGGCTATGGAATACTCCTCACATTTAACATTTACATTTAAGTCATTTAGCAGACGCTCTTATCCAGAGCGACTTACAAATTGGTGCATACACCTTATGACAACCAGTGGAACAGCCACTTGCATCTAAATCTTGTTGGGGGAGAAGGGGGGTGAGAAGGATTACTTACCCTTACTTACCCTATCCTAGGTATTCCTTGAAGAGGTGGGGTTTCAGGTGTCTCCGGAAGGTGGTGATTGACTCCGCTGTCCTGGCGTCGTGAGGGAGTTTGTTCCACCATTGGGGGCCAGAGCAGCGAACAGTTTTGACTGGGCTGAGCGGGAACTGTACTTCCTCAGTGGTAGGGAGGCGAGCAGGCCAGAGGTGGATGAACGCAGTGCCCTTGTTTGGGTGTAGGGCCTGATCAGAGCCTGGAGGTACTGAGGTGCCGTTCCCCTCACAGCTCCGTAGGCGAGCACCATGGTCTTGTAGCGGATGCGAGCTTCAACTGGAAGCCAGTGGAGAGAGCGGAGGAGCGGGGTGACGTGAGAGAACGTGGAGTCGCAATCAAACGGCTCAGACACGAGACGTATGTGGCAGGGTCTACAGAAAATCACGGACTACAAAAAGAAAACCAGCCATGCCACAGACACCGACGTCTTGCTTCCAGACAAATTAAACACCTTCTTACCCGCTTTGAGGATAATACAGTGCCACCAAGGGCTGTGGGTTCTCCTTCTCCGTGGCCGACGTGAGTAAGACATTTAAACGTGTTAACCCTCTTAAGGCTGCCGGACCAGACGGCATCCCTAGCCGCGTTCTCAGAGCATGCGTAGACCAGCTGGCTGATTTGCTTACGGACATATTCAATCCCTCCCTGTCCCAGTCTGCAATCCCCACATGCTTCAAGATGGTCACCATTGTTCCTGTACCCAGGAAGGCCGCCTCAATATGTCCACAGACGATGCCATCGCCATAACACTGCACACTGCCCTATCCCATCTGGACAAGAGGAATACCTGCAGTATGTAAGAATGCTGTTCATTGACTATAGCTCAGCATTCAACACCATTGTACCCTCCGAGCTCATCATTAAGATAGAGGCCCTGGGTCTCAACTCCACCCTCTAAGACCAGGTTGCAGCCAGTCAGCCAGCCCAGCCCAGCCAGTTCTCCACTGCTGTACTCACAGATCAAATCCCCATGGGCAATGTGCTATTCAATCACAGCAAAGAGATTCTTCAGCAGATCAAGCTCTTCAAACATGTCAAAGTTCCAAGTTCAAGAAGAAGTATTTTAGTCTAAGAATCCACTTAAGGGGTTGGAGAATTGTCTGAAGTTCTGCTCAACAGATGCAGTCTTCAGCACAGGCCTTCCTGTCAATCCGTACACTCTTCCCAGCAGCCCTCCTCCAGTCTCGTCCCCTCTGTTCTGCAAGGCTGGCTGCTGATCTGCCAGCTGCTAGGGCAAACTCGTTATCTGAAAGGTAGAGAGGAGGTATTAACATCTGAATGTATTATATAATATATACTAAATAGGTTAATTATATAGCTTTAGCCAACCATTGATTCATTTGGCCTAGGATAACAAACACCCACACTTTTGTTATTCATCCCATAATACGCGATACATAACCCTTGCCTTTTTCTCCATATTGGCATGGCTCGTTTGGGGGGCTTGGTGGCTTGACTCCGGTACTGCATCCAACCCAACAGTTTATGAGCTATCATTATACAGCAGGAAGATGAGTACATTGGGATCCATCAGAACAAACGGTAATGGGCTGCTGTGCAGTGGTGATGCCCATGTTGACTAATAACCCGCAGTCCCCGTGGTTATATCCGCTTGGTGGATAGGTTTAGTTAGGGTCATTAAATATTGTGTGGCTGAAGGGCAGGTGGGTGGCGGACAGATTGAATAAAGATCAACAGTACCTTTAAAAATCCAGAAAGGTACAGTACCAGGCAAATTTGGACACACCAACTCATTCAAGGGTTTTTCCTTATGTTTACTATTTTCTACATTCTAGAATAATAGTGAAGACATCAAAACTATGAAATAACACATAACACAATAATCATGTACTAACCAAAAGCGTTAAACAAATCAAAATAGATTTTAGATCTTAGATTCTTCAAAGTTGCCACCCTTTGCCTTGATGACATCTTTGCACACTCTTGGCATTCTCTCAACCAGCTTCACCTGGAATGCTTTTCTCTCAACCAGCTTCACCTGAAATACAGTTGAAGTCGAAAGTTTACATACACTTAGGTTGGATTCATTAAAACTCGTTTTTCAACAACTACACAAATTTATTGTTAACAAACTATAGTTTTGGCAAGTCGGTTTGGACATCTACTTTGTGCATGACACAAGTAATTTTTCCGAAAATTGTTTACAGACAGATTATTTAACTTATAATTCACTGTATCACAATTCCAGTGGGTCAGAAGTTTACATACACTAATTTAAACAGCTTGGGAAATGTAAAAAAATTATGTCATGCTTTAGAAGCTTCTGATAGGCTAATTGACATCATTTGAGTCAATTGGAGGTGTACCTGTGGATGTATTTCAAGGCCTACCTTCAAACTCAGTGCCTCTTTGCTTGACATCAAGGGAAAAATCTAAATAAATCAGCCAAGACCTCAGAATTGTTTTTGTAGTCTGGTTCATCCTTGAGAGCAATTTCCAAATGCCTGAAGGTACCGCGTTCATCTGTGCAAACAATAGTACGCATGTATAAACACCATGGGACCACGCAGCCGTCACACTGCTCGGGAAGGAGATGCGTTCTGTCTCCTAGAGATGAACGTACTTTGGTGCAAAAAGTGCAAATCAATCACAGAACAACAGCAAAGGACCTTGTGAAGATGCTGGAGGAAACAGGTACAAAATTATCTATATCCACAGTAAAACGAGTCCTATATTGACATAACCTGAAAGGCCGCTCAGCAAGGAAGAAGCCACTGCTCCAAAATCGCCATTAAAAAGCCAGACTACGGTTTGCAACTGCACATGGGGACAAAGATCGTACTTTTTGGAGAAATGTCCTCTCGTCTGATGAAACAAAAATGAACTGTTTGGCCATAATGACCATCGTTATGTTTGGAGGAAAAAGGGGAACGCTTGCAAGCCGAAGAACACCATCCCAACCGTGAAGCATGGGGGTGGCAGCATCATGTTGTGGGGGTGCTTTGCTGCAGGAGGGACTGGTGCACTTCACGAAACAGATGGCATCATGAGGAAGGAAAAATATGTGGATACATTGAAGCAACATCTCAAGACATCAGTCAGGAATTTAAAGCTTGGTCGCAAATGGGACTTCCAAATGGACAATGACCCCAAGCATACTTCCAAGGTAAAATGGCTTAAGGACAACAAAGTCGAGGTATTGGAGTGGCCATCACAAAGCCCTGTCCTCAATCCAATAGAACATTTGTGGGCAGAACTGAAAAAGCATGTGCGAGCAAGGAGACCTATAAACCTGACTCAGTTATGAGGAATTGGCCAAAATTCACCCAACTTTTTGTGGGAAGCTTGTGGAAGGCTACCCAAAATGTTTGACCCAAGTTAAACAATTTAAAGTCAATGCTACCAAATACTAATTGAGTGTATGTAAACTTTTGACACAATGGGAATGTGATGAAAGAAATAAAAGCTGAAATAAACCATTCTCTCTACTATTATTCTGACATTTCACATTCTTAAAATTAAGTGATGATCCTAACATTTTACTAGGATTAAATATCAGGAATTGTGAAAAACTGAGTTTAAATGTATTTGGCTAAGGTGTATGTAAACTTCCGACTTCAACTGTGTATCCCACATATGCTGAGCACTTGTTGGCTGCTTTTACTTCACTCTGCGGTCCAAACCATCTCAATTGGGTTGAGGTCGGGTCATTGTGGAGGCCAGGCTTTCTGATGCAGCACTCCATCACTCTCCTTCTTGGTAAATAGCCCTTACAAAGCCTGGAGGTGTGTTGAGTCATTGTCCTGTTGAAAAACAAGTGCTATTCCCACTAAGCACAAACCAGATGGGATGGCATATTGCTGCAGAATTCTGTGGTAGCCATGCTGGTTAAGTGTGCCCTCCTGCAACCAGGGCAACAGAGTCTGCAGGTAGACTTGCAGCAGTATGGCCGCGTTGCTAAGACGGCCAAGAGAGCAGACGGACCATATGTCATGTCGGCATCAAAAAGTCTTGGGGGCATGCTGGCTTCAGTCGTGGGTTCTGCCCTATAATCTCCCAGTCTGGGAGGACCATGTCAGCTATCATGGTGTCCATGGTCGGGTACTCCCGGAGGCCTAGTGACTCTGCGCCTGCAACATAACTCCATGGTCCAGTCTCTGCTGGGTCGGAAGCGCCCCCTGGCAGAGACCCAGCTCTCCTGCAAGGCCTCACGGAACTCAGCAGAGATGGGGACAGATGGAGAGTCATCACTGTCCACCAGTTTGATTCCCAGTGCAGTGGGTACCCGAGTGAGTAGGCTCCTCATAGACTCTCGAGCCACTGGGGGCGATGAAGCCCCGCTGCTGGCTTCTGATGGCCTGTCAGCCTGGTAGCCCCGCTCACGGTGATGAACAGGTCAACAAGGAACAGCTGTCAGCGCCATCGAAGCTATCGACCTCCTGATGCAGGGCATGCACCCTGTTCAAGGTGGTCCCAGCGATTCTGACTGCTGCCCCCGTCCAGGACTGGCAGCAGATGGGCTCTGCCTGTAGTGGCGCCGACCACGCTTCCTGGGAGGGGTATTTAGCCCAGTAGAGGGACTCACCACTCGTGAGGGAGGGAGCTCGTCCCCAGCCTGAGCCCAAGCCTGGCTGACACACTTGCGCATGGCCTCCAATCGCACCAGGTGCAGGTGTTATGAGAACACCAGACAAAACAGGCATCCAGTAGGGCGATCCACCGCCCTCTCCATGTGGCTCAAACCCAGACAGTGCATACACGAAGTATGCGGATCCCCAAGGGGGAAGTCACCATCACACAAAGGGAAGCCATTAGCTCAGCCAAACAAACAAGGCCATGAAGCAAGGGTTCTACACCCTGGGAGAGCTTATGTCATGATCCGCTTGGAGGAATAGGAACCCGGTGAGGGATAAATTACCCAGTACCTCTGCAAAAATTGGGGAAGACCCCTGTGGGAAAAGCATGCAGACAAAAAAAACAGCAACCAGGTAATGGATTTGATTGATTTGTTTTACGCGAAATGCAATACTACCTAGCCGGTTTAATATCCAAGCAGTAAAAACAGCACCATATGATGGAGTAATTCCGTTAAGGAACTCCAGTTCATGTCTCAACGTATTAGAAAGCCACGATACTCTTACACTCTGCAGGGGAAAGAACAAGAAAATGAACCTGCAGGGTAATTAGCAGAAAACCTGCGTCTTATAAATTGATATATTCTTTATACAGCTTATTAGCGTACACCTAATATGTTCCCCGTGTTGATGATGCTTATTATGCATTAAGGTTCAACCAAAAGATTACATGTAACAAATATGAAATGAAACACGAAACAATTAAATATGTGAAATTGAATTAAACAATAATGTATGTTGATGCCAATATTATGTACAACAGTACAATCATTTCTATATGATAACAATAGCCTAATTGATTTAATATGCCATAAACTATTGTTTTTTTTAACAGTTTCACCCAATTTATTCTAATTAACTTGACACAATCATTATGACACATCCCTCACTACTGAAGATATCCCTCTAGTGGTGTGGGGGCTGTGCTTTGGCAAAGTGGGTGGGGTTATATCCTTCCTGTTTGGCCCTGTCCGGGGGTGTCCTCGGATGGGGCCACATTGTCTCCTGACCCCTCCTGTCTCAGCCTCCAGTATTTATGCTGCAGTAGTTTTTGTGTCGGGGGGCTAGGGTCAGTTTGTCATATCTGGAGTACTTCTCCTGTCCTATTCGGTGTCCTGTGTGAATCTAAGTATGCTCTCTCTAATTCTCTCCTTCTCTCTTTCTTTCTCTCTCTCTCGGAGGACCTGAGCCCTAGGACCATGCCCCAGGACTACCTGACATGACTCCTTGCTGTCCCCAGTCCACCTGGCCGTGCTGCTGCTCCAGTTTCAACTGTTCTGCCTTATTATTATTCGACCATGCTGGTCATTTATGAACATTTGAACATCTTGGCCATGTTCTGTTATAATCTCCACAGCCCGAAGAGGACTGGCCACCCCACATAGCCTGGTTCCTCTCTAGGTTTCTTCCTAGGTTTTGGCCTTTCTAGGGAGTTTTTCCTAGCCCCCGTGCTTCTATACCTGCATTGCTTGCTGTTTGGGGTTTTAGGCTGGGTTTCTGTACAGCACTTTGAGATATGAGCTGATGTACGAAGGGCTATATAAATAAATTTGATTTGATTTGACTACTGTGATTGATTGCACTAATTGCACTGTAACTGAAATCTGGACACTAACTGTAGATCTATAACCTATCACACAGCCTTAACTTCTGCAGAATTAAGCATTTATTGCAGTAAAATTATACACCAAATGTAGGCATAATTTGGGCTTGGGAACAGGAGTGGAGAAGTATAATTTATTTATTTCTGCATCTTAAGAAATTGCAATGCTCACATGTTGTCTTTATCAAAAACGCATAATAAAAGCTGATAGTTCTATGCACGTTGGGTCGTGTATAATATCAGGGCGGTTGCGTGTGGATTCTTAGCAATTGCAGCGGGTGCAGGTGAAAAAAAGCTTATCCGCGCACCACATCTGTTAAGGTATTGGAAGAGGGCGGATGGCACGAGCCTGGAATGGAGGTTGTCCGAGCAGCGGGAGCCAGGATCGGTGTAAGCGGGTGGAATATTCTGTTTATTTTCAAGAGCAATTAAATAATTCCTTTTTATGGAACTGCATCCGAGTTTCATTCAAGGCCAGCTCCCTCCTAATTTGCGTGTGTGTTTGCACTGTGTTTAAACCCTTTACAATAAAGATCTGTGAAGTTATTTGGATTTTTACAAATTATACTTGAAAGACAGGGTCCTGAAAAAGGGACGTTTCTTTTTTTGCTGAGTTTAGTAGACATATCTAGGAAAACCAATGTTCCAAAGGCTGGGCCTAATATAGTGTATGAGATGTCATACAATAAGTTTTGTAGTGATTCCTATGTTGATGATGTAAAAAATATTTGCTGGTCTGTGGTGTGTACCAGACGCTGCGCTTGACACATTTATGAAATTCCAGTTACTAGTAAGCATTCACCATTAACAAAATGACCGTAAAAACGGATTGACGGGCAATTACATGGTGGAGATGCTACATATCCACTTATAACTGATCGGAAGGATAAACACTCCAAACAGCCTACCCGACCACTCAGATGTGTACACATGGTCCTAAAGCAGACTGTTGCCTCGTTTTATATCACATTCCAATGATAAAACTGGGGGGAGACAAAAATGCAATTTCAGAAAGTGAAAGTTGCACTTTCACTTTCTGGGAGTTCCTTACTAATCAGTAACCTTAATATATCAATTAAGTATAAGGGAGGAGCAAAAACCCGCAGACACTCAGCCCTCGGAGGAATGAGTTTGACACGTGGTGTAGATGAAGGGGAGGAGACTGGATTTTTAAGCCTTGAGACAATTGAGACATGGATTGTGCATTTGTACCATTTAGAGGGACATGGAGCCAATTTGACCACTTTGGGAAGAAGCACTGGAGTCAACATGGGCCAGCATCCCTGTGGAACGCTTTTGACACCTTGTAAAGTCCATGCCTCAACGAATTGAGGTTGTTCTGAGGGCAGAAGATGGAGGTGCAACTCAATATTAGTAAGGTGCTCCTAATGCTTTGTACACTCAGTGTATGTCATAAACCCAGAGTACTCACCACACTTGGCCTCGTCATCTTTATCTGCACAGTCTTCATGAAAGTCACAGATATTACCTGTTACAGTACCCCCTGTATATAACCTCCTATTGTTATGTAAATGTTTTGTGTTACTTTATATATATATATATATATATATATATATATATATATACACACTTTTTTTTTACATGAGTTTATTTAGTAAATATTTTCTTGACTATTTCTTGAACTGAATTGTTGATTAAGGGCTTGTACAGTAAGAAAGCATTTCTCTGTAAGTTCTACACCTGTTGTATTCGGTGCATGTGACAAATACAATTTGATTTGATGCTTTGATTCCCCGCTCGTGTTGGTAGCCTACTCTATTTCAATGAGACCACACATACTAGGAGCACTTGAACTCTCACGCCCAACTAGGAGAGGTAGTCTACAGAAGTTGAAGCAGCATATTCTGTGTGTGAATAATGCAAAAAAACACGTTATTTTAATACAATAGGTCAGCTAACGCATCTAAAGCAGGAAGAGGACCGTTTCTAAATAGTCTGTGGGACAACAACAAATATTTTCTTCCCAAAGTCCTCTGTCTGACCGCCCGCAGAATGAAAAATGCCAACCCTGCTGCAATGATCTGTGTCGGCACCTGCAGGTTCTGCACTCTTGTACACAGTCAGTACACAACACTATGCTCATCATGTCTTAGCAGGATCATATGGTGACAGGGGTCCCAGCAGGGTCAGACAGCCAGGGAAGACCAGCTCAGGTGAATTTTGCAGCATATTAACAATATCAGATATTGATATAAAGTTCAGAATCTTAAGTATAAAGCTACATTCTGGGATCTGGGAATAATGGTCGTTTGAATTATTGAACCATTGATTCTATTCTTGGATAATTGTCAACGGAATTTCATAATTCCTATATGTGTTCATTAATTAAAATCTATTTGTAAGATTCTTATTTGCATAAAATAGACAGAGACCAGTCTTATCAAAATTAGATAATAGTATTTATTCTCGGAGCACGCTGCCATGGAACCACGAACAACAGTTTATATACAAAATATGACGTCATTGATTATAGAATGAATCTCCTCCTCTCGACCAAGACAAAGCAGGTTCAAAAGTTAATTCCAGCTCACCAGGGCACACACATGACACACAATATAACTGGATTAACTCCTGAAGTTTCACCATAATTTATTACCACTTTAGCAGACAGTTCCAGATACGGAAAACCTGTCTAACAAAAAATGTGAGGAAGACCTGGTAGAAGCTATTGATAATGATGAATGGATACAGATATGTTTGAATGCCCAGTCATGTTCATATAATCTCAGACATATGGTGCATTCGGAAAGTATTCAGATCCCTTGACTTTTCCACATTTTGTTACATTACAGCCTTCTTCTAAAATGGATTAAACAACATTTTTCCTCACCAATCAATAAACAATACCCAATAATAACAATTTATTAAAAATAAAAAACAGAAATTTACATACATAAGTATTCAGACCCTTTGCTCTGAGACTCTAAATTGAGCTCAGGTGGATCCTGTTTCCATTGATCATACTTAAGATGTTTCTACAACTTGATTGGAGTCCACCTGTGGTAAATTCTATTGTTTGGACATGATTTGGGAAGGTACATACATTCTGATATAAGATCCCACAGTAGACAGTGCATGTCAGAGCAAAAACCAAGCCATGAGGTTGAAGGAATTGTCTGTAGAGCGCTGAGACAGGATTTCCTCAAGGAACAGATCTGGGGAAGGGTACCAAACAATTCCTGCAGCATTGAAGGTCCCCAAGAACACAGTGGCCTCCATCATTCTTAAATGGAAGAAGTTTGGAACCACCAAGACTCTTCCTAGAGCTGTCCGCCCGGCCAAACTGAGCAATCGGGGGAGAATGGCCTTGGTCAGGGAGGTGACCAAGAACTATAGGTGACCAAGAGTCTATAGCCACGTCTCCACGGCAACCCTCAGCACGTTGGGAGTGGATCTGGAAAGAGGTGGGGATGCGACCTAGGAAGAGGTGGCCTCCAGCCACGCACGCTGATGCTCTCAGGATGCCAACACCACCACCTGATGAGTGCCCTCCCTATGCACAGAGGCCTACAGTGGGGCAGGCTGCAGCCCTGTGAAGCCTAATGATAAATCTAACCTTTGTTATTTGGTTATCTAAAACGTTATATTGTACTGGGGGAGGGGCACAGTGTGGCACATTTGCTAACCCTTGACAGTAAAACTGCTGTTTGTATAAGGTAGTCGGACAAGGGCAGTAAGATCAGAAAAGCAAGCATTTTTTATTGATTCAATGTACTGTATGAATTGATACCTGGGTCCCAGAGGACATATTTGAGATGCATTCGGCAGGATGGAGAGGACTGTTTCATCATGGGAGACACCATTACTGGGAGAGTGTGCCTTCACTTTAGACACTACCATGAACCAACCTGACGTGTTCCTACGCATGAGCTTATCTAGTCAACATCGTAAATGTAAACGCATGGAGTTTGCTAAACGGCATTGGCACTTGGACTGGAACCGGTGCTTTGGTCAGATGACATGAACATGGAGTTCTGATTGCCGCTTTGATTACTTATGACTGGCCAACAACAACAAGCTAAATGCGCCACTCTCGTGAAAAGCAAGAGCACCAGCATAAATTATAAAAATGCCTCTCTCGCTCTACTGCGGCAGTTGTGTTTGTATCTGTACAGGTCCTTCTGGACAAGTCAGTTAAAATAACACATACAGTGCCTTGCGAAAGTATTCGGCCCCCTTGAACTTTGCGACCTTTTGCCACATTTCAGGCTTCAAACATAAAGATATAAAACTGTATTTTTTTGTGAAGAATCAACAACAAGTGGGACACAATCATGAAGTGGAACGACATTTATTGGATATTTCAAACTTTTTTAACAAATCAAAAACTGAAAAATTGGGCGTGCAAAATTATTCAGCCCCTTTACTTTCAGTGCAGCAAACTCTCTCCAGAAGTTCAGTGAGGATCTCTGAATGATCCAATGTTGACCTAAATGACTAATGATAAATACAATCCACCTGTGTGTAATCAAGTCTCCGTATGAATGCACCTGCACTGTGATAGTCTCAGAGGTCCATTAAAAGCGCAGAGAGCATCATGAAGAACAAGGAACACACCAGGCAGGTCCGAGATACTGTTGTGAAGAAGTTTAAAGCCGGATTTGGATACAAAAAGATTTCCCAAGCTTTAAACATCCCAAGGAGCACTGTGCAAGCGATAATATTGAAATGGAAGGAGTATCAGACCACTGCAAATCTACCAAGACCTGGCCGTCCCTCTAAACTTTCCGCTCATAGAAGGAGAAGACTGATCAGAGATGCAGCCAAAAGGCCCATGATCACTCTGGATGAACTGCAGAGATCTACAGCTGAGGTGGGAGACTCTGTTCATAGGACACCAATCAGTCGTATATTGCACAAATCTGGCCTTTATGGAAGAGTGGCAAGAAGAAAGCCATTTCTTAAAGATATCCATAAAAAGTGTTGTTTAAAGTTTGCCACAAGCCACCTGGGAGACACACCAAACATGTGGAAGAAGGTGCTCTGGTCAGATGAAACCAAAATTGAACTTTTTGGCAACAATGCAAAACGTTATGTTTGGCGTAAAAGCAACACAGCTCATCACCCTGAACACATCTTCCCCACTGTCAAACATGGTGGTGGCAGCATCATGGTTTGGGCCCGCTTTTCTTCAGCAGGGACAGGGAAGATGGTTCAAATTGATGGGAAGATGGATGGAGCCAAATACAGGACCATTCTGGAAGAAAACCTGATGGAGTCTGCAAAAGACCTGAGACTGGGACGGAGATTTGTCTTCCAACAAGACAATGATCCAAAACATAAAGCAAAATCCGCAATGGAATGGTTCAAAAATAAACATATCCAGGTGTTAGAATGGCCAAGTCAAAGTCCAGACATGAATCCAATCGAGAATCTGTGGAAAGAACTGAAAACTGCTGTTCACAAATGCTCTCCATCCAACCTCAATGAGCTCGAGCTGTTTTGCAAGGAGGAATGGGAAAAAATTTCAGTCTCTCGATGTGCAAAACTGATAGACATACCCCAAGCGATTTACAGATGTAATCGCAGCAAAAGGTGGCGCTACAAATTATTAACTTAAGGGGGCTGAATAATTTTGCACACCCAATATTTCAGTTTTTGATTTGTTAAAAACGTTTGAAATATCCAATAAATGTCGTTCCACTTCATGATTGTGTCCCACTTGTTGTTGATTCTTCACAAAAAAATACAGTTTTATATCTTTATGTTTGAAGCCTGAAATGTGGCAAAAGGTCGCAGTTCAAGGGGGGCGAATACTTTCGCAAGGCACTGTACCAGAGACCCGTGCAAATCATATCAGACCCATGAAATTATTTAGGGCGTTTTCACATATGACATTCGATTTGGTACAGGTGGATCCCAGAAGACCTCTAGTGTCAATTTTAATGCCTATCATTTTGAGAAAAAAATATAGGTTTTGTTAAACATTTACTTCTCTGAGCAATTGTATTAGTATAAAATGTAAGCATTTTCCTACTTTTTTTTAGCATACAATATACCTCAGTATTTTAATTATTTATTTTACACTGTCATTTTTGCTCATCTTTATTAAGGGTGTATATTTTAGGTCCTTGATTGAGTGTAGACTTGCCATATTTTGTACATTTTTTATATACACATACTAGAGGTTGACCGATTAATCATGGCCGATTTCAAGTTTTCATAACAATCAGTAATCAGCCTTTTGGACACCGATTACATTGCAATCCATGAAGAGTGGCAGGCTGATCACCTGTTACGCGAGTGCAGCATCAAAAGGACACTGTGGCTGCAAGGAGCCAAGGTAAGTTGCTAGCTAGCATTAAACTTATCTTATAAAAAACAATCAATCTTCACATAATCACATGGTTGATGATATTACTAGGTTAGCTAGCTTGTTCTGCGTTGTATATAATCAATGCGGTGCCTTTTAATTTATCATCGAATCACAGCCTACTTCAACTTGATTTAAGAAAAGCGCATTCGTGAAAAAAGCTAAATCGTTGCAACAATGTACCTAACTATAAACATCAATGCCTTTCTTAAAATCAATACACAAGTATATATTTTTAAACCTGCATATGTAGTTAAAATAAATTAATGTTAGTATGCAATATTAACTAGGGAAATTGTGTCACTCCTCTTGCGTTCAGTGCAAGCAGAGTCAGGGTATATGCAGTTTGGGCCGCCTGGCTTGTTGCGAACTGTTGAAAGGCTATTTATTCCTAACAAAGACCGTCATTAATTTGTCAGAATTTTACAAAATGATGGCATAACATTGAAGGTTGTGCAATGTAAACATAATATTTAGACAGGGTTGCCACCCGTTCGATAAAATACAGAACGGTTCCGTATTTCACTGAAAGAATAAACATTTTGTTTTCGAAATTAGAGTTTCCGGATTTTACCATATTAATGACCAAAGGCGCGTATTTTGGTGTGTTTATTATATTATAATTAAGTATATGATTTGATATTTCATAGAGCAGTCTGACTGAGCGGTGGTAGGCAGCAAGTAAGCATTCACTCAAACAGCAGCTCTTCGCAATGCTGGGATGCACTGCGCTGTTTATGACTTCAAGCCTATCAACTCCTGAGATTAGGCTGGCAATACTAAAGTGCCTATAAGAACATCCAATAGTCAAAGGTATATGAAATACAAATGGTACAGAGAGAAATAGTCCTATAATTCCTATAATAACTACAACCTAAATCTTCTTAACTGGTAATATTGAAGAGTCATGTTAAAAGGAACCACCAGCTTTCATATGTTCTCATGTTCTGAGCAAGGAACTTAAACATTAGCTTTTTTACATGGAACATATTGCACTTTTACTTTCTTATCCAACACTGTTTTTGCATTATTTTAACCAAATTGAACATGTTTCATTTTTTATTTGAGACTAAATGGATTTTATGTATTATATTAAAATTAAAATAAGTGTTCATTCTTTATTCAGTATTGTCGTAATTATCATTCATTACAAATAAATAAATATATATATATATATATATATATATATATATACACACACACACACACATACACACACACACACATATGCCGATTAATCAGCATTTGCCTTTTTTGGTCCTCCAATAATCGGTATTGGCGTTAAAATCATAATCAGTTGACCTCTTATGTGGTAGTGTGACAGCTCTTACATGCCTAACATTGTTTGGCACAGCTGCATGGTAGCTGTATGGCAACATCGGAGGTTAATGCATTTCAGATCACCGAGTTCACCTGACCTTATTTGATACCCACATTACCCACGTAGCGGTTGATCAGCAGTTTAAAGTTAACTGGCTGACAAAACAACATGAACGCACAGTGCGATAAAGTAGACAAAAGTTATGACAGAGGAGTTTTTCTGTTCTGAAACCAGAGGAAATTATTTTGAAAGATGGAGTGCGTTACTTCCCCTGTGTTTTGAAATTGACATTGCTCAACATGATAATAGTTCTGATTCCATGACCGGAGATGGAATTTCATACTTTATCCTGTTCAGGTACCGGTATTGTATGATGTAAATGTCCTTAGCTTCATGACTTCATGTTAATAAAGCATACATTACCATTTATTAAATCAACGCAAGCATTTATTCATTTTATGTTTAAACATAAAACGACTTCTGTTAAGTAATATGTTTTCCATCTATTGTTTCACTGAAACAAAATAGAAAATCAAGCACTGTTGTTCTGTACTGTGTCAGTCTTAGTCCCAGTTTCAGCTTTGTACTGACAGGTTTGTCTTCAGATCTCACATAATGTGATGCCACTGAGGTTCTGCTGTGTACTATTGGCCCACACTTATTGACACAGAAAGGAGATAGGCCTGAACCAAGACGGGTCCAGTGTAGGTCAATATCCCTCATCAGCCCAGGTGATCTCGTATTTAGGGTAGCGCACCTTCAGTTTCTCTGTGGAAACAGCGTGATTTGCTTTTCCGAAGCCCTGCAAAGAACAAGAAGGGAATTGAGATGATAACTTGGCTGCTAGTAAATAACTAAACTTAAGAGATGCAATATCAGTCTTACAATATTAGAAATTGTATCAAAATGTTGGATGAATTGTTATGGTCACAAATGTACTAGAAGACCCAATCAATGGGTGTACATGAGTTCCACTGAAATAACATTATTTTGCATTCTCTTACCATGGAGTAGCCATAGACGTGGATCTTCTTTGACTGGCAGTCATGCTTAATCCTTCCTCCTCCAATACATTCACAATCTAGGTGCCCTCCTTTCTCAAGCTCCTCTGCTACCTTGTCATAGATATCAGCTGCAGTGACAAAAACACAAGATCGGTACTCTACTCAAAGTTTAAGAACAAGGCTCTTGAAAATACTCTCAAAATACAACATATTTAAAAAGCACTGTGACGTGCATAGAAAACTAGTCACATGGTGTAATTATTTTGCTGTACAGTGGAGGCCAAACCAATACTGACCGACTGCTCTGGCATTTTTCAGTGACAAAGGCCCCACCTACTGGCTCGTAGGCATCAGTACAGTATGAGTAGCTACTAGGTTATGTAGAATTGGACAGTAACATGGACATGAACCATACAGCAGTTAGCTAGCTAGCCAGCCAACTCTGAATTACAAAAACATGACAATATTGGACTCTTACCATGATATTCGGCCCAGGCATATCCACGTACAATATCTACGCTCGAGTCGTCGCCGTCTTCTTTACTGTGTACTCGAATGAGAACGTATTTGAACACACCAGTCGGGTCGATTTCTGCCTCTGGAATGTTCGCAATGAGAGCAGCAGCCTTCGTTTGAGTACACATTTTTTCACGAAAATACTTTCACGAAATGGAACGTAGAGTTCTATCTCGCACAGCGGATAATTATTCAATTTGAAATAGTAGATAATTCTTTCTGCGATGATCAATGTGGACAGTTATGGTAAATGGTCTGTATCACACTTCCGGAAATAAAAAGGGGGATGGTATGATGGTACTTATAGTTTTAGTCAGTTGTAGTCAATATGACGTATGAAACACATGAATACTAACATATATTCTGAAAAGGCCACTCCATGTACAAGACATAGTTGATTTTTTGTTATCAGAATACAAAATACAGAATGAATATAAAGCACAAACAAATTATACTTAAATGTTGGGTAACATGTTGTGAGAGTGATGTTGAACATTAATTATAGACTACAATGCATACTTGTCCATAAAAAAAACTGTTTGTTAAAGTATACATAAAAAAAAGGATATATTAAATGTGTTGACAGCCGGGGAGAACTCACTTGTTATATCTCAGTGTAAAGATGATCAACACTTTATACAACATTATATCTTCTTCATGATACAGTTATCTACGCACTCTTGGGTCCAGGATTGTACCACCAGCACCCTTACAAAGAGTTTGCCATCTTTCCTCCAAACAAAGTGAAAGCAGGTGTCATTGGAAGTCCCTTATGATGATTAGCTGGCAGTGTCACTGCTTCCTTTCTTCTTCCTGCGGCAGGCTTGGAGGGAAACATACATCAGGGCGGTGGCGGGGAGAAGGACTAAGAGGAAGAGCAGGGCAGCCCAGGCTCCAGGTTTCAGGGCCTTCCTCAGGCCCACACTCTCCCCCGGCAGCAGACTGCTCAGACTGAGCATGTAGCCCAGGGCCCAGCCCACAGAGGCATCCCCTGCCTGGTGACACCACAAACACACATCTCAGTCAGCTTGGGTACACTCAGAGCATTCTGATACACACCTGGTGCACTAGTTAAGGACATTCAGAGGTTAAAGCTTCAATGGAGAGGCTGCAGCTCCAAAAACGATGCAACATTGTGAGATTTCTGGGAACTCTTGCGAAACAGACCAAGTGGACCAGGTCGAGGGTCTGGTGTTTGAGAAGTCAATGAGAGAAGTGAAAATGACATTTTCTCAAAATCTGAAAGCACTACCTAGATTCAAGCCAAAGTCTTTTTTTATTGTACCTTTTTTTAACTAGGCAAGTCAGTTAAGAACAAATTCTTATTTACAATGACAGCCTAGGAACAGTTAACAGTTCCGGGGTAGAACGGCAGATATTTACCTTGTCAGCTCAGGGATTCGATCTAGCAACCTTTCGGTTACTGTCCCAAAGCTCTAACAACAAGGCTATCTGCCGCCCCGTCTTAAGTGGTTGAATATTTTCTTACTACAACCTTGTGAAAGTGACAAACTGACACATTTTAATTTTCGTCAAAAACAACTTTATATTGAAGGAGTGCCTTTGATTTGACGGCCTGCACATGCGCAGTTTGGTGGGAGACAACCGTTAGACCTGTTCCTATGCATGAGTTTAGCTAGCCAACATCGCTTACAAGTGTGATCGGGCATTTCTATTGGAGAAGCAGTTTCTGCCTATCTTCATGCGGTAATGTCTGTACTGATATGACTTTGTGTAATGTAAAGGATTATGCTGATATCTGGAGTAAAAGAAGGAGATAGAGAAGAAAAAAAACATTCCCAACAAGCAAGCTCACCTTTTTCTGGAAGGAAATGTGGGGAAATGAGATCTCATCAAAGCCATAGCCTCTCGTGAAGAGCACCTTGGTGAACACAGAGGCAGCACAGAAGTCCTGCAGACGAGGCTCCTGATCTGGGGCCAGCACCAACATCTGAAACAGGATATAAAAATGGGGATGACATAGCCATGAAATACATGACACGCATACAAAACCATCATCCATTGAGACACATGCAAACAGAGACACTTTCTCTCACATGCATGGATGCTCACAGACAGACAGACAGACAGACAGACAGACAGACAGACAGACAGACAGACAGACAGACAGACAGACAGACAGACAGAAGGCTGCTAAACCTCATTGATGCTCATGTTACAGATAGATTGGGCTGCCTCTTCCAGTTGGGCAGGGGTGGTGACAGGGATTCCTGTAGTAGTCTGTAGGAACTGGTGAATGTAGAAGAAGGCAGAGAACGCCTGATGGACAAATGGACAGAGAGAGAAAAAAGGATGAGTTATGATTAGGGTCAGAGCTGGAGTTAGGGTTATGGCTGGAGCTAGGGTTGAGGTTAAGGTTGGAGCTGGAGCTGGAGCTAGGGTTGGGGTTAAAGTTGGTGCTGGAGATAGGGTTGGGGTTAAGGTTGGAGCTGGAGCTAGGGTTGGGGTTAAAGTTGGTGCTGGAGATAGGGTTGGGGTTAAGGTTGGAGCTGGAGCTAGGGTTGGGGTTAAAGTTGGTGCTGGAGATAGGGTTGGGGTTAAGGTTGGAGCTGGAGCTAGGGTTGGGTTAAGGTTGGAGTTGGAGATAGGGTTGGGTTAAGGTTGGAGCTGGAGCTGGAGCTAGGGTTAGGGTTAAGGTTGGAGCTGGAGCTAGGGTTGGGGCCGGAGCTAGTATTAGAGCTAGTTGAGGCTAGGATTAGGGTTAAACCGGGATGTGGGCATGAAGCTATGGTTGGGGTAAAGGTTAGGTTTGTGGTTGAAGGTAGGATTAAGGTTGAACCCAGATGTGGACATGAAGCTAGGGTTAGGGTTGATTTAACCACTGTAAACTGTCTCTCACCATGAAGCTGCCACTGATATTGGGCTGGAACACCTTATCAAAGGAGCACTGGGAGAAGGGGCAGCTGTGGAAGGAAAATATCTCAGTAATATTGCCCAGGCAATGATCATAATCGCCAGTGCCCTTCACAGACAGGGCTGCCTGGGGATTGTAACTATAGCTGGGTGTCTGGGCCACCGTGCAGGGAGAGTCAAACAATGTCCCCAGCTTCATGGTGACAATGTAGCCTGCAGGGAAGCACGGATGGGCCACTGTCCCTGTGTGACCCTGAGTCTGAGAGAGAGAGGGATTGAGTGAGTGTGAGAAATTGTTACAGTAACTTGGCACATCAAGTAGAGAGCAAGCTACAGGCATGGAGTACTATGGTACTGAGTGCCAACATCTATTGTTGCAATTGTGCTGGGATGACTTTCAAATACACACAGTGAATTAAATATGTGGTAGAAAACAATTCTATAAAACCAGTCATGGGTGGGTGGGTTTCCAATGACTAATAACAAAGTTTCTTTATTTCAATGGTCCTGGTTTACACTATGATAGTATCTTGTAACATGAACCAAGAGCTTTTCCTGAAAATGTGACATGACTGGGAAAGACTTTGGGCCCTTGCTGTACTGTATACGGTTGTTGTTATGTTGTTGTGGCCAAACAGAATGTTTCCTACCGTCACCAGGTGAGCCAGTAGGCGTTTGAGGACCTGGTCTTGTCCGTAGCACAGGAAGCTGTGTGTGTACAGGGAGTAGTCATGGCCATACAGACGTAGCTTCACCCTGTCACTCTCATCTTCCACCTCATCCTTGGTCACAAAGGTGATCTGGGTCGACGCCCCACCAAAGTCCAGCGCCCCCACCGTCTGTCTGCCCGGGCTCAGCCAACGGCCCACAAAGCCATACTACAGTGGGCACACAGGGACAAACAAAGTAACAGGAGAGATGTGTAGGTAGTTTGTCTACACTGCAGATGCAGTCATCTATGTACAGTGCCTTTGGAAAGTATTCAGACACCTTGACTTTTTCCACATTTTGTTAGATTACAGCCTTATTATAAAATGTATTAAATAATTCCCCCCCCTCACCAATATACACACACTACCCCATAATGACAAAGCAAAAACAGGTTTTTAGAATATTTGCTAATTTATTTTTAAAAAATATTTAAAAAATATCACATTTACTGTACATAAGTTTTCAGACTCTTTACTCAGTACTTAGTTGAAGCACCTTTGGCAGCGATTACAACCTTGAGACTTCTTGGGTATGACACTACAAGCTTGGCACGCCTGTATTTGGGGAGTTTCTCCCATTGTTCTCTGTAGATCATCTCAAGCTCTGTCAGGTTGGCTGCACAGCTATTTTTAGGTCTCTCCAGAGATGTTAGATCTGGTTCAAGTACAGGCTCTGGCTGGGCCACTCAAGGACATTCAGAGACTTGTCCCGAAGCCACTCCTGTGTTGTCTTGGCTGCGTGCTTAGGGTATGTGGAAATGTATCAGAAATGTATCCCGTTGGAAGATGAACCTTCGCCCCAGTCGGAGGTCATGAGCACTCTGGAGCAGGATTTCATCAAGGGTCTCTCTGTACTTTGCTCCGTTCATCTTTGCCTTGATCCTGACTAGTCTCTCAGTCCCTGCCGTTGAAAAACATCCCCACAGCATGATGCTGCCACCACCATGCTTCACAGTATAATTTTTTGTTTCTCATTGTCTGAGAGTCTTTAGGTGCCTTTTGGCAAACTCCAAGTTGGCTGTCATGTGCCTTTTACTGAGGAGTAGCTTCTGTCTGATCACACTTCCATAAACGCCTGATTAGTGGAGTGCTCTATTACGATTTCTTCAACAAATCTGATTAGTGGAGTGCTCTATTACGATTTCTTCAACAAATCTTATCTTTATCTTATCTTAAACAAAATATATTAACATTTCTTTAACACTTTTTTGGTTACTACCTGATTTCATATATGTTATTTGATAGTTTTGATATCTTCACTATTATTCTACAATGTACAAAACAAAACAAAAACATGAATGTGTAGGTGTGTCCAATCTTTTGACTGGTACTGTACATTTTCAAAGAATGCCTACAAAAGCTTGGAATGAAACTAACACAGGATACTTACGTTTTTAAGTGCTTATGGCTGCGTGCAAAGACATTAATAAGACAGGGATCGATTACAACCACCATAGATAGCAATGCTAATCTTTATATTCAAACAGCTGTATACACTAGGGGTTCCCAAACTGTTTTGGCCTGCAACCTCATTTTAAACCAAAGAAATGTTTGACCCCTCCATGTAAAAAAAGGGTGATGTAATCAACGGCCAATGTTTACTTTTTTAAATTGGGGCTATGACAATCTATTACAAATCAGTCTGACAGTACTTCAATATAAAGGAATTATTGTTAGAAGTGACTGAAATGCATCAGAAATGTATTTGGAAATTCAGAAGATCATTAGTCAATAATCACTAAAATCACTAATCAGGTTTCCATCCTTTCTAAGCCAGTAAAGAACATGTTGGATAAAAAATGTAATGACAGGCTTGATGGAGAAAAAACAATTTGTTGGTAAACTTTCTATATGTGGACAAAACAAAATATGCTGGACAAGGTGGGATCTTTTTGTGTCGGTAAAATTAATTGTGCAAGAAATGTCGGTGGAAACTCTTTTATGGGCAAATATTGATGTAACAACCATCATATCGAACTAAATTTGGAGTCAGGCGCTGACATGTTGCGACAACTCGTCAGGAAAGCATGCAGTTTACTAGCTTACAGATTAAATAAATGATGAACTTTACAGGGTGGTGAAAGTGCAAGGTGATGAGCTTGATGCTGCTTTCCAAACAATATTGAGGGTCTTATTCTGGTGACATGCTCATCAATGCTAGGCTGCCGTTATCACTACGTCATCACCCACAACCTTTTATAAGCAACAAGTTAACTAGATGGAAAAACATCTCTGGTGGGAAAATGCACATATTGTTTTCATGCAGATTTTTGAATATTCACATGAAAATCTGTCGCCAATTGGATGGAAACCTAGCTAATGATTGTTATTTTTCCCCCAGTCTATTTTAGTGCCTGGTCTTGTCCACTCAGTTCTAATGAGTCCTGCGTTGCTTGTGGGTATTCCTGAGATTTATCTTTCAGTGAAGGGGTGCAATTTATCTTGTTGCTTAAACCATTCAAAAGATACACATTTGTAGGAAGAAAACAGAAACCGCACAGTTTATTACAACCGCATCTAGCGGCTACCAGAGGTTACTGATGTGACCCCGGTTATATGAACCGAGAGCCATGTTTATTTTTTTTATTTAAGTGTTTCTCGTGACCCCATTTTCTAATCAGGTGAAAGGTGAAAGCTGGGCCATGGTACCTTGATGAAGTTCTCCAAGAGATAGTTGACAGTGACCCAGCCGTATGCTCCCTCCTCCTGGCCACTTAAGATGGCTGCCCCCTGGTAGTTAAATGGATATGACTGGATTTTATGACCCACTTCCTGTAAAACCTGGGCTGACTGGACAGGGCTGGAGATACTGTTGACAAAGTGAAATGTACTACTTCAGATATTGTAGATTCAGGATCAACGTGGGGAATGGAATGAAAAACATTACTCAGCATGACAACAATACCCTATCTACCAGACAAAGGCTACATTTCTCAAGCTTGTTGTGGACTTATTTCCTATTAGATATCTCAGAACCACAACGACTCACATTTGACCCTGATAACACAAAGATGCAGAAATGTCCATATTTGCATGTTTTAGAAACTCTTACTGCCATTTGTGTGTATGTGTTTCTTTGACCTACATTCTGTTAACATTGCATGTGTCTGAAACAGGTGTGAACAAGAGCACAAAACATGTCTATGTGTACGTCTGCATGGGTATGGGGGTCTTAGTATAACTTAGTGTGAACATGTGTCTTTAAAACAGACTGTAGGAATAAGACTGTGTGTCTGAAACAGGTATGATTGTGTTTCTAGGAGCTTGGCAGCTTAAAGGTGGGGGCCTGTTTTTGCCAGTCTGCCCTGGAAGGGGAAATCCTTACCAGTGGTGGAAAAAGTAGTCAATTGTGATACACAAGTACCAGTATAGATACCTTAATAGAAAGTTATTCAAGTAAAAGTTAGTAACCCAGTAAAATACTACTTGAATAAAAGTATTTGGTTCTAAATATACTTGAGTATCAAAAGTAAATGTAATTTCTAAAATATACATTAGTTTCAAAGTATAAATCATTTTCCTTATATTAAGCAAAGCAGAAGGTATAAGGGCACAAGGCGAGACCCAAATGCAGACACAGGAGGCAGATGGTTGAGCTCTGATATTTATTATGACAAAAGGGGTAGGCAAAAAGCAGGTCAGGTACAGGCGAGAGTCCAAACGGTACAAGACGATAGGCAGGCTCGAGGTCAGGCAGGCAGGCTCTGAGTCAGGACAGGCAAGGGTCAAAACCGGGAGGGCGAGAAATACTGGGAAAGCAGGAGCTGAGAAACAAAAACGCTGGTTGCCTTGACAAACAAGATGAACTGGCACAGAGAGACAGGAAACACAGGGATAAATACACCGTGGAAAATAAGCGACACCTGGAGGGGGTGGAGACAAGCGAAACAGATCAGGTGGTGACAGTACCCCCACCCTCTAGGGGTGCCACCTGGCGTCCTACCTGGGCGCATAACCTGGTTGACCGGGGTGTCGCCGATGGAAGTCGGCGATGAGGGCTGGATCCAGTATGTCTCTAGCGGGAACCCAGCACCTCTTCTCCGGGCTGCAACCTTCCCAGTCAACCAGGTACTGGAACCCCCCCCCTCCTGTGATCGAACACCCAGAAGGTGTTTTACCGTGTATACCGGATGGCCATCGATGACACGGGGAGGAGGGGTGTGCCTGGAGACAGAAGACAAAGGGCTGTGACACACGGGCTTAATCCTAGACACATGGAAAGTAGGGTGAATACGGAGGGTACGGGGTAACAAGAGACGGACAGTAGTGGAACTAAGGACTCTAGAGATGGGAAAAGGACCAATGAAATGGGAGGACAGTTTGCGGGACTCCACCTGAAGAGGCAGGTCCGGTGTGGAAAGCCATAACCTCTGCCCAATGCGGTAGCGGGAAGCTGGAGTCCGGTGATCCGCTTCTTGACGATACCTGGAGTTGGTCTTGAGAAGTGTTACCCGAGCTCTTCTCCAGGTACGTCGAGAGCGGCAGACGAACATCTGGGTTGAGGGTATGCGGACCTCCTGTTCAGGAAAGAGTAGAGGCTGATTCCCCTTTTGAGTGCTCCATGGGGTGAGTCCAGTGCCTGAACAGGGAACGGTGTTCCGAGCATACTCCACCCAGACCAGTTACCGGCTCCAGGTAGTTAGGTTGGTTGAGACCAGGCATCATAGGGTGGTTTCCAGGTCCTGGTTAGCTCGCTCCGACTGGCCGTTGGATTGGGTATGGAATCCGCAGGATAGGCTGGCCGACGACCCAATAAGAGTGCAGAACACCGGTCAGAGACGATGTCCACCAGGAGTCCATGGATCCGGAAGACGTGGCTCACCATGAACTGGGCCGTCTCCTTGGCAGAGGGTAGTTGGGGGAGAGGGATGAAATGGGTGGCCTTGGAGAACCGATCCACTCCCGTCAGAATGACGGTGTCGCCATCAGACGGATGGAGCCCAGTGTCCAGAGATATGAGACCAGTGATGATGAGGAACCGGTAGTGGCTGTCGGAGGCCAGAAGGAGCTTGCCATGGGGTCTTGTTCTGAGCGGTGACGAAGGCAGAAACGTTGGGAACCATTGTGGGCCACCAGAAACATAGTCAGAAGATGGCTAGGGGGAATGAGCCCATTCCAGGATCGGACTGAGTTTGGGACAAACAACCGGTCAGCAAGGTCCCCTTCAGGTTCAGGCTAGGAATGTTGTGCCTTGCGAACCATGGTTTCAATACCCCAACCCACTGAAGCCGCAATTCTGCTCCTTCCAGCCTGTGCCTCCACTCTTCCAGCGCCATCTTGACTGCCAGAAGTTCTCGGTTGCCTACGTTGTAGTTCTTTCTGTCAGATTGAGACGATTGGAAAGGAAGGCACAGGGATGGAGGTTTTGGTCCTGGACATATCGCTGGGACAGGATGGCCCCCACTCCAACATCAGAAGCATCAACCTACCACAAATTGACGAGACGGGTCCGGTCGGATGAGGATGGGTGCTGTGGTGAACGGATGCTTCAGGTCCACAATGGCTCTGTCAACAGCTGGAGACCATGTGGTAGAGGTGAGTGCAGAGAGGGAGGCCGTCAGGGTGCTGTAGCCCCGAATTAAACGGCGGTAGAAGTAGCGAACCCTAGGAAATGTTGTAACTGCACCCTGGATGTAGGTTGAGGCCAATCTACCACTGCTTTCACCTTTTCAGGATCCATTTGGACATTTCCATCAGCGATGACATATCCTAGAAAGGAGATTGTAGAGCGGTGGAACTCACACTTCTTGCCTTTCACAAACAACTGGTTCTCCAGGAGGCTCTGAAGGACTTGTGTGAAATGGAGAACGTGTTCTTGGGCAGACCGGGGAAAAAAACAAAAACAAGATATCGTCAAGGTAGACGAACACAAAACGATTTAGCATGTCCCGGAGCACATTGTTTACCAGGGCTTGGAAGGGCCCCCTGGAGAGGTTCGAAAGCTGAGGAGAGATAGGGGGCAACGCATCTTGATCGTTATATCATTAAGGCTCCGGTAGTCAATGCGCGGACACGGGGTATTGTCCTTCTCCATGAAGAAAAACCCTGCGCCGGCAGGAGATGCAGACGGACAGATGCCTCCAGTAGCCAGAGATTCCTCAATGTACTCTTCCATGGCCTTGGTCTCTGGGCCGGATAGAGAATATATCCAACCATGAGGTGGTGTGGTGCCGGGGAGAAGATCAATGGCACAATCATAAGGACGGTGCGGGGGAAGAGAAGTAGGCCGTGCCTTACTGAATACATCCAGGAGGTCATGGTACTTATTGGAAATGGCAGAGACATCTGAGGCTTTGCTTACGCCCCGAGGATGACGCCTCAGGGGACAGCTGTGCCACTTTAAAGCAGTGGGAATGACAAAACGGGCTCCAACACAGGATGGAGCTCGTGGTCCAGTCAATAACAGGGTTGTGTTTTTGGAGCCACGAAAATCCCAGATCAGGAACATGGGGTGAATCGATGAGGTGGAACTGTATGGTCATCACTGTGGTTTCCTGAAACCCGTATCTGAACAGGCACTGTGCTATGTGTGACTCTTCCGATTGAGTGGCCGTCCAGTGCCCTTGCATCCATGGGGACAGAGCGGTTGAGTGGGAATACCTAATTCAGAAACCATGGTAGCATCCATAACTTTCATCAGCCCCAGAGTCAATGAGCACCTGGAGAGACTTAGACTGGTCTCCCCACAGCAGAATCACAAAAAAAGGTGTACAGGTGATGTGAATTAGAAAACTCCCAGCCTGGTGAGCCAGAGTACTTGTACCCACTAAAGAAAATTGTTTCTTGACAGGGCAGGTGGCTATATAATGTCCCACACCTCCACAGTACAGACAGTTTGAACTCAACCTATGTGAGCATTCCCCAACCGATAATCTAGCTCTTCCCAGTTGCATGGGCTCTGGAATATCCAACTCACCCATCGCCAATGATTCTTGTTGGGTGTTTTCGGCTCTCCTCGGAAATACACACGTCTAGGATTTTCGGATTCCTTAGGGCATGCACCAACATCAACAAATGAACAAGTGTTCCCGAGGCCCGACCTCATCTCACACCGCCGTTCTCGTAGGCGCCCTCAATCCTAATCGAAAGGGGCAATGAGAGAATCGAGATCCAGTGGTATTTCCCGAGCTCGTCCTTTATCCCCTCCGACAGTCCGTGGAGGAAGGTGCCGAACAGAACCTCCGTATTCCAGGAACTCTCGGCGGCCAATGTTTGAAAATCTACTGCGAAGTCTGCCACACTACGGGAGTTATGATGTACTTGCAGTAGTCTGAGCCGCCTCCATCCAAGGCGTTCCGTCAGGGAACGAAGCCCTTCCAAAAGGTCCCGAAGTAGTGCCTCATGCCTCCCAATGATGGCTCCCTGCAGGGAGACAACGTGACGGAGCTGGTTCAAGTCTGCTGGGTCTGTCATGGCCAGTTCGCACTATAAGGGCACAAGGCGAGACCCAAATGCAGACACAGGAGGCAGATGGTTGAGCTATGATATTTATTATGACAAAAGGGGTAGGCAAAAGGCAGGTCGGGTACAGGTGAGAGTTCATAAACCAGGTCCAAACAGTACCAGGCAATAGGCAGGCTCGAGGTCAGGACAGGCAGGGGTTCAGTAACCAAGTCAGAGTCCAAACGGTACAAGACGATAGGCAGGCTCGAGGTCAGGGGCAGGCAGAGTGGTCAGGCAGTCGGGCTCAGAGTCAGGACAGACAAGGGTCAAAACCAGGAGGGCGAGAAAAGAGAGACTGGGAACGCAGGCGCTGAGAAACAAAAATGCTGGTTGACTTGACAAACAAGACGAACTAGCACAGAACAAGCACAGGGAAAATAAGCTACACTTGGAGGGGGTAGAGACCAGCAGGTGAAACAGATCAGAGCGTGACAGACAGCACCATTTTCTTGTTTACATTTGTTACAGATATCCAGGGGCACACTCCAAAACTCAGACATCATTTACAAATGATGCATTTGTGTTTAGTGAGTTTGCCAAATCAGAGGCACTAGAGATGACCACGCATTCTCTTGATAAGTGCGTGAATTAGACCATTTTCTTGTCCAGTCCGGGAAAATGTATGGAGTAAAAAGTACATTATTTTCTTTAGGAACGTAGTGAAGTAAAAGTAAAAGTTGTCAAAAAAAGTAAAGTATAGACACCTGCAAAAGAACTTAAGTAATACTTTTAAGTATTTTTATTTAAGTACTTTGCACCACTGATCCTTACCCATGGATTATTTGCATACAAAGATACTTATACGCACACACACCCACACACAGCCTGTCACACCCTGATCTGTTTCACCTGTTCCTGCTATTGTCTCCACCGCCTCCAGGTGTCGCTTATTTTCCCCAGTGTATTTATCCCTGTGTTTCCTCTCTCTCTGTGCCAGTTCGTCTTGTATGTTTCCAAGTCAACCAGCGGTTTTCGCGTTCTCCTGCTTTTTGCATGCTCCTTTTTCTAGTCCTCCTGGTTTTGACCCTTGCCTGTTTCTGGACTTTGTACCCGCCTGCCTGACCATTCTGCCTGCCTGGACCATGAGCCTGTCTGCCACTTTGTACCTCCTGGACTTGTTTTTTACCTGTCCACGACCATTCTCTTGCCTGTCCACAACCATTCTCTTGCCTGTCCACGACCATTCTCTTGCCTGTCCACGACCATTTTCTTGCCTACCCCTTTGGATTAATAAACATTTTAAGACTCCAACCATCTGCCTCCTGTGTCTGCATTTGGGTCTCGCCTTATGCCTTGTTACAGCCACATGCTTGTGCACTCACTCTCATTAACACACTATAACTCACTTGAGGAGCCTCATGCCAGCGGTGGCTCCGAGGTAGACAGGTGTGAGGTGGTGCCTGGCTCTGGGGATATCCTGCATGGCTTGGTCCAGGCAAACTTGGAGGCTTCTCCCTGCTGCTCCCTGCTGTCCCACATAACTAGAGATTCCTCCACCTGCATGGCGGGAACATGATACATTACTGTATGTAATATAGTCCGACCACACATTATAACAATTTTACTAATTCCATCCACTTATTTGGTGGTCTAGTCATCTGAGTTTATGGAAATAACTCCTCTCCCTAGACAAAGCTGTAGAAGTATATTTTTTAACTATATTCCATTTAACATTGATCAAATCGACTAGTAATAGAAAACGATGGTGGGGAGACATGCATGCACACATGCAGTAGCTACTGTACATAAAAAGAGAGCACTTGGAGGTTGAGTCTTACTACCTGGAAAGTGTTGTTTACATGAACTTCAGGAAAGCTGGTGTATTTGCAAATACTTCACATTAATGAAAGCAGCCAACAACTGTGATCTATATGAACACGCAAGTCATGTATGCAGGACAGGACTTGAAAAGCACACAGCACACTGAGTCACTGCACAACTACTGACAAATCCACCGTTGCTAGGCATCCATGTTTGTCTGCTTCTTTATGTCTAGCCTTGTGTAACGAGTTACCCGAAAGGCGCGCACACAGCACACAAAGGGAACTGTTCTTTGCCAACTGGAGTGCCAAAAAACTTCCACTCCATTTAACTAAAACAGTGTTTCTTTCCTACTCAGAGTACCCAACAAAAGTAGAATTGAGATTTTAGGGTGTAAGACTTTGGGTAACACACTATTTTACTATCATTTTGTATCTGCCTGCAATTTACATTTTAAAAAAAATGTCAATCTGTACTTTCTGGTGATTACTTCAAATAATTTGTCGCTAACAAATGGTAATATTGCTTGTTTTAATAATTTAAGAGTAATTGATATGTAAACACTAGGTAAATAGCAGACAAACACCTGGAACAATCCTTCTATTGGGACACTCTTACCCTTTGGATGGCATTCACTGTGCTGAGTGACCACACCTGTGCCGTTCTGCTTGTCTGCTGGCCACTTGTAGATGTACATAGCTGTGTGGGAGGAACCTGCGTCCAAGACTATCCCATACTGGGGAGAGGGTTGGAGAGAACAGAGGAGAGGGAGGTTAAAGACAGAGGGAAAAATATTGACAAAAATGGCTGATTCAGAATAATGTCAAAGGAAAGACAACCTAATTGGGTCTACTCTACTCCAAACAATAAAAGGCTACAAATGATCAGGTGTTTGAATTCCATCTACGCAAAGACATTTAATAGGGATAGAGGCATCTGGAAGACATTTAACTTGATTAACTATAAACCTCTTCTTTCAAATGGTGGCCTCTGTCTTTTATGACATGTGTATATATTTTGCCAGCAAGAATGTTGGTTGCATGTTTACTTCAAGATAAGATAGATGGAAAGTTGTGGCGCAAGTGAGAGAGGATGATTACAATCCATGTTTGCAGATCATGAACTCTTTGTAGTGTGTAAACTCCAATCCTGATTGTGCTATGAATTATCAACTCTAAACATCCACTTTCGGACATAATTCAATTTGAATTGCTCTCTCTTTCTGACAAGGTTGTTGAAATTTGTTTCATTCGCTGACCGTGTTTGGCAAATTATTGTTTCCTTTCTCATTTGAACATTTACACACAATTCACCATGTTTAGAGTTGACGATCCATAGCACAATCAGGATTGGAGATTAGACACTCCAAACAGCTCCTTCATGATCTGCAAACATGGGTTGCTTTCAGACCAGAAGCCTCCTGTTTGTGTGACAGCGTGCACATACACACACGCACGCACGCACGCACGCACACACGCACACACACACACACACACACACACACACACACACACACACACACACACACACACTACCCATATGACTAGAATCATTTAACTTAATCTATATTCTTTCCACTTCAATCGCCCTTTCCCGTCTCTGTATGTTTTTCCTCATGCTAAATGTGTGTTTACATGGTAATATACAGTCATTACCATAATTATTGGCACCCTTGATAAAGCCGAATAAAAAAGACTCTATAAAATAAAAAATACAAATACTGAGCTACAGTGAGGTCCAAAAGTAGTGACAGATTTTGTTTTTGTTTTGGCTCTGTACTCCGGCACTTTAATGTGAGGGTGTTTCATCCATATCGGGTGAACGGTTTAGAAATCACAGCACTTGTTGTACATAGTCCCCCCATTTTAGGAAACCAAAAGTATTTGAACATATTCACTTATATGTGTATTAAAGTAGTCAAAACTTTAGTATTTGGTCCCATATTCCTAGCACCCAATGATTACATCAAGCTTGTGACTCCACAAACTTCTTGAATGATTTTGCAGTTTATTTTGGTTGTGTTTCAGATTATTTTGTACCAAATAGAAATGAATGATAAATAATGTAGTGCGTCATTTTAGAGTCACTTTTATTGTAAATAAGAATATAATATTCCTAAACATCCATCAAATGTAAATGCCTGGAGTTTGCTAAACGTCATTGACACTTGGATTGGAACTGTTGCTATGGTCAGATTACATGAAAATAGAGCTCTTTGGCCACACACACCAGTCGTAGGTTTTGCATCAAAAGAAAGATGCATATGCAGAAAAGAACCCCATACCTACTTTAAAATATGGTGGTGGATCTTCGATGTTATAGATAGATAGGTTAGCTGACAACGTGTTGTTATATATATATATATATACAGTGGGGCAAAAAAAGTATTTAGTCAGCCACCAATTGTGCAAGTTCTCCCACTTAAAAAGATGAGAGAGGCCTGTAATTTTCATCATAGGTACACTTCAACTATGCCAGACAAAATGAGAAAAAAAGATCCAGAAAATCACATTGTAGGATTTTTTATGAATTTATTTGCAAATTATGGTGGAAAATAAGTATTTGGTCAATAACAAAAATTTATATCAATACTTTGTTTTATACCCTTTGTTGGCAATGACAGAGGTCAAACGTTTTCTGTAAGTCTTCACAAGGTAAGTCTTCACAAAGTATTGAGATAAACGTTTAACTGTTATCAAGAAATTATTTTATATCGAGTTATAAACGACTGCATTGGACCTTTAAAATGGTAATAAAATAAAATAAAAATTCATAGTAAAGAGCAATTTCTCAAGCAAGAATTTAGCTAGGGCTGTCTTGGAGTGGTATGAGTGGGAAGGTGAAAATAGACCATTTGCTATTTTGTCAGAGAAGTTTGGAACTCTTTTTTATTGGTCTATTCAATAATTTACAGAAGTCACCATGGAATGGCCAAAACTCCATCCCACCAAAACAGGCTGAAATTTCAAGCGGTGTTTTCAAACAGCTCTTACACTAAAAGTGCATTATCATAATATTCACAATTTCACAACATTGTTCCAACCTCATAGTGTCGAAATATATAGAAATCACAGGAAATCCCAGTTATGACTGCACTGGGCCTTTTGCTGTGTTCAAAACAACTGGGAACTCTGAAAAATTATGACAAAGTGATCTTCAGGTCAGAGCTCTAGAAAGAGGCCAGTTTTTTTCTGAGTTCCCAGTTGTTTCGAAAGCACAGGAGTCTGAGATTTCCAAGCTCCCAGATGTTTTGAACACTGAATTTAATACAGAATTCCAAGCATACCCGATCATCGGGTACGACTCTGCTGGGGATTGAAATCTCAACTTCCCAATATCAGGGTGGACACTCTAACCACAAGGCCACTGAGTTTGTCTACACAGCTGACATTAATAACTCAAGTGCGGTGACAATCTATCTGGCATTAAGTATAACTATCTGTATCTACTAAATGGCGAACCAGCTGATTGGCATGGCCTGTATGTTTCACCCGAGGAATACATCTTCCTGTTTTGACCTCCCAATAACCCCCGCAAAAACTATTCTGCTGAAACCGAGCTCATCCACTGACATGATTGATGGGGCAGAGGGATGGAAACAGGATAAGACCTTCAAACTTTTTCTCAACAGACTGACGGTTAACAATTTCACCAGCTAACAGGGGTGTGTGGTTGACGGCTTTGGTATGGGAAAATGATAAGAGATAGGCGATAAGGGCTACACAAAGACGACCTGTAGTAATCTCCAGCTGTGATGATATAGGGGACTTCAGATTCGTTTATTCGGTACATGAAAACTTGAGTGAAAAAGTACATTTTGTGTGCACTACGACATCACACACTGATTTTTATCTGCATCAAGTCAGTATGGTGGAAACACACCACTGGTGGGGAAATGTGCACATTTTCTTTATGCAGATTTTAGAATATTTGCATGAAAATCTTTCACCAATTTAATGGAACCCTAGCTAATGGGAGGTTAGAGGGAGAGTCTTCCAAAAACAGAACAACATGGAAATTCACCAAAAAGAAACATAATGGATATACACCACTGACAAAATATGCACTAGTAGTCATTCCCACGGTTCTAGGTTGTTAACGGACAGAACATCTGCAGGCCAGTCCTCCACAAAGAGCTGCTTTCCGCCCCCACCCCCTTTTTTTGTTGAAACACAATGTATGGTATTCATACAATTTGAAGGGTATTAAAAAGATTTATATGAGAATCAGTAGAGGTTTGATTCATATGCTTTACCTAAACAGACTGTCAGTAACACATGTAAGAAGTTCTAGTTATCATATTTTATGGTTCAAGCTGCATTAAACTACTCTTCTCTCTGAATTTTTTTTAATTTACCCAAACATACAGGGAGGGGGTTGAGCCATTGGCAATGTCTATTCAAGCGAGTGGAGGCTTCTTTCTACTTTCTGCACAAAGACCCAGGCATGCATGAGGGTATGTGACATCACACCAGACCACGCCAGACTACACCACAACCAACACACATACACATCAAGTTGCTCACAATTGTGTTGTTAGTTTGCATAAATGTAAATGTAAATGCATGCCATCATGTAAAAAGCATTCTGAAGAAGTCCAGGGGGCTGCTCCATGAGCAGTGAAGAGAGCGCACGCACGCACGCACGCACGCACGCACGCACACACACACACACACACACACACACACACACACACACACACACACACACACACACACACACACACACACACACACACACACACAGAGAAGCACAGTGTGAGAGAGACAGACACACACACACACACACAGAGAGAGAGAGAGAGAGACACCGTGTGAGGGAGACACACACACACAGAGAAAGAGGAAAGAGGTGTGGGGGAGGGGGGAGTTCCAAGGACCCTGTCTGCAATGTAATGCAGGTGTCAGGAGAAGCCCCTCGCCAACAATGCCTCATGGACTTGATGCTCCCGAACACGGTCATTGTTGCTTTGGACAGGTTGCTTTGGACACCACATTTTAGTGTCACGTGTAGAACAATGAGCCAGACATTTTACAGGATGTACAAATGTAAAGTCTTCAGTTGGCATTTCCACTCACTACCAAATATGGTGATGAGAGGATGTCCAGTGGCCAGCAGTGGGAGAAGATGGATTTTGGCCGACATCCTACTAATTTTCTCATGATGAAACATTTGATCTCCATACAGTTTTCTGTTTTCAAAACTAGACTTCAGCCGTTGCCAAAGTTTCCCAAAAATTGCGTTGTTTAGAAAGAGTGCAAGGGAAAAGTGAGTTATAGCACAAGCGCACTTCACAGAGTAGGCATTCCCTAACGTAAATCTGCAAATAAATGCTAGAATGCGCCAATAGGATCTCATTAGCTAGTGCTTGGCTCTGCCCAAATCCTTGCTTGTTCTGCCCACTATGATTAATTTGCTCCCATTGGAAACGACAGACTCTGGTCTATCTTGCATTAGTTGTACAAACATTTTGTAGTGTCAGTCACTAGGTTGTCAGCAACTCACACCCATGTTGGAACAGTTCTCCGGGTGAATAGTGATTTCAAGACAGTTAGGAACTAAAAGAAGTCGGAAAGTTGGAGCTCTAGAAAGATACCGGAGTTTCCAATTTGGAATTCCGAGTTGGATGACCGTTCAAATGTAATACTAGCTCGTTTTTGTGGTTCCGAGATCCCAATTGTCCTGAATGCACTGAAAACAAAAGTCGGAGATTTCCGAGTTCCCAGTTATGAATGCGGCAGAAAATAAGGCTATATTGACAACGGGGCAGACACATTTAATGGCCAAATAGATTTTTATTATTTTTCAGTGACTGTCCTCTCATAACTGGTGTATTATTTGTTAGGAGCTAAGAAAGGTTGGCCATCAACCTTATTCAAGTGTATGGAAAGAGCATTTTAAGCCTATAAACCTAAGATGGTACTGTAGGCTAACTGAATTGCTACACGTTTATTGTATTATTTTACGTATCAGGTGTATAGACTTACTCAAATGTTGACTGCTTGTCAACATAATTTTCTTATCAACAGTGTTATAGTAGACTTATAAATTACCCTGTCCCATAGACTATGCTATTTATATTATGAATGCGTAGCAGTGGCACATGAGGACTGGACACCGCACTGCACTCTCCATTGCACCGTTGGAAATGGGTTCATCTTACATTTCACAACACCGCATAAAAGCTGTGAACACAGAAATAACCCAACGAATCTTACCATACATTCCGGAGGTTCGGCCAAGTCCTCGGTGGGAATAGTTAGAAGAAAAATGGCTACTATTCCAAACAGTATAAGCGCAACTGGGGCGAAAATATAACGGCGTTGCTTGGCCATGTTTTGAAACTGTAGTTCTTCTTCTTGCAGATGGAATCTCCAGTGCGATGCCTGGCTTGGCAGTGAAGGCAAAGGAGAAGAGATAACAGCTTGAGTGAGGTAACTTCACAATGGGTTTGGCTTCATACAACTCACATCATTGCTACATCAATACATTAATTATATGTAGCCATATCATTTATAAATTCCTCATGAGCTTAGTTCTGTCGTACCCAATCAGAACCCAATCAGAACCCAAAATATAATCTTGTTTTACTCCAATGTTTGTTAACAAAGTAAATTACTGAACAACATTTTTAAGCCCACATTTTGTCATAATTATTTAAAAAAGATCTGTCAGAAGTATTTTGCTGATGGCGCACACTGCCTGGACCAGGTAAAGCGTAGCCTATCTACTGAATGGCTGACTGGATCAGGTAAAGGGGCGAAGCGTAGCCTAGTGGTTAGAGCGTTGGACTAGTAACCAGAATGTTGCGAGTTCAAACCCCCTAGCTGACAAGGTACAGTCTGTCGTTCTTCCCCTGAACAGGCAGTTAACCCACTGTTCCCAGGCCGTCATTAAAAATAAGAATGTGTTCTTAACTGACTTGCCTGGTTAAATAGAGGTAAATTAAAAAAAATTGTGACGTCTTTAAGTAACTATCAGATTTACATCAATCATGAACATCAATAATCAGCTGATATCCCACCCTCTTTTACCGATGTCAATCACGTCTTGAGGAAGCATTGTAGCTAGCTTATGTTGAGTGTGTAGTTGCAGAAATGAATAGGCTTATGCTCAAGAATGTACTTTTTTTCGTTACTTACAGAGTATTTTATGACTTTTGAGATATGAATTTTTAAAGTTGTTTCACCTTTTTTTTAAATTTCCCCTGCCCCCTAAAAGGTGCGTGCACAGCCCTACTAACCAGTCTAAATGGTGACATCTGTTATTGTCAGCTGCCTTTGAGCAAGGTTTCCATTTTATATTTGCATTTCAATGCTGTAAAACATGACTTGCAGATTGTGCCCTTATTTGACTATACTAGCTTGTGTTACTGGTCAGGCACCATGTTTTGCAGTGGAGCGCAAGGTGTCTCCAGTGCGCTATTCCAGCCTGGTGCGCTCTATTCCAGCTCCTCGCATTGGCCGGGCTAGAATGGGCATCCAGCCAGGAAAGAGGGTGCCGGCTCAGGGTTCCTGGTCTCCAGTGTACCTCCTTTGACCAGGATATCCTGCTCCGGCTTTGCGTACTGTGTCTCTGGTGAGTCTACAATGCCCAGTACGTCCTGTGCCAGCGCCCTGCATTTGCAGGGCAAAAATAAACATCCAGCCAGGACGGGTTGTATCGGCTTTACACTCCAGACCTCCAGTACGCCTCCACAGTCCAGTACGTCCTGTTCCTCCTTCCCGTACTCGCCCTGAGGTGTGTGTCTCCAGCCCGGTACCACCAGTTCCGGCACCACGCACCAGGCCTCCAGTGCACCTCCAGGGTCCAGTACGCCCTGTTCCTGCTCCTTGCACTCGCCCTGAGGTGCATGTCCCCAGCCCGGTACCACCAGTGCCGGCACCACGCACCAGGTCTACAGTGCACCTCGGCAGTCCAGAGTGTCCGGCGACAGTACCCAGTCCAGAGCGTCAGGCGACAGTACCCAGTACAGAGCGTCAGGCGACAGTACCCAGTCCAGAGCGTCCGGCGACAGTACCCAGTCCAGAGCGTCCGGCGACAGTACCCAGTCCAGAGCGTCCGGCGACAGTACCCAGTCCAGAGCGTCAGGCGACAGTACCCAGTCCAGAGCTTCCGGCGACAGTTCACAGACAGGAACCTCCAACGACGGGCCACAGTCCGGAACCTCCAACGACGGGCCACAGTCCGGAACATCCGGCGATGATCCACGCAGCGAGGGTCCCCAGCCCGGGGCCTACGGCGAGGAACCACAGTCGAGAGTCTCCAATGATGATCCACGGGTATGTGATACAAAAGCGGACTCAGTAAAGTTAGAAGGTTAGATGCCCACCCAGACCTTCCCATATAGGTTTAGGTTTGCGGCCAGGAGTCCGCACTTTTGCGGGGGGCATAACCTTAGTTATCTTTGTTTTCTTTATTATTTGGTTAGGTCAGGGTGTGACAAGGGTGGTTTGTGTAGTTTTTGTATTGTCTAGGGGTTTTTGTATGTTTATGGGTTTCCTGGTCTAGTGTTTTTATGTCTATGGTTGCCTAGATTTGTTCTCAATCAGAGGCAGCTGTTTATCATTGTCTCTGATTGGGGACCATATTTAGGTAGCCATATTCCTTGGATAGTTTGTGGGTTGTTATTCTATGTTTAGTTGCCTGTTTCCACTAGTCATGGAGCTTCACGGTTCGTTTTGTTGTTTTGTATATTTTTGTTCAGTGTTCGTTCTTTTCATTAAAAGAGTTATATACGCTTACCACACTGCGCCTTGGTCTTCTCATTATGACAACCGTGACACTAGTGTTGAAAAAATTAGCATTGGCATTATAAACTAAGCCTACATGGCAACTTTATTCCACAACAATTGCGGTAATGACCATGTCTTGATTTGCCCTCATCTTGTGGATGGACAATAAGACACCATACAAGACAGTATGATAGTCAAACAATCTTAATGACCTAAACAGGGATTGTCCTGTTTTGCCCATGATTTTAACACAATGTCATCTCTCATAATGTTCTCTACGAGCTGTCTGATGTGTTTACATCCCCTCCATCCCTTGGGCTCATGCCTCCATGGTAACATCAGTGATTAATCCCCTGAAGAATGGCACAAGTACCGGTACTTAACAAGTACTTTCTGCATCTACTCCATATCGCTGTCTACCTTTAATATAAGACGTAGGCTCGTCTGTACAGGAATGGTACACAAGCCAGCGGATGAATACCTTCAACATACAGTATTTTCCTTCAAGTGCGAATTCCCCTAAAAAGCAACATCTCGTTTTGTAAATGGCCTATGTGGCATTAATATTAGTTAGAAAATGTTATTATAGTGTCAAAATGGACTACAAAGTGTAAATATGATAAAGTCAGTCTCATTAAAAATTGAGATTTGTGAGATAATAGGAAATAATTGTATGTCACGCAGTGTAGGGTACCGTAACAGTTCTATGTGGGTTGGGTTTATTTTAATCCTACCCACATGCACACAGCTGGCAGCACCCAAGTAATCATCAATTCAGAGTGCAGCTGCATGGACATGTCATGCCAAATGATGTCCCCCAGCCAAATGACCTGATCATAATGCCCAGGGTCAATTTGTCTAACTCTTCCCACCTGAGAACACACACGCGCACAGACGCGCACATCAAACCTCACCCCAAAACCAAATCATGTTTGAATTCAGTCATGCTTTTCGTAGGCCGTCATTGTAAATAATATTTTTTCTTAACTGACTTGCCTTGTTAAATTAAGGTTAAGTAAAAAAATTCTTAACAGATGATTTAATGTTATGCTAAACACAACGGGCTGATCACGGAAGGGCAGTGTTGACCGTGACGGAGAAAGTTGAGTCCCTGGGTGCTTCGAATATGGAGGATGAGGACGGGAGGTTGATAAGTGTCGAGAACAAAAATGGAAAACTGTAGTTCAGTAGCTCAGAAGAAAACTTGAGGAAGAAAGTGGAAAAGTTGAAGAAACAAAGGAAAATAATCCTGGGACAAGAGAGGAGAGAGAGGTACAAAAATGGGAAATCATGCTACTGTAGTTCGGAAGGTGAAACTGACAAGAGGAAGATGGCAGCAGGGTCGAGGGAACAGGGAAAAACCCTGGGGAAAGAGAAGATGTTGGGTGTCAAGTAGAAAATGGAAAACCATACTTTCTTAGCTCAGAACGTGAAACTGATGAGAGTGACATGGAGTTTGAAGGAGTTGAAGAGATAGAGGATGACGTTTAAAAAAATTGAGGAGCAGATTCGGGAAAGTTGCAAAGTTGACATGTCTGAAGAGTGGTAAGATAGGAAAATATGACAAAAATGACTCTAGCCCAGTGGGACTAAGTTTTTTTGGGAGAAAATGTATCTTTGCCTTTTGGCTGATCCATATGTGGTGTCAGGTTGGGTGGAGAAGAATTTGGGTCTGTTGAGTCGGTATGTCACGTCTACTCCCTCTCCGGCGCGCGACGTCGCTGGTCTACTAACCACAGGTCCTTGCAATCCATCACTATGCACACCCAGCATCTACGTTACAAAATAGCGCCTCAATATTACGGAAGCAGCGTTGATCAAGGCTTCTCCCAGATGGTCAGCGAACAGGGAAACCTACTTCACCAACATTACAACCAGCTGGCTCAACTGGAAGAGGTCCTCAGCGTTCTGCAGCGTCTCAACGTTACACAAGGGGCATCACCTCCCTCGGGCGGAGGATTATATACCACCAGTCGACCTAGTGACCCAGCATCCCAGCCCATCCAGCAGTCTGTCCAGGTCAGCGAGGTGCGTTTGTCCCTCCCGGACAAGTACAAAGGGACTCCATAAAAATGCTGTGGCATCCTACTCCAGTGCTCCCTCATTTGCACTCATCAGATCGGAGCTAACACCACCGAGAGGTCCAAGGTTGCCACGGTTATATCCCTGCTGAGTGGATGGGCGTTGTAGTGGGCTACGGCCGTCTGGGAGAGAGGAGGAGCTGCATTTGTATGAGGGGTTCATGGCTTTGTTCAGGGAGGTCTTCGCAGAAATTGAATGTAAATCACAGAAAATAGATGTTGTGGTGGCAGCTGCAGAGAAGTACTTGGGTGTATGAAAGTAAAGTAAAACTTCTTACCTTACAAACTTCAGATTTCTTTGAGTGTCGGCCGAAAATATAGATTGCAATGTTTGTAGTAGGCTATGCTGCATAAACAAAAGCATCTCTGATTGCAGTTGGCAATAGGTACGTTTTATTTTTAAGTGCATCTGTACAAACAAGATAATTGAATTGAAAATCTTTTTATATCATCTTCGTAATTAAACTTAAAAATGTATACCGTGTTTGAGTGTGTGTTTGTGTGCGCGTGACATTGTATTGCACTTGTAGTACTGGAATGTCAATCTCCTCATCCTCATCAATAACAAACCAAATTCTATATACATTGTACTCAAAGTATGCATTTCAGAAAAATAAACATAATCTGTATGGTATCATTAAGCATTCAAGAACCAAAAAACAACACTGATAAAAACACAATGCATTGGCCAGAATGAGAAATTGACTAGAAGCAAATATTTAAATGATACAATTTCACATTCATAAACCAAATGCTGTTTTAGTTCTATATTTTTACCAGGCAAGTCAGTTAAGAACAAATTCTTATTTTCAATGACAGCCTAGGAACAGTGGGTTAACTGCCTGTTCAGCTCAGGGGTTTGAACTTGCAACCTTCCAGTTACTAGTCCATTGCTCTAACCACTAGGCTACCCTGCCGCCATATCAACAAATGTGTTAACTGTTTCTCCAGTGAAGTACTACAATCTATGTGTTTCATCAAAAACTTTGTCACCAAACAAATTCATACAATTATGAATTACTTTTTGTATGAGACACTCCCCACTGGGCACACCACATCATTTCAAAGTGAACATTTGGATAATATTTGGTTGAGAGAAACTCAAAAAGACAGCCAGAAATGTGTTGAATTCCCAGCGTGTTATTACTATGCTTTCAGCCATCTAAAAGCCCAACCAAATTCGAATGGAAAGACAATGTCAGATAATCTGTATTTATATATATTTATATATTTATATACAATAATATGTGTTATCACTGTGCTTCATGTAATAGCACAACCAAATGACCTGGATTGCAGTTGAGATTACATAAAAAATGGTGGAAATGATCCATGCTGTTTGAGATTCTGCACGTTATTAATGCAATTGTGAAGCTCTCCACAGACCTGCAACCTTTGCATGCTATCATCTTGAACATGCACACTTTCTATGATGACATAAGAAGACATTTATAGTACAGTAACCTCCAAATGTGGCCATTGGTGTGTTACTCATTTTAACATTGAATAAATACTGTTATATTAGTTTGTAAGATAGCGTTAACTTTAGGCTATTTGCTGTATTGCTAAAGTGATATTGAATTGTGTTTGGTCAACACAACCAAATATTAACATTTGAAAAATATGTATATTTTGTGCCAGTAGTCTGGCTTTAATTCCAGTTTGTCTCCATATAAAACAGACATTTAATCTAAAGAACGGGACTAAATCAAATCAAACTTTATTTAAAGTTTGATTTTAATTTAGTCTTATTCATTAACTTAGATTTTTGGTTGAGAAGGGGACATGAATCCAACAAATGCTTTTTTTTATTTGTAGGCAAACTGGAATTCAAGCCAAACTTTGTCAGTGGCACAGATGGAAATACCAAAGCAGAAGCTACATCTCCTTCAAATGTTGATATTTGGTTGTGTTGACAACTAAACACAATTCAATATCCAGTTTGTCTAGAGTTTTCCCTGTTAGTTAACACTATCAACGTTTCCCTTTACTGTGGCAATTGTGGTCGAATCAATGCAATATTAGTCACATTTAATGCAACATACCCGAAACAAAACAAACTATGCAAGACTTAGCATGCAAAACGAACTATGCAAGACTTAGCATGCAAAACGAACTATGCAAGACTTAGCATGCAAAACGAACTATGCAAGAGTTTTTGTTGTAGGCATACCTCATCGGAGTAGGATTCTATTGCACACGACTCAGCCCGTACACTACACAGATCCATGCGGCATAACCAATCAAAGCTGTAGTAGGCCTATATACAAATAGACCATTGCCATATATGGATCTGTGCCGTTTACTTTGAACTGGACTGTGTTTACAGCACGAGTGGTCTTGAGTAGATGCACTTGTTTTGAGATCAAAGCGAGAGCTGCATGTAGCCACGTGTGCACATTTGTAGTCAGCAATAGGGGAGTGATTGCTTCCTGCAAGACCACAAAACGTGCACTTTCCTAGACATCTTTGAAAAGCGAGTCAGGTAAAGAGCTTTTTTTGTCTTAAAGGGGAAGTGTTGTATTTTGAGACAGGCTTGAATAAGCTAAGTAGCCATTAAGCAGAGGGTAGCATCATTTGTCTGATTCTCTGTAATAACCGTGTGAAATTAATAATACATTTTCTTTTGTAAAGTGGTTTCTTACATCAAACAACACACACACAAAAAATTGGTCACCTCCTTTTATGAAAGACAAGAGGATAAACAGGTTAATGTCAAGTCCTGCATGGAATGTAGGCCTACATTGAACACCAGACATTGGCTGCATGATAGAACAGCTATTTCCATGTTAAAATGTTATGGGATGCATTTTCTCCATAGTTTTTCATGGTAGGCCTACATTATGATCAAATAGCCACAGTAGCCTAATTGGCCACTGTTAAAACTGTAACTTAAAGCAGTAAACGCGCGCTGGAAGTTGCACAGAATTTTCACAACCTTCAAGCTTGCGCTCAGTAATTTTTTTGGGGGGGGACATTACTTATATGACCTTGGGAATTACTTTGATAGCAACAGTGAATCTATTTATCTATTAAGAGATCTTTCAATAATCATTCTCACGATAGCACATTGGTAGTAGTCAGTGGAAAATATCAAAGCTAAGCAGGGCTGGGCTTGGTTAAAACCCTGGACCAACGGGTAGCTGTGGATAGATCAACTCTCCAGTACCAGGTACAGCCCAGCCTGTTGTTTTTTTTCTGACATGGATATAACATTGAAGATCTGATGTTGTTTCAAAGGTACAAATTCAACATATTTTATTCAAGGTTGACTATGTTGAAAATTGGTTACAATGATGACATAATTATGTGGTTGAAATGTCACCCTCAAAACAACAGTTGATAACTTTTTCAAATCCAATGTATTTTCCACATCACAATACGTTGACAAATTACGTTGAAACAACGTTGATTTCACCATTTTGTGCTGTGGATCATACTATAACAATTAGACCATGATCTCTCTTGTGAGAGTTTTCTGCTCTTATTCATATACATTTGTATGTACTTGCATACTGAATATAATTATATTTCAATCGGCCTTGTTGATGGAAACATCATGGGGAACATGGGGAAGCCCTTCGGTTAAAGTGCTGTGCATTGCCGTGCCAGAATGGTACTGTAGTCTTTGTTTCAACATGCCACACCTTGTCTTTGTTTCTCAACATCAGAACCTGGGAAATGGCCCTTTTTCCATTTAACCAAGATAACTGTACCTAAGCTCACAGCACCAAGACTGAAAGTTAAGCTGAGTTATCAATTCACATGGGTTCCTTTCATGTAGAAGATCTGAAAGTGCAAATTGAAGATAGACTGACGTGCACAGGGAGGAGGTTTTTCATGAAAGACCAAGTGCTGGTTGGGTGAAAAACCTGGCCCTTTGATGCAACCCCTTGACACTGGCGATGAGAAAGACTGAGGAAAGCGAGAGGGAGAGAGAGGTGGGTTTCCAAACAAATGGTAGAAAACGTTGACTTAGAGAATGTTTCTCTTCATCCTGGTAATGGGGACCCAAAAGGATTCACATTTTTGTTTTTGCCGTAGGACTACATACATGATTCCACCAATCAAAGGCTTATGATGAGTTATTTGAATCAGGTGTGTAGTGCTAGGGAAAAAGCAAAAATGTGCACCCTTTTGAGAGTATTTCCTGTAGTTTTGATTAGATTTGTGACTAAAAATCCCTTTCAAATAAGAATAGAGCATTGCCACTTTCCCAATATCAAAGGTGTAAGGACCTCATTGGACCAAATACAGGTAAATGTGAACATTACGTTACAGGCAGAATGTTTTCAAGGGGCACCAAAGGATAATACTGGCTGAATATAATATATACAAGCATGCAGACAGTTTGGCAGACAGTTATAAAATGATTAAGGGGCAAATAATACAATGTAAACAAAGTTCACCATTTTTGTATCTCAGAAAACTGTGAGTTATTAGAAAATGGTTTTAAGTGTGTTGTAAAGTGCCACGGAGTATTCCAACAAACAGTAGCAGCAATATTAACACCATGGACATTAGTTACATAAATATTCAGTTGCATCTATATATTTACAATACATGCATGCTTCCTTCTTTAGAATTGCTGCTTTAAAGGATTACATTGTCACAAAAGTTAATATTCTCACTATTAAAACATGTCCAATTTAACAAAGACATATCTAAAATGTTTAAACATGGAGTTAAAATAAGTATTTCTTAATAAAATGCTGTAGTTGTTATCCAGCAAAGTGTACCTATTATGCTGTTCACATTTTAGTCATTTAGCAGAGGCTCTTACCCAGAGCAATTTACAGGAGCAATTAGGCTTAAGTGCCTTGCTCAAGGACATTCGATGGATTTTTCACCTAGTCAGCATGAGGATTCAAACCAGCGACCTTTCGGGTTACTGGCCTAACTAACCCTTAACAGTTAAACTACCTGCCAAATCATGTTGTTAAATACTGTGAAATAATAGTGTGTGTTATGGTCCCTCCTTGTAAGTTAAATGATATGTACAGAACTTAACTTGTGTGTATACTTAAGTAATCTAACTAAACAAGATTTTTAAAACAGTAAAATGTATCTTGTAGGGTTATTAAATAGTAGTAGTATCCAGCATCACTATGTCTGCAGTAAGTAAATTAGACAACGATTGGACTGTTTTAAGCATAAATTGAGCATGAATAGAGAAAACAGATAAAAACACAGTATGTGTCAGTAAGCTCAGAACCCTAGAGCTGACTAATGCCAGACAGCTGTAACAGGTGCCACGATCAGAGAATATGATCAGGGGAGTCCTTTCTTAGACGTCGGCTCCATTGCTCCACTGCAAAGCCAATGGGACAAAAAGCTTCAGCAGTGATGGATCCAACGATGCAGCGATCTGGGGGAAGGCTCTCTCCGTTCACCCACCCTCTCTCTTTCTCTCAGAGGAGAAAATCTCTCTCTCCTTCTGTCCCTCTCACACCACTGTGCTGACAGATGGGTCGGACAAGTTGAGCTGGCCCGTGATGTCGGTGGGTGGGTACTGCTGCAGAGATGGAGAGAACATGAGAAACACAGAGCCATAGTCAGTCCCCTACAAAATCCCTAAACAAAACTGCTATAGAAAATAACACCTCTGCTCCATTTCAGTCAAAATCATCAAAGCAGAGGTGTTTTATAACCCCCGAAAGGCAGTGTGGTTAGGAAAGGTGGAAACATTTTGGTTCCATTGTTGTGTCCTCAGATTAGTACAGTGCAGCCATGAGTCTACATGTGCGAGTTGCTTGCTCTGCCTGAGGAGGGTTATCATATGACTACAGTGGAGTGGAGGTAAGGCCCAGAGAAAAGAGCACATTTGAATCAGCCAAAGGTAATCTCAACCCTACATGACTGACTTGGCAATCATTTACCCCCTTGGATGAAATAAGACAGCTGGATTGACCCACAGTCATTTGCACACAGACCAGGTTTTATTTTTAGCAGCTAAGCTGAGAGAAAAATATGAATTATGATTAAGCCCCAGTGCAATCTTGGCTGGTTCACATCGCTATCCAGTTGGACTCTTACTTCCAGTCCATATTTCACTGTACTCCTCCTGAGAAGCAGAGTGGTTGGTTTTAATGGGCATCTACAGTGCTGGGTAGCAACATACCCAGCTCCATGCAGGTGCTCAGTTACTATGGCAACTGTGACTTTGGGATTGTGTAACCTAATGTCATTGATTGTGTAATTCGTCATGAGCTTCATGGCAGGTAACATACTTGAAAATGGTAAGGATGGTTCCTTTAGCAATTGACAAAGTAGCAGTATCACGAACCACTGCAATTGCTGTGGATTGTTCCTTATCCATTGCAAATATTAACTGATCTTGCAAAATATAGAGATAGTTTTTTGTGAAGTTTGTTGCCTTCCTATAATCCCATACCATACCACTGTGCTGAATCATGCTCTCTACGAGACATGCTGTTTTCATCAACATTGTTTCCAGCATGTCAAATCAAAATCCAACTTACTTTGCCATGGATTCTGATTTATAGTATAAAGGTTGGAGAAACCTAATTCACAACACTTTTTCAAACTGTGATAAGACAAATGGCTTAAACATGTTTTTGTACTTTAAGAGGTCTTCCTTTTCAGAACAGGGACACTTCAGTACAAGCCAATCATAATCCACCGTGTACCTCCATCCATCCTCACAAAAATCCCAAATGTAATTTCTGATGCCTGTCAATTTCGCAAATCAGCAAATTCAAACTATTATTTTAGGTGTTGGTGATTGTGTCTCTCGTTTGAATCTGTGTTGATGCTTTTCTTCAAGCATATTGAGCTATATAAGTTGTTATGGTGCAACCACCACGCTAAGTCAAGTGTCAACATCATCATGGGGTAATACAAATAAAAAATACTGAGGATTTTTTACTAATAGTTAGCAAAGGACTTATCACTTAGATCTAAGAGTTGCATCATCACAAGACTTACAGGCCCCTGTTAAGATGTCCACATGTGGACCTACTTCGGGGGCCTGCTGTTAGTGGTATCCTTTAGAGCACCCCCTACTGGCCGAAGGTGGACCAGCAAAAGCGAGACACTTCAATACATCAATATTATGGCCACTACCACAATGACTTTTGAACTACGACAATTACTACTACTAAAATAATATATCTTACTGCTACTACTACTATTTCTACTGCAACTACTACTTCTACTACTATTACTACTACTACTACTGACAACAATAACATTAATTCACATGCTTGTAGAGGGAGGGAGAGAGGAGCAGTGTGGCATGTGGGTGAGGGACACTGACACTCAAAAGTCCATTAATAACCATTAATATAAAAGAAGAACACTTATATAAAATCAAAATAATAGTCAAAGACTGAGGATGGTACATCTTTGGTTATAATCTTATTATAACCTATGTGGTCTCTCTTTTTCACCATGGATGTGCGTAAGAGCATGATAACTCCCAAACCACCATCCCAACCCTCCCACAAACAGCAACAATGGTCATTCCATCTTCTCCATTCCAATAGTTGAGACCAAGTCTATAGAAAAACTCCAAGAGAGAGTGAGTATTGATTTGGATCAAAGAAGTAACATCAATGTAAATGTCAGAGATACTAGATATAAGACCAAGGGGAAAAGAGAGAGAAATCAAACAGAAACAGACCAAGAGAGACCTTTTCGACATGTTTGATTGGGCCAGTAAGTAGTCAAGGAAAAACAAAATGCTTTGATGTCTACTGTGAAACTCTAAGCTAAATCTGAATTGACCATAGCTGGTTAACTCAGATTTGGTCATCAGCCATCTATGTCTGGGTGAACAGCAGGACAGAGAATGTTGCAGGTCACTGGATTGTCAGGCCACTGTGGAGGAGCCTCCTCACCAGCAATGAGCAGGCCCTTCCAACTGGACTGTGGAGGAAATGAGAGAGCATCACACTCTTATTGTGCTGCAGCGAGGCCCCCATAGAAAGAGAGGTAGATAAAGCCTGAGTTCTTTTTACAGTGGGTCTAAGCTGCTTATACAATAAAAGCGTGATGTTTCAGAGATTCTCAAGCCGAGAAAGGCGGCAAAGAGAGGAAGACAATAGATCCACCTGCATTCACCACCTAGAAATAGACCCTAAAAAGCATGCAAAATGGACACCACAAGGACATTGAAATAAATCATTTCGTCAGACAATATGGTTACAAACATGACAAAGTAAACATGACAAATCAAAAGTAGACAGACTAGATCTAATAAAATGACTCCACGAGGAAAACCCTGAAATAGATGGTCTGTTGGTAAAAATCGACATGTTAGTTTTTTTCCAGAACGGTTGACTGACTTTGGCAAATGGCAGGACGTTGGCGCATGCTTTGAAATCAAAACCAACAACGACTGAAACAAAACGAGAAGAAGTGCAGGATTTAAGTGTATAAAAAATGGATTGAACAGAAGGATCAGGCAATCAAAGGAACAAGAGACAAACACAATTACACACACACACACACACACACACACTACAAAATCACCAAGAGACAAATTGGTCAAAACCACGTCCATATCATTGGCAGGAAAGAAGAGCAGCCCAAACAAACAAGACAGACTGCTGCATTGCCCCTCCTCCAGTACTACACCCACTAATCCCATGAAGCCAGCCCGGCCCTGCATTTGCTCTCCCCACAGCCAGCACACCAGCTCCAACCCCTGACCTGCTCTGCATCCTGCACTGCTGCCTAGCATCCTGCATCCTGTCTGCCTACAGATGGCATCTGGTTGGATGGCTGATCGATGGCAGACTGACAGACATGTGGCCATGGCTGCTGCTGAGCCATGTAGGATGGGTGAGAGGAATGGGGTTCTGGCAATTAAAAGATGGGAATGGTGATAGAAAAGACCTGAAAAAGAGGGAGAGATTGAGAGAGAAGAGGAGACAGAGGTAGAGAAAAAAAGAGAGAAGAGAGGGAAGAGTAAGGGAAGATGATGTTCCCTTCTTCATCTCCTTACCGTGTCTTTGGACGACCTACGTCTCTTGATGCTGGAGGCCAGGGAGGTACTGATGGACCTAAAAGAGGCTTTCTTTTTGGGGTCGGGGGGCTCTGCTCTACCACTTTTCCTATCCTAAAATAAATATATGTAGAACAGTTATTCATATTCTTGGGGTGGAGTGATACCTTGGTCTCAGTCTCACCCATCCACCCACTCACCCTCTCTCCACACCCTCCCCCCCCCCTTCCCTTTCACTGTCTGAAGCGATATGAGGGTGAGTGTCCTGGCCCAAAGTAGTCTCTATTGGATATTGGAGGCAACAGGAGATTTGCTCCGCTTTCAAGGGTGGGACTGGGACTGTAGTCTGTCTAATCATGTAAGAATGCCTCTACACTGTCGGCTAGGCCATTTCACCATAGTGGGACTGGACACGATGGAAAATCCTTAGCCAAGCACTGACACATCCAAATATCCCCATGTCTCTAGAAATGCATTGGAATGGTTTGAGGAGCATGTGTTGACGATACCTGTGCTATGCTGCTTTGACCATCCACTACATCCTACTCACACACTCACTCCAACTTGCACACACCCACACATCAAATAGTCACCTCCACCCCCTTCACCCAAGACACACACCCTTTCAAAGAGAAAATATACATTAGCCAGGTCTGAGGAACAACAAAATAGCCGGTATACCATGTCTATGATATGTCATAGTCAGCAGAATCAACTGTATTCATTGGATGTGCAAACCCCTGTCCAAGGTCTAGAAAAGCTTGTTATTCCCTCCCACTTATTCCCAAACCCATTTTAACCATATCCTTACATGATATTCACACATCAGTTGTGTTACGTCCCTCCCTCATCCCATCAAAGTGCCCCACAGCTACTCTCAGTCCTCTATAGGTACATGGCAGAGAGAGTGTTTGTGTGCAAAAGCTCATATTAAGGTATTCTTACATCCTGAGTCTCTAGAGAGGAAGAGGGCTGCGTAGGGGGGAGAAAAGAAAAAATAAATAAACATCCGTCGTCTTGCTATTAGATCGTTATTACTTTAAGATCCATAAGCAAAGCCAAGGGAACCAAACGAGCGAGAAGAAAAGCTGGCAAAGGAAACAACCACATTGAAAGCCATGCAGTAAAAACAAAAGGTGCTCTATAAGGCAGGGGAGCTGCCAAAATGCATACCAACATAAGATAAACAACAGATAGGTAATATATCATTTAAGCCCCTTGAGTCATTATACCGGTGGTTGGGTATAATGGAAATTCCCCCCACACCCTAGGGAGTGAAATAAATGGTTTAAAGAGTGGGGTAGTGGTTTATGGAATAGTATACTGTATGTACTATATACAGTACATTAGTAAATGGAGTTAGAGCGGGGATTGGGCCTGGAATGGAGAAGTACGAGACATTTTGGTGAGGTAGGTAGGTAGTATGTGAGGTTTTGGCCATGCATTTGTGAGGTCTGGATGGGGATGGTTAGCTAGGTGAATGGGTAAGAGATGTAGAGAGTAGGATGCATTAGTCGTAGGGGTTAGGGAGGCCCTAGGCCTAGATGAATGGGTATGAGCTGTAGAGTAAGGTGAATTAGTCATAGGGTATAGGGAGGACCTTAGGGCAGGGCAGTGTGAATTTCAGCTGAGAGCATGCAGAAAGGGACATGGGAGGATGGGAAGAGCTTGGCAGGGTTGGTAAGGGAAAGAGATAGAAGAGGAGACAAATAACATAAAGCATGACATTCAACCCAGGCCAGCACTGGACCAACACAGAACATCCCCTGTCATCAGGTTACATGACTGGGCCTCTGTTTGAGCCATCCCCAGTCTCTTAATGCCACAGCATTAAGAGGTGCTGTTCTATTGGGTGGTGTGGAAGATTGATGGAGCTGACTGGCTGAGGAGTGATGGACAGGTCACCACTCCGCTCTGAGTGAGAAAAAAGTCAAATAAAATGTATTTCCTGTTGGAAGATGACATCTAGACGTTAGTCAATGGTCAAAGTCACCTCATGTTAAAACTCCATCAATGAGGTCATGATGAGGCATAGAGACATTTAGATATAAACAAGACACTGCTCATTGCCCAGGCAACTCAAAGGATTTAGTATTTTTAATTTTTTGGTCAAAATGGTTTCTTCTTCTTGTACTTTTCAGCGTAGACTATCCAGGTCTCACATGACATCAAGCAATACTGACCGCTGGTGAAGTGCTGCGTTTGCACAGTCCCGGTCATGCAAAGCATGCTGGTCCAACGGAGAAAGAGTCCCACTGGATGCATGTGCAGCGGCTGCCTGTCTCCAATAGGAAACAACAGCCACTGGAGTGCATTAGTTCTAGTTGACATTTCGTTGATCTCACACTTTTAGGAAGTGCACTTCTGAATAAGACCTGCTACAACAGAAAAAGCGAACGGCTACAGTAGATACTGCAGCTGCTTTTAAACTAGGGATGAGGACAGATTCAGTTCATGGTGCTTTTTCAGTAGATACAAGCAAACAAAGGTGGTGAGGGTTTGGGTGAATTCCAATTCAATTAAATCAATTCAGGAAGTGACTTGAAATTCCAAATGGAATTTAGCCCAACCCTGGAATGGTTGGTTAGTTGTTGGAGATGAGACTAAGGCGTAATCAATTCAGAGCAGAAACAGTGTGAAGGATATGACAGACTCAAACAGGTTATTCAGAAGTGCACATACTCTGGAGGTACCGGTGTTTGGAAAGCGGGCATATACAAACACTTTGCATATACACAGAAGAATAAAAACACACAAATATAAACATACAAACACACAAACCAACAAACACACAAGCAGTCAAAATGACACTTGGACACCTAGTTGGAGATACCTACAGAGAAAGGAAAGTACACATAAATTGTCACCCAACCCTGCTATTACGATAGTGTGTACTGAATAGTGTGAAATATGTATTTTACTGTACTTCCTCCGTTGAAGCTCAGTAAGTCATCACATTGATGGCCTCCAGAGACATGAGGACAATATGAATAATGTTCATAACATACTGTATTAGCTTCAATGATTTGCTTGCCTCTACTACTCCAAGCATGACCCCACTACCACTACTCCAAGCATGACCTCATTACCACTACTCCAAGCATGCCCTCACCTCTACTACTCCAAGCATGACCTCACTTCTACAACTCCAAGCATGACTTTACCTCTACTACTCCAAGCATGATTTCACATCTACTACTCCAAGCATGACCTCACCTCTACTACTCCAAGTATGACCTCACTTCTACTACTCCAAGCATGACTTTACCTCTACTACTCCAAGAATGACCTCACTTCTACTACTCCAAGCATGACCTAGGCATGACCTCACTTCTATTACTCCAAGCACGATCTCACTTCTACTACTCCAAGCATGACTTTACCTCTCTAAAACCTTGTCTAAAACACAGATGTTATGCAGACCAACAGTTTGTGTGTCCCTTTCCTTTCTCAGCGGGCGCCTGCATGCATTTGTCTGCTGTATGTGCCTATACATGTAGACAGACATGAAGACAACAGTTACATCCAGTAGTAAGGTAGATGACAGACAGTCTCGGAAGGACATTGATTTGCTGACACACACTGGAGACTGTGATCTTACCGTACCTTCTTCCAGCCCTGCTGTCAATACAACAGGTGTACCACTGACCTTTTGTGAGTGCTTAACAAAGAGTCAGCATGGGGAGGCTGGCTGCCAGAGCCACATCACAGGCTCACAGTGTCCACTGCCGCCTCGTCTGCTCCCGTCAACCCCCTCCCCCGTACCCCCACGCCGAGCTCCTCCTGCTGCTGGAAAGCCAGCGCAGTGAGGGTGGGGGCGGGGGTGGGGGCAGGATGATGCGAAGTAAGGGCGAAAGAGGAAGTTGGAAGGCCACCAATGCTTCCCAGTGGAAGATATTGGAGTTAAGGGAAAATCATGTTCTTCAGCAACAAGCCGGACTGAGGAGCGAGCGCATAACTCAACTGTAGCTGGAATGGTTTTGCCTGATTAGCTTTAGACGGCCACTGTTTTGAAACGAGTTATAGACCCGCAGTATTTTCCAGAGAGGACTCTCATGTTCTGTGTCCATAAACAGTTTAGGGGAGCGGGGATTCTGGGGGATGGGGTGATGTAAATACTGGAGAAGTATAAACATCAAGCGTAGGAGAGTCGGGGTCAGAAATGATAGTGTAACAGCACACTGTTACAGCTATCAAAAAGCATGAGATTTCTCTGAGTATCTCATAGTTATGTGAGAATCTCTTTATTACCTTATTCCCCTGCATGTCCTCATCATCTGATCTTACAAAGCTTAAAAGTGTTATAGCAGCAGTGCATAAAGCCTAATTGACACCCTACACAGGCATGCAATGCAACAACGCAATTAGCTACGCAAAATGGCCGTTCTGCGGAGTTGCGTTGCATTATACATTTTGGGCTGCACACTTTTCCATATTTTTGCAACGCAAGTACGCAGAAGGGCCATTTTGCGTAGCTAATTGCGTTCTTGCGTTGCATACGTGCTAAGGTAAGTGTAAGGCTTAACTGGCTCATGCCATGAACGTGGAATGCATATTTTTGTTTCAGATTTTCTTATGTTAAAGCTACTTTTGATTTTAGCTGAACTTTTATTCTAAAAGCGAAGGGTGACGTGGGGTGGAGATGGCTCTTGTCTATGTTACGTACTAACGATGGAGTCATCGATGCGCCCACAGCTTGGCTCCCAGAGGCCTCCTTACTGTCCTGCAGCACAGAGAGGAGACATGGGGGCCGTTGGTCTAAGGGACTGGAAGACGGACCCACGGTGGCCCATGGTAAGTGCCTTAGGAACAGCTTCATCACTGAATGTGACACAGCAATCCATGAGTGACTATCACCAGTAGGCAACATGGTCAGACAGGATGCTAACAGTGACGGAAAAAAAGGATTGGTCGTACACCTGTATTGGAGGAACCTGCAGGAAGGGCTATGCTGGGCGTGTCTCAGCCCATCTCTGCCCTTCCCCCCCCGGGTGCCAGTGCTTACGGGGGGAAAGAGATGCCATACCTGCAGGTTCTTCCTCCAGACGTTGACGGCCGCAAAGGCCAGCTGCATCTGCTTCCTTCGGGCGTCTTTGTGTCGCTTGTAGGCGATCTCAATAAAGATGAGGAAGATCCCTGCTGCTATGCCTCCAGCCACCAACATGAACACTCCTGTCAGACAGAGACAGACAGACACAGGGATGGGTGGTGAGTCGCCACTCTGACACTCAGCCGCAACCCACTGACCATGACTGTGTCTGTGTGAATCTAGTCTATACGTCAACGGTTGCCCGTCCTTCCCTCGACCTGCTTCCACGTCACGCTGTCCGCTGCAAACCTTGCAAGTTTATATTAGGATCACAGCTATAACAAAAAACTGAGTGTACAAAACATTAGGAACACCTTCCTAATATTTCAACTTGCACCCCCCCGCAACTCTCTTGCCCTCGGAACAGCCTCAATTCGCCGGGGCATTAACTCTACAAGGTGTCAAAAGCGTTCCACAGTGATGCTGGCCCATGTTGACTCCAATGCTTCCCACAGTTGTGTCAAGTTGGCTGGATATCCTTTGGGTGGTGGACCATTCTTGATACTCATGGGAAACTGTTGAGCGTGAGAAAAACCCAGCAGAGTTGCAGTTCTTGACACAAACTGGTGCGCCTAGCACCTACTATCATACCCTGTTCAAAGGCACTTAAATCTTTTGTCTTGTCAATTCACCCTCTGAATGGCACACATACACAATCCATGCCTCAATTGTCTCAATTGTCTTCCTCTCCACTGATTGAAGTGGATTTAACAAGTGACATAAATAAGTAATCATAGCATTTACCTGGATTCACCTGGTCAGTCTATGTCATGGAAAGAGCAGGTGTCCTTAATGTTTTGTACACTCAGTGTATAACAACAGTAAACCACAACAAACAACTTTAACTCACTTCACGTAACAAAAGAAATACAGGAAAAAAAGGTATTGGACAAAAAAAGGCTACAGTACCTTACCACTGCAGTTTTTGTCCAATCACTTTTAGGTTTCTCAAAACCCAAAAGGGAAACCCTACCTGCCATGTTCTCAAAGGTGAGTGTGGCTGGGGCATTGCTCCGTGAGTCACACTCCTGGTATCTCACCCAGGTTTTATCTAGATCTTCCATGAATCCATTCTCATGGGAACTGCAGGGGTGGGGGGGAGTGGGCAAAGAGGTAAGACAGTTAACAAAAAGCCAAGCCATACACTCCAGAAGAGAAATCCCAGAATGCTAGTAACACAGACGACACAAACACCAGACTGACTGATAGACTAACAGACAGACAAAGGGCAGGAATGGGGAGATACAGAGAGAGAAGAGAGCTGACACAGCGGTGTCGGATGGTCAAAAAAGGAAAATAAAAAGAGAGAAAAAAAAGAACAACATGAAAACAATGCTGCTTGGGCTGGGACAGACCTGAGAATGGCCAGGGACACATTCTGTTTCCAGGGGCTGTCCTTGCGCATGCCTATGCCAAAGCCCGAACGGAAAAACAGCTCTCCCGTGGTCACCAGGTCGCACTTCTGCGAGGCTTCAAACTCCAGCACCGCAGAGTCCCAGATGAAAGCATGCAGCTTGCTGTTGGGGGGAGGGAGGCAGGGGGGAGGAGGGGGTTACGGTGCAACAGTACAGTGATTGTCACAACACACATTTACGGCTCCCCTTTGGCCACACAAAGCGTGTGAGTCAGCATTACCATCCATGTCTACCGCCGCTTGAAAAATGAAATCCAATGCCGGACGGACGACGGCGCGTCCCCCATTGGATTCCCCACCTCAAAGACGCTCGTCTTGGATAAAGCCTGAAAAAGGGTGCTCCTCAGCTCAAAATTAGCTCAACTTTAGAACGCTATTGACACAGTGCATGCGGCCCTGCTCTGAGTCTGAGCCTGGTTCTGTCTTGGCTGGATGATGGGCCTGGACCAGAGGGAACGCTGCAGTAAGACCCTCTGTGTCTCGCTGATCCAGAGGTCCAGAACCCCCAGGTCTGACTGACTGGCCCTCTCTCTTTCTCTCTGACCTGACTGACTATCTGACCAGTTCCGGCCGACACGCCCAGGCCAGGCCGGCCCGGCCAGGACTCACTTGTCGCGCACGGCCTGGATAGCCTCAGCGGCACTCTCGTAGTTGTGCTTCTCCATGTGGCGGTACATGGTGCTAAGCTCCACCTGCCGCCGGAAGTAGATGTCCACAGAGCTCTGCTTCACAGTGGCGTAGATGAACTTGTCTGATGGGTTCCTCAACTGTTGAAGGATAGGGAGGGTTGGAAGGAACATTACATTCAACACTCACATACACTTGACCAATTCTGGAAGTCTGGAAAAATTCAACATTTGACACTGCACAACCACTTACTTTACAGTTTTTTCACCCCCAATAACTTGCACACCTCGCTAAACTTCCACACATTTTACAGTATGATACCTAATATCCACAGGTTATGGAGGTAGAGATGTACTGAAAGAGTATCTATATGTATTTAAAGCAGGACTACTTCTTGATGCCCACCCTCGGGTCGTTGATGCCGGTGATGCGCTCCTCAGGCCGGTCCAGCACCAGGAAGGCAGCCAGGTTGGCAGTATACGATGCCACTATGATCATGGCAAAGCCGGCCCACACCATGCCCAAGATTCTCGCTGAGAAGCTGCGCGGCGCGCCTGGATAAGCAAAGCCCATAAAAAGTTAGAACAAGTTCACTCTATGAGACAACATATTGAATGTACAGTACAGGTCAAAGGTTTGGACACACCAACTCATTCAAGGTTTTTACTTTTTTTCATTACTATTTTCTACATTGTAGAATAATAGTGAAGACATCAAAACTATGAAATAACACATACGGAACTATGTAGTAACCAAAAAAGTGTTAAACAATTCAAAATACAGTTTATATTTTTTACATTTCTTTTATTTAACCTTTATTTAACCAGGTAGGCCAGTTGAGAACAAGATCTCATTTACAACTGTACACAGTGTGCGCAAATAAAGTAAGGAGGTAAGGCAATAAATAGGCCAATTGTGGTGAGGTAATTACAATTTAGGGATGAGGTAGGTAGTTGGTTGGATGGGATATTTACAGATGGGCTGTCTACAGCAGCAGCGATCAGTAAGCTACTCTGACAGCTGACGCTTAATGTTAGTGAAGGAGATATACAGTTGAAGTCAGAAGTTTACATACACCTTAGCCAAATACATTTAAACTCAGTTTTTCACAATTTCTGACATTTAATCATAGTACAAATTCCCTGTTTTAGGTCAGTTAGGATCACCACTTTCTCTTAAGAATGTGACATGTCAAAATAATAGTAGAGAGAATGATTTATTTCAGCTTTTATTTCTTTCATCACATTCCCTGTGGGTCAGAAGTTTATATACACTCAATTAGTATTTGGTAGCATTGCCTTTAAATTCTTTAACTTGGGTCAAACGTTTCGGGTAGCCTTCCACAAGCTTCCCACAATAAGTTGGGTGAATTTTGGCCCATTCCTCCTGACAGAGCTGGTGTAAGTGAGTCAGATTTGTAGGCCTCCTTGCTCGCACATGCGTTTTAAGTTCTGCTAACAAATTTTCTATAGGATTGAGGTAAGGGCTTTGTGATGGCCACTCCAATACCTTGACTTTGTTGTCCTTAAGCCATTTTGCCACAACTTTGGAAGTATGCTTGGGGTCATTGTCCATTTGGAAGACCCATTTGCGACCAAGATTTAACATCCTGACTGATGTCTTGAGATGTTGCTTCAATATATCCACATCATTTTCCTACCTCATGATGCCATCTATTTTGTGAAATGCACCAGTCCTTCCTGCAGCAAAGCACCACCACAACATGATGCTGCCACCCCCGTGCTTCACGGTTGGTATGATGTTCTTCAGCTTGCAAGCCTCCCCCTTTTTCCTTCAATCATAACGATGGTCATTATAGCTAGTTATTTTTTTGTTCCATCAGACGAGAGGACATTTCTCCAAAAAGTATGATATTTGTCCCCATGTGCAGTTGCAAACCGTAGTCTGGCTTTTTAATGGCGGTTTTGGAGCAGTGGCTTCTTCCTTGCTGAGCGGCCTTTTTACTGTTTATCTTTGTACCTGTTTTTTCCATAATCGTCATAAGGTCCTTTGCTGTTGTTCTGGGATTGATTTGCACTTCTCGCACCAAAGTACGTTCATCTCTAGGAGACAGAACGCGTCTCCTTCCTGAGTGGTATGACGGCTGCGTGGTCCCATGGTGTTTATACTTTCCTACTATTGTTTGTACAGATGAACGTGGTACCTTCAGGCTTTTTGAAATTGCTCCCAAGGATAAACCAGACTCGTGGTGGTCTACAATTTTTTTTCTACGGTCTTGGCTGATTCCTTTTGATTTTCCCATGATGTCAAGCAAAGAAGCACTGAGTTTGAAGGTAGGCCTTGAAATATATCCACAGGTACACCTCCAACTGACTCAAATGTTGTCAATTAGCCTATCAGAAGTTTCTAAAGCTATGACATCATTTTCTGGAATTTCCCAAGCTGTTTAAAGGCACAGTCAACTTAGTGCATGGAAACTTCTAACCCACTGTGATTGTGATACAGTGAATTAAGTGAAATAATCTGTCTGTAAACAATTGTTGGAAAAATGACTTGTGTCATGCACAAAGTAGATGTCCTAACCGACTTGCCAAAACTATAGTTTGTTGACAAGACATTTGTGGAGTGGTTGAAAAATGAGTTTTAATGACTCCAACCTAAGTGTATGTAAACTTCTGACGTCAACTGTACGTCTCCAACTTAAGTGATTTTTGCAATTCGTTCCAGTCATTGGCAGCAGAGAACTGGAAGGAAAGGCAGCCAAAAGAGGTGTTGGCGTCTGGGATGACCAGTGAAAAATACCTTGTGCTTGCGTGTGCTACGGGTGGGTGTTGCTATGGTGACCAGTGAGCTGAGAAGGCGGAGCTATACCTAGCAAAGTCTTATAGATGACCTGGAGCCAGTGGGATTGGCGACGAATATGTAGCGAGGACCAGCCAAAGAGAGCTAACAGGTCACAGTGGTGGGTAGTATATGGGGCTTTGGTGACAAAACGGATGGCACTGTGATCGACTGCATCCAATTTGCTGAGTAGAGTGTTATTTTGCAATTTTGCAAGTGACATCGCAGAAATCAAGGATCAGTAGGATAGTAAGTTTTACGAGGGTAAGTTTGGCAGCATGAGTGAAGGTGGCTATGTTGTGAAATAGGAAGCCGATTCTAGATTTAACTTTGGATTAGAGATGCTTAATGTGGAAACTTCTAACCCACTGTGATTGTGATACAGTGAATTATAGCTTTGGTGTAAACAGAGTTTACAGTCTAGCCAGACATCTAGGTATTTATAGTTGTCCACATATTCTAAGTCAGAACCGTCCAGAGTAGTGATGCTAGTCAGGCAGGCGGGTGCGGGCAGCGATCAGTTGAAGAGCATGCATTTTGTTTTACTAGCATTTAAGAACAGTTGGAGGCCACGGAAGAAGCGTTGAAGCTCTTTTGGAGGGTTGTTAACACAGTGTCTAAAGAAGGGCCAGAAGTATACAGAATCACCCGCAGCAAGAGCGACATCATTGATATATACAGAGAAAAGAGTCAGCCTGAGAATTGAACCCTGTGGCACCCTCATAGAAACAACCAGAGGTCCGGACAACAGGACCTCTAATTGGACACACTGAACTCTGTCTGAGAACTTGTTAATGAACCAGGCGGGGTAGTCATTTGAGAAACCAAGGCTGTTGAGTCTGCCGATAAGAATACAGTGATTAACAGAGTCGAAAGCCTTGGTCAGGTCGATGAAGACGGCTGCACAGTACAGTCTTTTATCGATGGCAGTTATGATATCGTTTAAGACCTTGAGCGTGGCTGAGGTGTACCCGTGACAAGCTCGGAAACCAGATTGCATAGCGGACCTGGCCTCCACAATCATCCAATCTCAACCCAACTGAGAGGGTTTGGGATGAGTTTGACCGCAGAGTAAAGGAAAAGCAGCCAACAAGCGCTCAGCATATGTGGGAACTCCTTCAAGACTGTTGGAAAAGCATTCCAGGTGAAGCTGGTTGAGAGAATGCCAAGAGTGTGCAAAGCTGTCATCAAGGCAAAGGGTGGCTACTTTGAAAAATCTCAAATATAAAATGTATTTTGATTTGTTTAACACTTTTTTGGTTACTACATGATTCCATATGTGTTATTTCATAGCTTTGGTGTCTTCACTATTATTCTACAAAGTAGTTAATAGTCTCTATAAGGAATAGGTAGGTGTAGCCAAACTTTTGACTAGTACTGTATGGCAGAGCGTCTCTCAAATATTACATTATTTATCGATGTGCAACACTAATATTTATACTGTTAATGCCCACTGGGCACAGACGTCAGTTCAACGTCTAGTTTTGATGTACATTTGGTTGAGTTGTCAACTAACGTAAATTCAATGTGCAATCAACAAAACATTTCACCATGTCATTGGATTTAGGTTCAAAGTTGAGTAACAAAAATATGAAATATCTTTATGTTGATGACTCTTTGCAAATCCAATTGAATTGCACGTTTATTTAACGTCATCACATTGATTTTGGGGTAGAAATGATGTGGAAACACCATTGACTCAACCAGTTTTTGCCCATTGAGTATCAGTATCACAAACGGATCTGTATAGTATTTGTAGAAATAGTACACTAAGTAGCTAGATAAGTAACTATTGTATTAGTAAATCTGGCCTTTACTGATAGTATTCTCCTACCTTCCCCAATACCGGAGTTAAGCAACACTCCCCAGGAGAACCACATGGCTGACGACAAGGTGAGGGCGTCTTCTTCTTCTTCTTCACTGTTTACTTTAAACCTCCCAAACGGGCTAGAGAGAGAGCAGGATATGAAGTGAGACATACACAAGCAGACAGAGACGAAAACCCTGGCAACCCCAGACAAGGAGAGTCTGTGAGTGGCAAAGCAAGAGCAAGATAGAGCACAGAAAGAGAAGGCCAGATGAACAGAGCAGTGGAATGACTGGAGCCAGTCTTCACCTCTGTCCCCTCGACCCCAGTGAGAGAAGATCTGGAGAGGTCTGGAGCATAAGCAGAGGTAGAGTATGTCACACACACAAACACAAATACACACAAATACACACAAATACACACACACACACACACACACACACACGGATCCCCTTGTACCTGAACCGGTCTAGTAGGTAAAGCATCACCGCCACCACATGCACCGAAAGACCCACCAGCAGCCACAGTGTGCTCTGAAAAGGCTGCATGAACGAGTCCAGTGTACTGCGAGGGATTTCCTGTAACACACAGCACCGACAGTCACTAACCACTTGCAGTCTACTACCACCCCATTTGCAATGAGGACTATATCAGGTGTAGTCTGGATAAACTTTCAATTCACACTCTTCATACATTTTGGGGGGAATTTGGGAACATACCTTTTTAACGAGGATGGTTAGGCCTTGGTACTTAAAAGGTTTGGAGAATTCGATGTACTGGGCTCGTTCGTTGTTTATCGTCAGCGGGGCAACAATCATATCTGCCAGACCCCCCAGGAGCTCTCCCATCATGCCATTCCACTCTTTCTTGTTGCTGTTGTTCACCTGTGGTACGTGGGCGTAAAGGGTTAACAACTAACCCAACATTACAAAGAATTTCAGAATGTAGTGTCCTTTATCAGAAACAGAAACAACAAATGAGCCCTCTCTTAAAGCCCTTTGTGCCTTTAACCCAAATTAATATTAGCAGAAATGGTCGGAATGGTATTTTCTAGCTCAGAGATGTGGTAACTGAGCTTGGCTCTCCAGAGAAGCTCCATTCAGCTCATCTTGCTTGTTCGGTAGATCCTGACAGGTCAGCGTGGGTCTCACTCTCACCACCTACTTGTCCCTCTAACACGGAGCTAAAGTCCCCAATGTAGTCGGACCCTAGGTTTCCATGGCTCTCTCGGACTGCTTTTAGTTAGTGATTTAGGGAAAGTTAGTGATTATGTCAAACAAAACCATTTTTGTGAGTTCAGTAACATACTGTAAGATGATTCTGTGTCATTTTCTAAACGTTACAAATGCATGAACTTAATTCAAAAAGCACATCTCCGAGATAGGAGATATGATTTGCTTCATAACTTAACATAATAAAATCTAATATAAATGCATGTAAATAGACAATCGTTGGTCAATACATTATGGGCCAGTGAGGTTTTCTATCTAGAGTGAACTCTGAGTATCTATAGGAACTGACCCGCTCCTGTGTTCCAAATTTCCCATCAGCCACCAGGTGCACCTCATAGGTAAAGTTCATGGTTCCGGCCAACTTGATAAGTAGATCGATACAGAATCCATAACAACATTGAGGTACAATTGGACGTCCTGTAACCAACCAGCAGAGGGTTGCAAGTTACAATCAATCTGGAGGAAATCCCTCTCTTTCTTTTAAAATATTTTTGAATAACACCAGACATGCCCAAACAGTACACACACACACTGTTCAACCAAAATCACACATACAATAATATAGCTTCACACATGTTCACTGCAAACAGACTTCACACACTAAACACAGGCTGGCACATGCCCACACTGTTTGCAAACATTAAGGCTAACAATCAAGCATATTCACGGTACATACTCACACCCACGAGCGCACGCACACGCACACGCACACACACACACACACACACACACACACACACACACACACACACACACACACACACACACACACACACACACACACACACACACACACATAAACACACACACACACACACCAATATGCCAACAATTACACAAAGGCACACTCAGCTACATGCATACATATATAGATACCTACTGTATATATATATATGCATTTCCAGTTGGTACTTAGCGGGCGTAGTAAAAGCACAGTGATAAACGTCCCTGCTGTGTTACCTGGGATGGTCTCATTTGGTCCAGTGCAGATCACCTTTTTAATATCTGCCACTCCATTTAAGGTTTTTTCCTCCTTGCAGGTTCCATCCTGCTCAGTGGGTTTCACATACACAAAGGGCTCCTGGTGTATGGTCACTATCTATAACAGACGGGAGAGAATGCTGTTTATCACACAGTGGGCTTTAGCTCACACTGACTCTGAGGGAGCTCTACATCACCAACCCTCCGGACAACAACCCCTCCTCAAGGAACACATAAAACACACACACACATACCCATGGTAGAAATGATGGCAAGAGAGAAAACGAGATAGAAGGATAGAGAAAGAATCCTGCGCAGACCCATTACATTGAAGATTCAGTAAGATATTAAGTGTTGCTTTACTTTATATATACACTGCATTTGGAAAGTATTCAGACCCCTTGACTTTTTCCACATATTGTTACGTTGCAGCCTTATTCTAAAATATATATATATATTTTAATCATCATCAATCTACACACAATACCCTATAATGACAAAGCAAAAACAGGTTTTCAGGATATTTTGCAAATGTATTAAAAACAAAAAACTGAAATACCTTATTTGCATAAGTATTCAGACCCTTTTTTTATGAGACTCAAAATTGAGTTCAGCTGAATCCTCTTCCCATTGATCATCCTTGAGATGTTTCTATAACTTGATTGCAGTCCATCTGGGGTAAATTCAATTGATTGGGCATGATTTGGAAAGGCACACACTTGTCTATATAACCTTCCAGAAGGACAACCATCTCTGCAGCACTCCACCAAACAGGACCTCAGACTGGGGCAAAGGTTCACCTTCCAACAGGACAACGACCCTAAGCACACAGCCAAGACAACGCAGGAGTGGCTTCGGGACAAGCCTCTGAATGTCCTTGAGTGGCCCAGCCAGAGCCCGGACTTGAACCTGATCTAGCATGGGAGAAACTCCCCAAATACAGGTGTGTCAAGCTTGTAGTGTCATGCCCAAGAGGACTCATAACTGTAACCGCTGCCAAAGGTGCTTCAACAAAGTACTGAGTACAGGGTCTGAATACTTACGTAAATGTGATACTTTAGACATTTTCAAACATTTCTAAAAATCTGTTTTTGCTTTGTCATTTGTCATTGTGTATAGATTGATTAGGGGGGTGGAACAATTTAATCCATTTTTGAATAAGGCTGTTACGTAACAAAATGTGGAAAAAGTCAAGGGGTCTGAATAGTTTGTGAATGCACTGTATAGGGTGAACATCATTGTTTGAGGAGGGTGAAATGCGGTACCTTTAGTCTTGTGGACATCTGAAAGCCCCGCGGTTTCTCTGTCTCTCCTCCCGGCCAGATGATCTTCCTCTGATTATTCATCACCACCTACAGGGTCATGACACCACGATTAGAGGAGTGTTGACATAATGTGTGGAGCTGATGAGGGCCAAACACAAAAGAGTCAGCTGCTTAAAACCACTGCTTTCTAATTACCATGCATACTGCTTAATAGAGAGCTGTAATAGCAAAAGATAGGAAGATCACAGTAGAAATAGCGAGAATGACTTTTGCAATAAAGTTACCTGTGTTCCATTGTAAATCCCGACTTGAATGAGTCGACTCTTCTGGTAGTTGAGAATGCTGTAGTGAGCATACTTCCTGTCGCCATCGTCATTGAACTCCACACGTCCAGTGAGGCCCTCTGGGTACTTTGATGACATCAGAACCCTGAGACAGAGAAATTAAAGTAAATGTGAGTGTGATAGTGTAGGGAAATAGACAGAGTGAGAAAGTGTGTGTGTGTGTGTATGTGTGTACGTGTGTGTCTTCCTGAATTACAATATATCATGACTTTATAAATATACCTTTTGAAGAGGGGGCCAGTCTTCCAGATGTTGGTGTTTCCCACACAGCCTCTGGGCGGCTCCGTGATGTTCTCCTTCTCAAAGAGCTCCTGGATGGACTGAGCCACCACTGCCACTGCGTCGTTGATGTGGGCCGACTCGTTCTTGCCGTTGATGAGCTGGAGGCCGATGAGACCTGCTCACATCACGCCAACAGCAGCACAAAGCCAATCAGTGACCTGCTAGGCTACCAACCATCAGGATCCTTTTACAATACACACAATAAAGGAACCTCGTGTTCAGCCATCCTGAGAAAAGGTCCAACCGCAAGTTTTGATCCAGCACCACACTCTCTGTTGCTCTATTTGTAAAAGCAATTTTAATCATCCAGTACTGGAACAAACAAGCACTGGATGTCTTTGAACCATGACCTTCATCGTGATCAAAATAGATTTTAGCTGATTTTCTTTTTATTCCTTTCTGAGAAGAGGCAACATCATCAGAGAGGAATGTATTCATATTTTGAGGTTGTTAGTGAACTTTTCCCAGCATGAAAAAAAGAGTACCTTGAAGTTGGATCGATTCAATTCTATCACCCATTTTATAGGGGTTAGGTTGGAAAATACCACAAGCAGAAAGCTATAGTGTATGTGTGGGACCAAACAAACTTACATCATCTATATTAGAGAATTGATATACAAATCACATCAACAATCCAACTTCAGCTAAGTCTTTTCATTGCAATTGGTCCGGTAGTCTTACAGACTCTTGAAAGAAGCCACAGAGGTGAGTTTAAGACAGCAACAGGTGCTGAGACATGGGCACGACGAGGGTTGCAATGGGGGGGTATATTGGTATATTGGTATATTACTAGTTCACCAGTAAACTACCAGAATTGCAGTATCTTTCAAGGATTTTATGTAATCTATCAGAAGACATCTAGTGGCCCTTTTGGGTACTTCAGATTACCACAATCGTCTGTAATTATCTCTGGCTCTCTCTCTCTGGCCTTATCACATGTAAAATACACTATATGACCAAAAGTCTATGGACGCCTGCTCGTCAAACATTTAATTCCAAAATCATGGGCATTAATATCTAGTTGGTCCCCCCCTTTGCTACTATAACAGCATCCACTCTTATTGGGTTGCTTTCCACTAGATGTTGTAACATTGCTGCGGGAACTTGCTTCCATTCAGCCACAAGAGCATTAGTGAGGTCGGGCACTGATGTTGGGCGATAAGGCCTTGCTTGCAGTCGGCGTTCCAATTCATCCCAATGGTGTTCGATGGGGTTGAGGTCAGGGCTCTGTGCAGACCAGTCAAGTTCTTTCACACCGAGCTCGACAAACCATTTCTGTATGGACCTCGCTTTGTGCACAGGGGCATTGTCATGCTGAAACAGGAAAGGGCCTTCCTCAAACTGTTGCCGCAAACCATTATTCCTCCTCCACCAAACATTACATTTGGCACTTTGCATTGGGGCAGGTAGCATTTTCCTGGCATTCGCCACAACCAGATTCGTCCATCGAACTGCCAGATGGTGAAGCATGATTCATCACGCCAGAGAACGCATTTCTACTGCTCCAGAGTCCAATGGCAGCGAGCTTTACATCCCTCCAGCTGGCATTTGGCATTGTGCATGGTGATCTTAGGCCTGTGTGCGGCATCTCGGCCATGGAAACCAATTTTGTGAAGCTCCCAACGAACAGGTCTTGTGCTGACATTGCTCCCAGATGCAGTTTGGAACTCGGTAGTGAGTGTTGCATCCGAGGAAAGATGATTTTCATGCGCTACTTGCTTCAGGACTCGGTGGTCCGGTTCTGTGAGCTTGTGTGGCTTAACATTTCGAGGTTGAGCCATTGTTGTTCCTAGACATTTCCACTTCACATTAACAATGTTTACAGTTGCCCGGGCAGCTCTATCAGGTCAGAAATTTGATGAACTAACTTGTTGGAAAGGTGGCATCCTATGATGAAGCTCTTCAGTAAGGCCATTCTACTGCCAATGTTTCTCTATGGAGATTGCATGGATGTGTGCTCAATTTAATACACCTGTCAGCAACAGGTGTGGCTGAAATAAACGAATCCACTCATTTGAAGGGGTGACCACATACTTTGTATATATACTGTTTATGAAATAATTAAAATAGATGATTTTAAAATAAAAAATAGAATGCAAAAGCTGTAAAGCATCTTAAATATAAACCATCAACTTAGTGAATACAATTGGTGTATAATATGAAGGTTTCAGCATGAAATATTCTTTATACACTTATTTGACTTTGTCAATATGTATATTTATTGTCAATGTTTTGGCGTCAAACTGGTGGCAGTCAATAGTTGGAAGAGTTGCACGCTAATTAATGCCATTGTTGATTAGATGCTTTTTTTTTCGTTATTAAGTATATTTTCTCTTGAACCATATGGTCTATCTACTAGAAAGTAATGGAGAAATTACCAAAGTTATGATAGATTGCCATAGATTTTCTGTTAATTACACAAATTACTGAAGATTCCTGTAACTTTGGTAAATTACAGGTAGCTTTGCAACCCTACACATTACTGGCGAAGAATTTTCGGCAGAGGTCTGAGCATTGTCTTACGTCAGATAGCGATACGTACCGTCTCTGCACCGGTTGACGAGCGTTATGTAGGAGTGACACCACCTAACGTAAGACAATGGGGGTAGGGGGTGTTGGAGTGCCTGGGGTTGACGCTTACGTTTGTGACGACAAAGTGACATATTACGTGAGACTTGTGCAGACTCCGGGACATAAGCAAGACCGTTGTAGCTTACCATTCTATTTCAGTTACACTTCAATGTGGGGGTTGCAAAACTGCTTTTATAAACTCATGAGAACCAAGCTATTAATATGTCAGGATAGTACAATAAAGGCAGCACGGGAAGCTTTGGATAACCCAACATATATTGTTAAGAAACACACTGTATGTACGGGTTAACCTATCAATAGTTATGACTATAGATAAAGAAATAGGTTCAGAGATACAGGACCTAACACTGTATCTTAAGAGCTTATAGTGTAAACTACTGTGACTCATTTAAAACCTTTAAACATATCAAATGCTTAAACATTTAAATGCTTAACACTCAACAAATGATCACACATGATACATTGTTCGTAAACAATGAATCCTTCATCTATGGTTGTCTCCCTAATCATAGAGGTTAAATAAAGGTGACTCCAGAAGAAGTCCAGTGTTATGAAGTGTTTTCCGGGTAGCAGCGTACGGTACGTACCATCTGGTGCCTCACTCAGGGCTTTACCCGACATCTCCCGCTCTCCCACCAGCCACACGTAACCCGAGCCTGTCATGTTCAGGAAACGGGCAGCCTTGTAAACTGCAGCAGCGTCCTCTTCACTGAAAACAGAGATGTTAAGTGACACAGGCGTGGTTACTTATCTTTCATCTAAACGCAAATCATTGCAGTAAATCACTACTGTGTGATATCATGCCAGCATTTAGCAGTAAAAGTATGTTAAAAAGTGTCAAATATAAGTCACTGTAAATCCAGTTGTGTTCTAATTAGGAGCCGGGAAAATGACTTATGATCATTTTAGGTTAAGGATCGTGATCAGAATGAACTAGATTCAGTAGTAGAGGCAGGTCAGCTATGATGGGAGGGGACTGATGAGACAAATGGGAGGTGCTGTAGTCTCACCTGGCGGAGAGGATGATGACACGAGCCTCCAGCTCTTTGGCCTCCAGAAGCAGAGCAGTTAAGTTAGTCTCCTGGCTGAACTGGAGGACTTTCTCTGCCTGTGATCGGGGCACAAAATAAGTCAAGCCAGCTACTTACCCCCACCTCAGAAACCACGCTGTCTCTTTACCTGTTGTGTTAGGTTTTGTTGATTTTTGTTGAAAAAGAGAGAGAGGAAAAAAGGAAAGCGATCCATGGAAATCGGCTCAACTAAAAAAAAGCTTTGAGGGGAAAAAAACGTTTGCATTTTTCGCATGCAAACTGAGGGTTATCAAGGCTCCAAAGAAGGACGTGCATGTTAGATAGGGGGGAGAAGAAGGTCAATGCAACCAGTAACTAAAAACAGGTGAAGGGGAGTGAGGGGAACCTTTCCCCCAACCAAAAACTGTTGAAAACTAGAGGTGCTACAAAACAGGAGGGAGTAGTAATCTGGGAAAGTGTTTTGTCCCACACTACCGGATCTCCACAAAGGAATAAACTTGCAATCTTTTTTTGTTTGTTTAGAACATGCATTCCTTTAGTTGAAGGAAAAAAAGGAATATGGTAGAAGCGGAGCGCTGTTCATTTGTTTATTTTTTTTAACGGAATAATTATAGTCTTTCCATAACAAAACCATTCTTCTGTGAAATCATAGGAATAATGCCTCAAAGTAAAAAGAAACACGTGCTTCCAAGATTTCTGGGTCGGCTGGTGACTGCTTGGGCTGGTTTCTAGTTGCTACGTTTGAAAAGTTGGTGGGCGGCGTGCATTGACCATGCAAATATACCTTAGGTCCTCGCTTGTTGTCATAGGACAGTTGGTCGAGGTTTTCATAGTTCCTTTTTTTATTCTGATGAGTAATGTGCACAGAGAAAATATGCAGACACAGAAGAATATTATAAACAGTTGAAAATGGATCGCAGTAAAGCATTCCAACAAATCTCCAACTTTTCTGCTTCAAATTGGGATCCCTTGGGGCTTGCCAAAAACATCAATGACAGCCACTGACCACTAGCAATCCTATTTACTGCTATGTCATATGCCCTTATTCACCCCCTTTCAAATACAAGCCAAGACCCTTAAACCATCATCAACAGTCATACTCTCTGAACAACAATTAGATTGAGAGGTCTATGTTCCAGATCAAAGCAATCCCAACACGTAAAAAGTCTGATTCTGCAAACTAATGCCCCTAAGGTTCTCTCCATTTTGAATTCCACTCTGCTCCTGTATATTGTGAAAGGAGTCGCAAGGCAGTCTCTTTGCCTTAGGGAGCCATTTCGCAGTGAAACATAGCATCTTCTGCTTGATAGACCTGCCAACCCTGATGCCTGAACTCTCAGCTCAGACCGTTGGGAGGCAGAGCGCTCTGGGTCTACGTCCTCTGCTACCCAAATGCTACAGTGACTCTGACACATTGGTTCATTATACTGCCTGACAAGCAAATCTGAAGTAAATCCCCTTTCCTCCATTGTATTCACACTTCTTTGAAAGGAATAAAGAACAGTTTTGCCTCAAATGTAATCTGAGGTTGTTGTGGTCAGCGCTGCTCTGTAAAACACAGCTCCCCTTTCCAAATGTTGCATGATAATGTCTTGTGTCATGGTCAGTGCACACTCATGAATCATGACATTGCAAAACAAGCATTAATCAAACTGGGACTACGGTCCTTATTTAGAATATAAATCAACTCATCTTGTAGGTAGCCTAGCGGTTAAGAGCGTTGGGCCAGTAACCAAAAGGTTGCTGGTTTGAATCCCTGAGCCGACTAGGTGAAAACTCTGCCTGTGCACTTGAGCAAGGCACTTATGCCTAATTGATCAGGTAAGTCTGGATAACCGTGTCTGCTAAATGACTTAAAAGTAAAAACCCAAATTGATTTTTCTCTAGCCCTCCACCAACTCTGTGTGGCATTATAATGCCTAGGCAACAACAACAAAATGTCTAGATGACTGCCATTGTTTTCACCAAGGATTTCCTCTCTGACTGACCTATTTTTGCTTATTCAGTCTAGTATGATATTGTATGTTGTGTCACTAATGTTAGTATTCTAACTGAATCCATTACAGCTAGAAGAGTCTCTCTACCAGCTGTGCTAGAGAAGCCCATCAAATTGTCCCTGTGGCTTGTCACAGCAGCACAGCATATAAACCTGCAAAGACCTACAGTGTGAATAGTCTGCACGATACAGAATATCAAATGTGAATAACTAGAATATTTCTCATTAAGGAGGAAATGACACATCTCCCTAAATGTGACAAACATTCTGCCAACCTGGCTAGAGGAGTCATTTCTTACAAGCAATGATAAAATCACAGTCCAAGCTTTTAACTGTGGGAACACAGATACTGCCTTACATCGTCATATCGTAGTGTCTACCATATCAAGGTTTCTGTGACATTGATAGATTCCTTCAATCTGGTAACTGCAAATCTATCCAATCTCTGTTTATGGCAGTATATAAGAGAGAGAGATAGTCTAGGGCGAACAAGATGGATTCCGGGAAGGAAGGAACAAGGAGCTATCAGTTAACCAACTATTCTTTCATCTACAGTAATGTAGGTCTTTACCATAGACAATACCACTCCACCGGTAAACTCATACATACGATTCAATTAAGTCATAATCCTTAATAACAAGATGATTTATCGACATAAACTATACTTAGTAACTCCTAATCAATCTTGATCATGTGTGAGTAACTGATTAACCACAACGTGTTTAAAATGTCCCATCTCCCTTTGGTGTGGATTATCATGAGCATGTGTCAAATGAACCATTTCATCAGCCTCTGATTAAATTACTCTTCAAATCAGGACTCATTCCACTCCGTCACACAATTACAGGAAGGAGTCCCTGAAGAGAACACGCATTAATTACAAAAAGCCTTAACTACATCTTGAGGTGAAACATACTAAATGTATGTTCAATGATGTGTTAATTGTTCCTTCTCTTTTCCTTTAGGGAACATGATCACCGGTCTGTTTTAGGCTTTAGGTGGATCAGCACATTTATTAATGAGCTAGCTACATTCCAAGTTACACCGCCTCAGAGCCAGAGGTGACTATGGGCTAAAATTATGCTCATGGTTACAACATTTATATGGGTCATTTCACTTGCATGGTCTCACAGTCCATTATCTGACAAGGACAAGGACCTTGCCGGCAGGCAGGCAAAACTAATGGATGCTGGTTTGAATCCCCGAGCCGACTAGGTGAAAAATATGTTGATGTGCCCTTGAGCAGTTAACCCTAGGTGCTCCTGTACGTTGCTCCTGTACGTTGCTCCTGTACGTTGCTCCTGTACGTTGCTCCAGTAATTGTCTGCTAAAGGATGTACATATAGTAAAACTAAAGATATGTCTTGCAGACAGTGTCTCAGGACAATCTGATATACTGCATGTCAACTATCCAACACTTTACAAGCCTCCTAGTGAGCATAACACTGGGTAGATTATCTCCTTTCCTTACACACGTAAGATCACAACACAAATATACATGAAGGATCTCTGGACCATCATTATGTTTGAGAGTCATTGATGTTTTGCAACGCCCCAGGTGTGCTATTTGGCTCCCGTTGTGGATTGGCACAGGAGAATTTGACTATGGTGAAAAGCAACATGAGATGAGTAAAAGATGTACTCAGATCAGACCACATTAGACGCTGTAGATGTCTCTAGCATTTTGATGTTAGCCAATGTTTACACAATGGTCAGTGAGAAATGTGTTCACACAAAATAAAGGAAAACAGTTACATATAGTACATAGAAGGCCTTTGAGAGTTAAACAAAGACTACACACAAAGTCACACGCACTAGGGGTCCTGCGAGCCCGAGCATCTCACCTTTGTTTCCCTCTCCTCCAGTAGGGTCTCCAGTCTCTTCTGCGCGGCCCGCCCCTCGTGGTCATCGCTGACAATCAGGATGATGTGGTTCCATCGAAACTCTCGCATCATGTCAAACCACACGTGAGCCTGGTGGGAGTACGGGGGGACAGTCCGCAGAAAGGACAAGTGGATACTCTGAGGAGAAAGAAAATGAAGAAGAATGAGTGAGAGGAAGTTACTTGCTAGTCATCCACGGTTTTGGTGACATTTCTAACATATTCATAAGGCCTTATATTAGCTATTTTGGCAGCTAGCCAAGTAGTGGAGTAGAATTGGTCTCTCTTATCGGTTTCCATTCCCAGGGACCTCTCCATCATTTCCCCCTCCCCCTTCTCTCTCTCTCTCTCTTCTCGCTCTCTCTCTTTCTCTCTTTCTCTGTCTATCCCATCTTTCTTATTCCCCTCTCTCTCTCTTACTCTCTCACTTCTCACTCCCTACCTCCCTCCCCCTCTCTCTTTTTAATTTCTCACCTTGTCGGAGTAGATGGACATGCGCGTGGTGAGGCCCACCACAGGGATGCGGTAGAAGCCTGCGGTGTATGACACAGGCGTGGGGGTGAGGTGGTCATTGGACTGGGGAGGATGACTCACCAGGATGGCATACACCTGCAGACACAAGTATGGGAATGAAAGATAACCACACTTCCTGTACAGAGAGTTGAAAGGATTAAAAAAAAGTGTATGGAATATTGATTCATCACTGCGACATGGAAATGTCACATCAGCTTTCTCCTCTTAAACCATCCTCATTTAGCAATATGACTGCTCAGTAGATAGATATTTATTTGGCTCAAACCTGAATGGCACTCTACAAACAGCTTTTTACTGCGCAACTTTATATCAATTCTTAGATGAATAGGATTCTTGAAAATGGAACATTGATCCAACTGAGGCAGAAAAAAAACATGCAGGCATGATGGTTTAGTGCGTGTAGCCTGTATGGTTGGGCCTCAAATGAGGTCTTCCATCCAGAGAGTGCTTCCAGGCATCTACCATCTGTCATAGACCTCTCATTGAGTCTCTCACATGGTTAGATCTCCATCTATGCAGTTACCAGACACTGTTTCCTGCATTTGACATGTAGAATACTGACACGTTTCTCATCCCTGCAGCCCTCTGTGATGATGAATGGAACTCAGATGTCGTGGAACGAAGGGAGATATGTTTGTAACGTAACCATTTCTGTCAATTACAATCATTACAATGAAGAGGTTCAGGGACACGGTCTGCGTGTGTGTGTCTGTGTGTGTTTGCGCGTGTGTGTCTGTGTGTGTTTGCGTGTGTGTGTCTGTGTGTGTTTGCATGTGCATCTGTGTGTGAAAGAGAGTGTGAGAATTTGAAAGAGAGATGGGGGAGACGGTGTTCCACACCTCAGCTCTCTTCACTACATGATATTGCTGCTTTCCAAAGCAACGTAACGCTTAATGTGAATGTGATGGACCAGGGATAACATCACAATACATAACTTATGAATGTTGTTTTCATTGTTAGGATTCAATTGCAAAAGTTGTATTCACATGTCCTGAGCAATAGCTATAATGACCTAAAGAAGAATCACACTTCAGGTGAAAAAGCCAGTTATTCTTTCCAGTCTAGAGGCAAAAACAATTGCATACCATGCACTCATGTGTCTAACCAATACAACATCAGTTTGCATTAATTATTGCTCTAGCAATGAACATGAACCAAACAGTTAAAACTATCAATTTCAAATGACCAAATCATAATTTGACATAATACAAACTAATCGCCCTTCTCCCCTAATAAGGTTGGTGACATAACGTCAGATCAGCCAGACATGCACCACAACTGCTACCCCCCAAATGCTTTGATGCAGTGGGCCGTTACGCATGCAGTGGGCCGTTACGCATGCAGTGGGCCGTTACGCATGCAGTGGGCCGTTACGCATGCGGCAATGTCAGCAGGGAAAACTTGCAAGATTCTGACATTTAATCTCTTGTTGTCAGATGAACTCGTGGATACATTTAAAAGAAAGCTGTAGTTTTACAAACCAATGCTAACACATTAAGCTAACGCTAGTTAGCATTGGCTCGTGAAAGTACTGCTAATTTCCTTCATACTGCACACAGAGAAATAAAACTGGTATCCCACGAGTCCATCTGACTCTGGGTAAATTGAACAAGGGCCTAAATGCCAGAACCTCGCAGTATACCTGATGAGTCACTGATTTCACTCTTGGTTAGTTAGTTCATTTCAGTGGATTTGCAGCTGTGCACACTGAAGTGGAGTTGGCCTCTCATCCCCCACAAATCTGTGTTTTTGACCCTTAGCTTTTTTTAGCTAAAAGCTAAATAGATTTTCCATTTCTAACTGCTATCATAAAATAAGAACTTTTGGATGTGATTTAGGCCTGGATTCAATCACATCAAGCCTTAATTGGCAATAGCAGACACCCCCATAGCTGTCAAAATGGTGAGCAGCTGCTCTAGCAATCATTGTCGTGAGGCCACCCCCGCCCCACTCATGTTAGAAGTTCAGAAAAAAGTGTAGGCAATATAGAAATAATTATGCTCAAATGTAAAAATAATTAAACTAAATTAGGAGAATTTCTATCATCCTAATCAGTGTAATCCAGTGTTCGAACATGTAAACAAGACTGCATGGGATTTCTGTTAATGCGACTCCTTGCAGCCAATGGCAATGTCTGCTTTAGATGTAATGCCAGGAGCTGCTTGTGGATTTGACAATGCAGTTCCACCTCTTAACACCGCCAAAACAACTGCTATGCCGATGTCGTTAAAGCATATCTGATTGAATAGGTTATATTAACCCTTGAATACATAGCTTTGTCTGACTAATAAGATACAGATATGGGGATAGAGATTTGGCCACGTCCAACAGACCATTTTCAGGCCATTTACTTTTCATGTTAGGCCACAAGTTCAGGTTTGGTAGTTACTCATTACATAGTCTACTGTTTATGTAACAACGTCATATGCATATCTGACATATAATTTAATTTCAGCTTCCATTTTCTTTCGGAAACTCGATGGTAATACCAGAGGTGACGGATCTCTGAAAAGGACGCCGTTTCATAGTATTGTTATCATAGCCTAAAGGGCTAGGCTCTAAGAGATATTGTGAGAGCAACGACATTGCTGTATTGGTTATTAAAATTGTGTAACAAATTACACGTTTCGTTTAGGAAAAAATATAAAATGTAGTCAGCTCAATCTGCTTGAAATATACAATAGAAGCAGGTGGCACTGGCACAGTGTTTCACAGGCAGGCATTGAGGTTATAATCTAGACAGATGGCATTGTCTGTTTATTGCAAATGAAGTGGTCACTGATCACAATATATCGACCTCATCTGCCCGATTACTCACGTAAGCAAGTTCACTTGAAACAGACACAGGATGATGCTGCATCACACTAAATAGGATGATTAATTTCCCTCCCAATTGTGTGCATAGGCCTCATACTAATTTGCACAGCTTAAATATAGTAGGCTTCATGATCATTTTAGCCTTATAAATGGTTCTGATTGATATGATGGACATTTTGCATAGAATAGATGGCTAAATGACTCATCTAATTAGGCAATTAATCATTTAACACCCATGCAGGGACATCGGATCCCTCCTGAGATACCTGGTTAGAGATGAGGTCCTCGCAGACGGAGAGAGCCATCTGGATAGCGTTGGGTTTGTGCGTTACGGAGATGGCGGTCAACTTGAATTTATCTCTCCCGTAGATCTGATTCGCCTGGGTCACCGCATCCTTAAAGACTTGCTCGTACCTCTTCTGACTCAGGACTGCTCCGATGTTCACTATCTTCGGTTCGCAGCCGCCCCGCGCGCAAGAGCACGAGAGGAACACCGCCAGCAGAAACAGACGCATCGTGTGAACGATCAAACCGCACAGAAGACCCCGGTTGCGTCTCTCCCTCGTGTTGGCGGGTCGGTTTGCCCGGCTTCTGGACTGCACGGTTCACCCGGTTAAAAAGACTGGAACCACCGTCCCCCTAGACAGTGTGAAAAATCTGGACAGCTGATTTATGGGAAATGCGGAGGAATGTTCATGGTCAGGACCTCAACCACTGTTGGATTATCTTCGTAATTGTCAGCAGCCTTTCTTCAAACATTTTGATTTTCTTTGTCAATTTCCACCATTTTCTTTTTTCCAGTGTCGATAGAAACGAGTCAGAGCATATTTTGCGGTGTATGCGTTTTCCTTTATGCGCTGTGTATCGCTCTCCCGGTCCTCCGTGGGCTCTGTGCGGGGCTTTGCTGTGAAGTGATTATCAGACTGATGCGACGCTTGGGGCTGCGGCTGTCCTTGGTGCTGACAGCTGTGCCCGCGCAGTGGTGCGCGCTTCCGCCGTCTACCTTTTGATTTTTCGTTGACCTTATGCTGCTAGAATGAAAAGTAAATAAAACAAATGAAGCTAATCACAGAACATAAATGTATCTTGTTTTCAACATCTCATCAATGATGTTATTCATTATAGGACACGCATCTTAGATTATGAATAGGGGATCAATGACAATCAAGAAAAAATGTGTGTCAGAACAAAAATAATTGAGATGTCAATGAAAATTGACACCTCAATAATCCAGTGACCCAGGTGATTCCAATGTGTGATTTTTTTTCTCCAACCGCATTGCTACAGCGCTCCGAGTAGATGGACCCGAGCCTGCATGCTCATTGCGCTGAAATGGGTCGCCGGTCTCAGTTGAACTGGCTCGCACTGTATTTCAACATAATTCCACATACCCAGGTGGACCAGGCCAACCCATTTTAGGTTACACCTCCCCCCTTTACATCCAATCAATTATGTAACCATGTTATCCATATTTCAACCTCGCAAATCTTGCAAACCTCCAACGCTCCAACATAACCACAGTACTTTTATGACGCTTGTCTACTGCAAGTCCCTGACATGGGGATATATAGAGATAAAAATGCCTGAATAATTTCTTGAGTTGTATCTAAAATTAGTGTCGAATAAACTATTTTATCTTGACTAATTCCAAAAGTGTGACATGAATGTGTCGTTTTATCTAATTTGTATTGACAGATGTCTATACTTGCTAGATGTTTTGTCCGATTGTGGGGTCGGGTAATGTCATTTGAAATGTCTGAATGGAGAGAGGGAACCAAGTGTCCAAGTAACCATGTGAGGCACAAGAATATCCGTCTTGCTAAGCAAATTTTCAACCATCCTGGTAACCTAGGAAACAAGCCTCTCTCTCTCCACAGTGTTACATTTCAGAAAAGTCATATTACCTAACACATTTATTGAACATAAAATACCTTATGGCACAGCTATTACTTTTATGCACATCACACTGGAAAACTGATCAAGCATAGTAGCCTAGCCTAGGTTAATTTAGACAAAATGCCATTGCAATTGGAATGTAGGCCTGCCAATAGCCTATCCTATTTCTACCCACATTAAACCCCACATGTCTCCCAGACAAATCTGATGTTTCTGGGTTAACTAGCCTACAGTGAGGGAAAAAAATATTTTCCCTCCTTAAAATGCAAATCAATTTATAACATTTTTGACATGTGTTTTTCTGGATTTTTTGTTGTTGTTATTCTGTCTCTCACTGTTCAAATAAACCTACCATTAAAATGATAGACTGATCATTTCTTTGTCAGTGGGAAAACGTACAAAATCAGCAGGGGATCAAATACTTTTTTCCCTCACTGTATAAGGTCAACCAGGGTTGTAAAAGGGATGGGCTGTTGATAAACCAGATGATTAGTGGTTAAATCTAATCCGTTTTATCTCCTTTAATCAATAGTCAATGAATTTTTCATTTAGCAGGAAATAATCTGTGAGCCCTGTTGTGTGTTTAGCAAATGTAAATGTCATGTGCACATATATTTTCAAATGAAAGAGACATTTTGGAAATGAGGTCACAATTGATCAAACTGTCTACTGAATTATGAATTACGAACGCAGAGATGGCCCTCTATGAGAGGCACACAAATAGGCTAGAGATGATATACAGTGCCTTCGGAAAGTATTCAAACTCCTTGACTTTTTCCACATTTTGTTAGGTCACAGCCTTATTCTATTAAATTGTTTTATCCCTCATCAATCTACATACAATACCCCATAATGACAAAGCAAAAACAATTTTAGACATTTCTGCTAATTTATATATATAAAAAAACATAAATATCACTAACATAAGTATTCAGACTCTTTACTCAGTACTTTGTTGAAGCACTTTTGGCAGCAATTACTGCCTCGAGTCTTCTTGGGTTTGATGCTACAAGCATGACACATCTGTATTTGGATAGTTTCTCTCATTCTTCTCTGCAGATCCTCTCAAGCTCTGTCAGGATGGATGGAGAGCTTTGCTGCACAGCTATTTTCAGGTCTATCCAGAGATGTTCGATGGGGGTTCAAGTCCGAGCTCTGGCTGGGACACTCAAGGACATTCAAAGCCACTCCTGCGTTGTCTTGGCTGTGTGCTTAGGGTCTTTGTCCTGTTGGAAGGATAATATTTGCCCCAGTCTGAGGTCCTGAGAGCTAGGGAGCAGATTTTTATCAAAGATCTCTCTGTACCTTGCTCCGTTCATCTTTCCCTCGATCCTGACTAGTCTCCCGGTAACTGTCGCTGAAAGAAATTCCCACAGCATGGTGCTAGGTTTCCTCCAGACATAACGCTTGGCATTCAGGCCAAAGAGTTCAATCTTGTCAGGACCCGGTTACGAACCCGGGTCTCCGGAGTGAGAAACAGTCACTTAACCAACTGAGCCACGAATAGTCGGCAGAACCCAGAAGATGAGGCAGACACAGCAGTACTTGAGACGGTGTATTTAATGAAGTAAAAAGTTAAGTTCTTCAGGAAAACATGTAACTCCACAACCTCAAAAGGAATTCCACAAGAACAAAGGTAATCCTCCAAGACAAAAAAGGTAAATCCACAAGGTGGAAGGTAAAGCACAAAAAGCCTCAAAAGATACTCAAAAACAAACAAACAAGAACAAAAAACAGAATTCCACAAGAGAGTCCACCGGGATCAACAAGAGTTCACAGAGTACTAGGGCTGGGTGCTAACATACAAACACAGAGCAAAGAACTGAGGAAAACAAAGGGTTTAAATACAATCGGGGGAAACGAGGCACAGGTGCAAATAATAATGGGGATCAAGGGAAAACAAAAGGTCAAAAGGCACAATGGGGGCATCTAGTGACCAAAAACCGGAACAACCTTGGCCAAAACCTGACAAATCTTGGTTTCATCAGACCAGAGAATCTTGTTTCTCATTGTCTGAGAGTCTTTAGGTGCCTTTTGGCAAACTCCAAGTGGGTTGTCATGTGCCTTTTACTGAGGAGTGGCTTCCATCTGGCCACTCTACCATAAAGACCTGATTGGTGGAGTGCTGCAGAGATGGTTGTCCTTCTGGAAGGTTCTCCCATCTCCACAGAGGAACTCTGGAGCTCTGTCAGAGTGACCATCGGGTTCTTGGTCACCTCACTGATCAAGGCCCTTCTCCCCTGATTACTCAGTTTGGCTGCGTGGAAGAGTATTAGTGATTCCAAACTTCTTCCATTTCAGAATGATTCGGAGCTCTACGGACAATTCCTTCGACCTCGTGGCTTTGTTTTTGCTCTGACATGCACTATCAACTGTGTGACCGTAACTGTGTGACAGATGTGTGCCTTTCCAGATCATGTCCAATCAATTGACCTTACCACAGGTGGACTCTAATCAAGTTGAAGAAACATCTCAAGGATGATCAACGGAAACAGGTTTCACCTGAGCTCAACTTCGAGTCTCATAGCAAAGCGTCTGAATACCTATGTAAATAAGGTATTATTATTTCACTTTTTACTTTTTTCACTTTGCCGTTATGGGGTATTTTGTGTAGATTCATGAGGAACATTTTTCATTTAATAAATTTTAGAAAAAGGATGTAAACTAACAAAATGTGGAAAAAGTCAGTGGGTCTGAATACTTTCCGAATGCACTGTGTCATAATTAGGCATAGTAAACACATTGCCCTTTTATGAAGTGTGTGGTTTCCTCAGGAATGGAAACAAAACTATTAGTACATATGGTTCTTCGTCTGTAGGATTCATTTATTCAATAGATTTCTTAAGTATGACATTGTATTCAGATCAATGACAACATCTTAAAGGGGGAGGGACATTACCCCTGCCTCAGGCTTCTCGATTGGTTTAAATAACTACATTACTGTATACGTCATATAAAGTAACTTTCATAACACGGGTGTCAAGAATAGAACAATTTAATAACAGCTCGACTGGTTTTCAGATAGCTCAGAGCCATATAGATATACAGTATGACTATCCATGGCTGTGGCTCTGGGATAGCTGTTAGACTGTGGCGCTGTGGGTGTGTGTTAAATGCTGCCTAATGAGAGCCACTCAGAGTGAAGACCAACAGCAACAAGGACTCTTGTTTGCTGGATTCCTGTAGTAGCCCTTAGTGTCATCCCTCCCTCCCTCCCTCCCTCCCTCCCTCCCTCCCTCCCTCCCTCCCTCCCTCCCTCCCTCCCTCCCTCCCTCCCTCCCTCCCTCCCTCCCTCCCTCCCCCTCCCTTCTACCCACCCACCCACCCACCTTCCCACCACTCACACATCAATACAGCAGGGCCAGCCTGCAATGCAGCCGTTATATAATGATGTGCACTGGCGGAGAACAGACGTATACAAGCAAACAGACTCAAGAGTCTCATTCCACTCCAATGAGACACACACACACTCTCTAGAGTTCTCACATGCACACACACGATCATCCACCCACACGGAGACAAGTACATACATACACTTACCACCTACACAGTGGAAGAACTCTCTCTCTCTCTCTCTCTCACACACACACACACACACACACACACACACACACACACACACACACACACACACACACACACACACACACACACACACACACACACACACACACACACACACACACACACACACACACACACACACACACACACACACGCACACACGCACACAAACACACGTCCCTCCTACACACTAACACATACCCAGGCAGCAATCTATTTGTATGCCAGCCATAACCTTTAGTTACATGTTGCAATGTGAATCAGTAGTGGCAGAACACAGGTACTCCTTTCAGGTGGGGAACCAATAATGAACAGTACACCTTTAAGATAACATTCTGAAAAGTATTGCACCAGCGTCCCTTTGCATTGCTGAGTTCATCTACATGAGTGTGTGTGTGTTCATCAAGTTCTGTGACCGTTTAGCCACATTAGTTGATTGAGAGGTGGGAGTAAAGCATTCTTCTGGTGTCAATATGTTAGCATAAATAGAGTACTGTAATTCATAGAGGCGGGTTGCCTAAGCGTGCCTTCTGAAGATGCATGTCTGATGTGTTTCCTGCATAAATTACTGATGAGCAGTTCTCCCTTTTTTTCTGTGGCCCTGTCCCAGCGGCAGTATTCCTGTTCTGTTTGTCAGAAAACATGAATTTAGTAGATGTATATGTAACAGTATATGTAACAGTATAACTTTAGACCGTCCCCTCACGCGAACCAGGGACCCTCTGCACACATCAACAACAGACACCCATGAAGCATCGTTACCCATCGCTCCACAAAAGCCGCAGCCCTTGCAGAGAAAGGGGAACTACTACTTCAAGGTCTCAGAGCAAGTGATGTCACCGATTGAAACGCTATTTAGCGCGCACCACCGCTAACTAAACTAGCCGTTGCATATACTTTAATGGAAAAGAGGTGGCTTACTTACTGATTGTTTGATTCGGGGTTGAACTAAACAAATACATAATTCAAAAGGTGACATGTAGTGTAATTGACGCAATTTAAATGTCAGAACAATCAAGCATCTAAAACCTGGATTTCTTACCAACTCAGTCTTATTGAAAACGTCCAAGTACATATCATGAAAATACAACAAGCTGGACTACAGTGGCTAGGAATAAACAGGAGGAACACACAGTAGAAGATATCCAAACTGCTAAAGTAGGACAGAGGGAAAACAGAAGGCACAGACACTGCAAGAGAGGCACTGAAATATGTTAGGCTATTTTTAAGCCACTCTGACCTTGTTCATCCTTAGATGGATGCAGTTTCACCATGTTTCCATGAAGTGTGTTCCACTGTTCATTTGTATCCTTTATGTAAAATCACTCAATCCCAGTCTAATATTATGCCAAGGTCCATGGAGGATTCCTCCTTTATTGAGAAATTTGAGAGAAACACATGGTTCATTGATGATTGTAAAATTAAAGGCCCATTGGTAAAACAGACAACACTGTTATAAATAATGAAATACAATGGATGTTAGAGGAGATTAATGTGTATAGATGAACCAACTATCTACTTCACTAGAGTGAATAACAACACTAGCACAATAACAGGAAGGAAGACAACCAGCAGACAGCTCATCTCCATCAGGAAGAGAAGCACCAGGAATATCAGGTAGCAGCATCGACAGTGTTGTTGCATCTGCCTCATCATCTGCATCAGACGAGGAGGGTACAGGCAGCATCCACACAGCAATATTGACTCCATGCGAGTCTGCAGCCTCTGTTCCATGGCGAAGCAGAGTCGTGGGGCTGGAATGGTCTCAGGCAGAGTGTCTGTGATGATGAGTCCACGTTCAGAGCTACTGACCTGGTGGTACATCATATCCTCCTGCATCCTCTGGATCTCCCAGTGAAGGAGAGGAGTTTTCTGTCGGCATAAGGGGCACTGCACCCGGCTAGGATCTGCTGCACGCTTAAGGATGGTGGCCAGACAGCAATGGCACAACGTGTGGTCACAGTTCAACAATGCCATCCGATGGTCTCCCTGAGAGTCGTACAGTTCACTGCAGATGGGGCACTCATTGTCCCCTAGGTTGTCGCTATTTCTTTGACTCCCGACACTTGTCCCTTTGCTTTGAGGCTGCTCTGTGTTGTCAAAATGGAGCTCTTGTTGAACAGATGTGTATTGGTCAGCCCCATTCGCTGGCCCTGTTTGGGTGACTGGTCTGCGAATTTGCTTGACCTCTCCCAGGACATGCTGTTGTAGAAGCAGGGGCTTTTTCACTGAGCCATCCTCTCCCTGGTCCCTCTCCTTCTCTACCTCCTTGGTTTCCTCAACCATACTTAACACTGCAGGACACCTTGCTCCAACAACAGAACAAATCATTTCCTCATGTGTCACGTCGTTCTCTGCTTGCCCCGTTTCAAGGTCACCCGCTATTCCATCCATATTTTGTTAGATAAAACTAAACAGTATTCTGTGTCAAGTTTCAGATTAGGCTGAGCAGAATTCCAGTGGCATGTACAACCCAGATCTCTTAGCTAAGAAAGTTCAGTCACAACACTCTACCTGGACAAAGCTTGACTCAATGTGAAAGTAGGCAGTAGTGTTGATGTAATGCTAGCCTCTCTGTCAGCGAAACCAACCTCGATAAGCACTTTCACAGTGATAAGCCCAAGTTTCCAGAAGTGCTAGTGGCCAAGCAGTACACTGAGCATTCCACTCAGTTCAACACATTAAAGGTTTCTTTAGAAGAGTTTGTCTACAACTGCAATAATGCAAGAGCAATCACAATAGATTTGAATATGTTTATTCTGCTGATTTACATAAATGCTGCATTTCTAGACAATGCATTGACAAAAAATAATCTTTCCAATCTGCTGTGTCATATGAAGAAAGGTGGGTTAAACACGTATTATTGTGCTATTCTACCTTTGCTAATCATTTTTCTAAACCAACGTCCCCACTTTGGGGTAACTGTGACTATTGGCCATAAAGGGCCAACTGGGATCAGTTAGAACAGTCACACTAACCCTGACCCCTGACCCAGAACATCAACACAGTCACAAAGCACATTCAGCGCTACCAGTACACTCATTCGCGGGTCATTATGCTCACACTTCCATCAGAGCAGACAGACATGTACAGTATTTGGTACAACCTAACGGCATCATTGTTGTCATAGAGTGCAGACAAAATCTGTCTCTTAGGAGCAATCTCAGAGCACAGCCAGCAACACAGCATCATCATATAATGCAAGTACATACCAATGGCCTGTATAGACCTGCACAGTCACAAAGCACTAATATGGTAATAATGTCCTGTATCATTAGCACAGTAACACCCTGTTAGCACTCTCACAGCTTTTCTCATTAGGGAGCATGTTTTAAGTCTGGAGCGAAGCAACTCAATCAAACAATATTGCCACATGATATTTGCTACATTTGAGTGCATATATAGTGCACACCTGCGGTATGAAGCCATGAAACTCCTTGGACAACCCCGCCTTTCCTCATCACAAATGGGACTCACAGCTATGTAATAGAGAAAGAACAAGCTACAAACAACAACACTGAGATTCTTATAGGACATCTCTGCTAAATGCTTTGTCAAAATGGCTTTGTCCATAAGTGATCCACATGTAAATATATTCTGCATACTGTCTTGAGTAATGACCTTTGACTATAATTGTTATCCTCATGTCTACACAGTGTGCGGTAGTACTTCATTCTACTGTTTCCACCTGGTTTTGATACTTTCTAATACTTATTTCAAACGATTCAAATTCAACATATTGGTAACTACCTGGTACCAACATTCCAGTACTGTCATCATATACTGACTGCACTGGTGCATAGTACAAAGGAACTGCATAATCTATTCAGGGGTAACGTGAGGGAACCACTATCAGTTGGCAGGGTCAATCAGCAACTGAGCTTTAAGATATTCTCCAGGGGACACAAACACTCCTGAAAGGGCCTGAAGCTGGGGCTGGGTGCCAGCTTTCATTAAACATTAATGCTTTAAGCACTCATTTTGGAACACAGTGATGTCCTCACAAGTCATGATTGCCCGATTTGGAGTTTCCTTGAGAACTTAGGCTGAAAAGAAATGACATGTTTTAAGTTATAGCAAGTTATGTTTTTTTACACTGACCTATTTTGTATGGTAGTCACAGGTCTATAATGCCAGGAGGTACAGAGATCAAACTGAAGCCTGCTGGAATCATATAACAATGTACAGACAGCACACCGCTTTCCAATACATTCCTGTTCATTCGCACAGTATAGCCTCTCACTATCAGCTACAATAAAGGCTAGGCAATTCTGGCATATCTATTCATATTGGTTGGTTCTGGTGGGTCTTCACAGGAATATGGGCTGAATCCTGTACGATTGAGATGATGATAAACTGGATTGAAGACGCCAGGAGCGATCAGAATAAATCAAAAGAAAGATGAGTGAAAAGGGAGCAGTCCTCAGGTCCCATCAATCCTATAGGATCACAGAGTAGCTATAGCTAGGCACTTAAACGAGGCCAGAGCGAATCTCACCAAGTTCCCACAGGAGAGTGTTCATTTCGTACACTGAACTGGCCAAAGATAGTCTGGTCTCTTTTTACACCTGTACAACTCTGATGGGAGATGTGAGGGCATTCAGTTGCTTTGTTTGAAATATAACAAGAAGGGGAGAAGATGAATCCTCCCACCGGCATTTTGTCTTGCTACGGAAGTCCAATTAAGTGAAAATGTGGAGCACGACTTCGGGGCTTTTGTAGAATAAGAGTCCCTTTGGGCGCTTGGTTGCTGCTCAGTTATCAAAACAATAACAAATGCTGCTTTTACTACAGCTGGTTTGCATCACAAGAACCCACAATTCATTAACCATGAAAGAGCTGACTGGCTGCTACAAAAGACTAACAATTTTCTGGTGTTAAATTCCATGGGTGTCCTCTTCGCTTTTATATTTGAATACCTTTTGGACATTGAAGGTGTTTTTGGACCAGTACCTCGTTTGGCTTTCCTGTGCTTCTTTCAGTGTGTGAGAGGTCAGAAGTCCAGCGTGTTGTGCTGGTAGCGCAGCCGAGGGCTGTTATCACTGTAAAACTGACTGAACCACCGCCTGTGTTTCTGGATGGCAGAATCCTCCTTCACCAGCAGGGGCTTAGAGATGTACTTCTTATTGTTCCAGATCATCACGTCCCGCTCAAACTGGGACATAAACCAGTCAGAACAACAAGGGGTTAGTTATATCAAAGCCTGAAATAAGTAGTGATCAATCTGACAAGAATGTTCACATAAAAAGCAAAAAACTGCCAACGAGTGACTTTTTAAAAGTCAAATTTCAAAGTCTACCGTGTATTCTACTATACTGTATATTCACCAGATTATGATGAATTTAATATTATTAAGGATACTAATAATGTGTATGAATTGACATGCATGATATTCATGGTTTTGGAATATAATGTACCACATTGAGAACAGTTTGATCATTGGCTGTACAGTACAGTTCCTGTGTGTTACAACGTGTGTACGAGAGTCTGAGGGCAGGAGTAAGCTGGGCAACATGGTGGGGATACATGGTACCTGGATGCACTCTGCCCTCAGGATGAACTTGGGCACCAGTGGGGGGATGTTGCTCTGGTAGAAGATGGTGTGGGACACACACTGCAATAGAGGCTCCACGGGCGTCACACAGTGCATGATCACACCCCGACCCAGGAAACTGTGGTCGAACAGCAGGAACACCACCCCTGGACCAACCTGGAACACACAGACATATATTACTGACACATACACATCATGTCCATGTACTAAACATAGAGTAGACACAATTCTGGACAGAGCTAAATGGATGATCCATAAAAAACGTAGTTGATTTATGGTGCTGGACACATCAGACTGAAACACTGTTATTGATACAATACTAAGGTGAATGTTAATTGCAGGCAGAGGTCTTGTACAACGTCACCATAGTGACTGAGGCAGCTCGTTTGGAAGCAGCCATGTATACACAAATCCAAAAGCACAGTGAAGCGAAAACAAGAGGTGACAAAGCTGTCTGAATGGTCAGTTTATTCCTTTGAGACGGTGATATATATCTCAGCTGACGGAGAGGCTAAAACCAAGAGCAGTCTTGGCACTGGGTGGTCTTGGCTGACACACTTGTTGACAATGATGACTTCAGCTGTGTTTTACGACTGAATTCAGCACCTCAGGGTCACAATTTTCTAAACACTATCTAGTCTGTCTGTGATTATCTGTACCTGTCGAGCCACTACATCCATGTCCAGCAGAGGCCAGTGGCGACCAAACACAGTCAGGGCATGTTTCACCAGCATCTGGGAGCAGTGCTTAGTGGGCTCAGACTCAGCTTCCCATTGCACCTGGAAATATATATATATATGTGTATATATATACATACATACATACATACATACATACATACATACATACATACATACATACATACATACATACATACATACATATATATACGCACGCACGCACGCACGCACGCACGCACGCACGCACGCACACACACACACACACACACACACACACACACACACACACATCAAGTATTTGTAGGGACACACCATAGAGGCACCATTTAAAGAAGTTCTAAACGTATATATAAGTAGGGCACAGAGTGGTAAGGTCACATGGTCAGGAAGTCCTTACCTTCCAGTCGTGCCTCACAAACTCCCAGGTCTTGCTGTTGGTGTAGCGCAGGTCAACCCCGCTCACAATGCCTGGTGTGTGCAAGTGGGCCAGGTGGGCAATATCTGCTGCATTCTCAGGGATCTCCTACAGGTGGCAGTCACAGAGAGGAAAAGGCACAGTAGACTTTCTCTTTATAAGACAAAGTCTTCAGGCTTTACTAAATAACACATTCACCTAAAGTTATCATATGGTAAATAAAAAATATACAAGTATAAAATGAAGACCTTTTCTTATCACACACACACACACACACACATCTACAACAGACAACAGACCTCTATGTGTGCGTTGATGAAGTGCTCAGTGCGGCCCCGGTAGACCCATTCCCCTCGTGTGATCTCCCCCTGCTCTGGTACTGTCCAGCCAGGTTCCTCTCCGTCACAGTGGAACCACACCAGAACCTGACCATTGGTCTCCATACTGCGCCAGCAGCGCACCTTAGCAAACTCTGGCACTAACGATCCACAGAGGGAAAATAAACTAATTCATTGTATTGCGCAAAATGACAAATTAATCTGTTTTTAAAATGTAAGACATTACACTGTTTACAATCTCGGCACTCAGAATCAAATCAGCTACTAATGTTTAGGCTGTCACGATAGATTGCAGTTGACAGAAGTAAAATCCCACATTATTTTAGCTGGATACATTATAAACATGGTTAAATTACATTACATTGAGTTGGTCGTGGCTTCTCACCTTTCTCTGCATAGGGGATCCTCACACACTTTCCGTCTTCCCCCCGGAACTGCCAGCCGTGGAACGGGCACTCTATGCTCTGCCCCACCACACGCCCCCCCACTGCCAGGTTGGCCCCCAGGTGTGGGCAGTAGGCATCCACCACATAGGCTTTGCCCTCTGTGCCCCGGAACACTGCCACCTGCTCACCTGGGAGGAACAGATTTCGGGGTCAAAAGTAAGCTGTGAGGAGCTGGGTCTTAAAATTAAATGACTACTATAATAAAATACTTGAAATATCCACTTAAAGCCAATTAAGACATATAAATGTGAAGACACCTAATTTATTGAATGAGCATTTTACTGTTTGAAGGACAACTAAAAAAATCTCTGAAAAGGCTACATTTCTCTTTAAATTCACTGGGTGTCTGTTAGATGAATTTAGTAACTATGTGTTCATTAACCAATTCAATTAAAACACTGTCCGTTTCTAAGAATTTGTAAGGTTCTTATTTGCATAAAATGGACAGAGACCAGCCACCAAATTAGTCAATAGCGTTTATTCTCGAGAGCTCTGCACATCATTTCATGTACATTGGTTTATATACCTCTCATTTCGTCATAAATGTCCCTCCTCCTCTCAGACAATGACAAAGCTGCTTTTCAATTCCATTCCAACACATACATATTGCTTACCATATGCTACACAATCTACTGCAAGCCCAACAGTTTCTCCCCTCCCTGGTTGGGGACCAGACATCTTTCCTGTTGTTAGTTTCACTGTGGTTTCAAGTTGTTTGTTAATACTTCCTCTTTGCCTATGTGCAAACATTCTTCATCAAACAGGATAGAATTCTGTTAGTTATAATTCTACTTTAAATGTATACATAATTTAGTAATTATTCATAAAAATCCCATAACAGTGTCTCCAGTAAACAATGTATTCAGGGTAACAACAACCGTATCCATAGGGTTGCCAACCCACATGGCTTGGCCTGAACTCTTCTGTAACCAACCTGTACCTCCTGGCAAGCACTGAAACTATTCTAGGATATTAAATAAATAGCTACCTAAATACATATAAACAATTGTAAACATCTGCGTTTGGTACACTTTCTTTCAATTGTAAACCATGTTGAAGGCCCTATTTCATTTCCTGGAATGAGCTTGGAATGAGCTTGGTCTGAGTTGGCAAGCTTAACAGTACAGTAAATGAAAAGAATGGACTGGGTGTGAGACAATGCCATTTATGTCATATTCTCACAATCATATTCTCAACAAAGTCTGTGTTAAATGCTCATCTGAGGTATGACCCCTGTCTCCTAAACTGTGTCACTGCATCAGAGAAGGGCGGGTGTGTTGTATGTGCGACCTACAGTATATATAGTTAAGTTGGACAGGACCGATCAGGAAGCTACAGGCACTTATACCACAAGCACGTACACCACACTAAGCCACGGCCCACTGCATAGTGAGCCATCAGATTGAGACAGTGTGGGATTGGATACGGGGCCAGAGGCCAAGCAGCAAACTAGCTGGCTTAGCTCCTGACTGTGACCCCACGGAGCTAAGATTACCTTCAGATTAAAGCCGCCCAACTGTCACTAAGGATAGGATTCAGCGGCCCTGGCAACGCTAGGCAATGAGTAGGCCCTCCCAGTTAAACCCTCGGAAACCGGGATAACGCCCTGCCGCCCAAATGACAGCAGATAGGTAGAGCAGGCCGTGACTGCAACCACACTGTCTGCAGGACGGGACAGAACTAGAGAGTGTGCAAATGTTGACTGAGATATGCTGAGAAGAGTGTCCTAGACTGACTGTGTACTGCATAAAATGGTGAAACTGACTGGACTGACAGATTTCAGGAACAGGTGTGGCTATTTACAACAACAACAAAAAGAAATGAACAGACCGGAACTGACAAATGTTGATTTGGGTCAGCAGAATCTGGGACAGGCTCTTACTGGTGGCTGGAAAACTGGCACAGAGAAAGGGGGAGAGAAAAAGAGAGGAGGATCTTGATAAATCCATGTGGGGAAGTAGAGAAATGAGAGAGGCTCCAAAAGAGAAGATAGCATCAATTTTTTTATTTAACCTTTATTTTACGAGGCAAGTCAGTTAAGAACAAATTCTTATTTTCAATGACGGCCTAGGAACAGTGGGTTAACTGCCTGTTCAGGGGCAGAACGACAGATTTGTACCTTGTCAGCTCGGGGATTTGAACTTGCAACCTTTTGATTATTTCTCCTTTGCCAAGATAATCTCTCCACCTGACAGGTGTGGCATATCAAGAAGCTGATTAAACAGCATGATCATTACACAGCTGCATATTGTGCTGGGGACAGTAAAAGGCCACTCTAAAATGTTCCGTTTTGTCACACAACACAATGCCATAGATGTCTCAAGTTTTTATAGAGCTTGCTATTGGCATGCTGACTGCAGGAATGTTTACCAAAGTTGTTGCCAGAGAATTTACTGTGGAATAAGCCGCCTCCAACATCGTTTTGGAGAATTTGGCAGAATGTCCAACCCGCCTTACAACCGCAGACCACGTGAATGGCGTTGTGTGAGCAAGCGGTTTTCTGATGTCAACGTTGTGAACAGAGTGCCCCATGGTGGGGGTGGGGTTATGGTATAGGCAGGCATATGCTATGGAAAACAAACACAATTGCATTTCATCAATGGCAATTCGAATGCACAGAAATACCGTGATGAGATCCTGAGGCCCATTGTGAGGCCCATTTAAAGGTATCTGACAGATGTATATCTGTATTCCCAGTCATGTGAAATCCATAGATTAGGACCTAATGAATTTATTTCAATTGACTGTTGCGTTTATTATTTTTGTTCTGCAGTCAGCAACAGGATATAAGATAAACAGAGTAGCAGCAGCTTGTATGTGAGTGGGTGTGCGTAGGGTCACTGTAAACCATCATTATCTAGCTACAGTAGCTAGATATGTCAGATGTAAAGTAAGCAGAATTGTGGCATGTCAGAAACAATGCATGTTGGCTAGCTAGCTTATGTTAATTAGCTCATGCTAGCTCGTTAGCGAGATAATGCCTATAGATGTAACACGGAGGTGAAGTCTACTTTCTGAATTAAGCAATAGAGTCGTTACTTCTAGAATTAATAGTGTTGTCATTTAGCTAGCTAGGCTAATCACCCTATTTGAAGCAGTTTGGCTGCAACATTTGCCCGGACTCAACAATCATAGGCTGCATCTGTCTAAGATTGCAGCTAAATGCAGTCAAATAAGGAGCATGTTGTCGTTGATGTCACGATGGAGTAAGTCGAGGTAGCGTGAAATGATACGTGGTGCCGTAATATAAATAATAGCTTAGCGATAAATTCACACGGATGCCATGTCATTTGTCGTAACCGTTATCACAAAATGGCATGCATATTTTTTTGGGGGGGAAGCGTGATACAGACATGGCAGCACTGTAACGTTACTCTGAATCACCAGGTGTCACCTAGTCATCAGCAGTTGTCAAGTTTCTCCTCCATCAGTCCAATATCCATTTTCCCTAACATTTCCATGTGCATACCCGTCATGGTTTGTGACCATTGAAATTGTGAAGCTTTTAGGGACTGATTCCGATTTAGGAATGTACGCCTTTCCGACGCACTTGTCAGTATCCGGTATTCAGATTAACCTTATTCAGTAGCGTTATTGGCTCTACAGGTGTGGCTACATTGCACGCTCTGAATAAGCTTCATTCGACCGCTGAAATCCCATCCACTTGCTGGCCAACATATTTTCTAGTGGAGTTTTCATTCAATAAGGTT